>NC_092708.1:403836142-404197452 GCF_047496885.1 Scyliorhinus torazame
ACCAGTGTGGGGAGAGAGAGTGAGTACCAGTGTGGGGAGAGACAGTGAGTACCAGTGCGGGGAGAGACAGTGAGTACCAGTGTGGGGAGAGACAGTGAGTACCAGTGTGGGGAGAGACAGTGAGTACCAGTGTGGGGAGAGACAGTGAGTACCAGTGTGGGGAGAGACAGTGAGTACCAGTGCGGGGAGAGACAGTGAGTACCAGTGCGGGGAGAGAGAGAGAGTGAGTACCAGTGTGGGGAGAGACAGTGAGTACCAGTGCGGGGAGAGACAGTGAGTACCAGTGTGGGGAGAGAGACAGTGAGTACCAGTGTGGGGAGAGACAGTGAGTACCAGTGTGGGGAGAGACAGTGAGTACCAGTGTCGGGAGGGAGAGACAGTGGGTACCAGTGTGGGGAGAGACAGTGAGTACCAGTGTGGGGAGAGACAGTGAGTACCAGTGTGGGGAGAGACAGTGAGTACCAGTGTGGGGAGAGACAGTGAGTACCAGTGTCGGGAGGGATAGACAGTGGGTACCAGTGCGGGGAGAGACAGTGAGTACCAGTGTGGGGAGAGACAGTGAGTACCAGTGTGGGGAGAGACAGTGAGTACCAGTGTGGGGAGAGACAGTGAGTACCAGTGTGGGGAGAGACAGTGAGTACCAGTGTGGGGAGAGACAGTGAGTACCAGTGTGGGGAGAGACAGTGAGTACCAGTGTGGGGAGAGACAGTGAGTACCAGTGTGGGGAGAGAGACAGTGAGTACCAGTGTGGGGAGAGAGACAGTGAGTACCAGTGTGGGGAGAGACCAGTGAGTACCAGTGTGGGGAGAGAGACAGTGAGTACCAGTGTGGGGAGAGACAGTGAGTACCAGTGTGGGGAGAGACAGTGAGTACCAGTGTCGGGAGAGACAGTGAGTACCAGTGTGGGGAGAGACAGTGAGTACCAGTGTGGGGAGAGACAGTGAGTCCCAGTGTGGGGAGAGAGAGTGAGCACCAGTGTGGGGAGAGACAGTGAGTACCAGTGTGGGGAGAGACAGTGAGTTCCAGTGTGGGGAGAGAGAGTGAGTACCAGTGCGGGGAGAGACAGTGAGTACCAGTGTGGGGAGAGACAGTGAGTACCAGTGTGGGGAGGGACAGTGAGTACCAGTGTGGGGAGAGACGGTGCGTACCAGTGTGGGGAGGGAGAGACAGTGATTACCAGTGTGGTGAGGGACAGTGAGTACCAGTGTGGGGAGGGAGAGACAGTGAGTACCAGTGTGGGGAGAGACAGTTAGTACCAGTGTGGGGAGAGACAGTGAGTACCAGTGTGGGGAGAGACAGTGAGTACCAGTGTCGGGAGAGGCAGTGAGTACCAGTGTGGGGAGGGAGAGACAGTGAATACCAGTGTGGAAAGAGACAGTGAGTACCAGTGTGGGGAGAGACAGTGAGTACCAGTGTGGGGAGGGAGAGACAGTGAGTACCAGTGTGGAAAGAGACAGTGAGTACCAGTGTGGGGAGAGACAGTGAGTACCAGTGTGGGGAGGGAGAGACAGTGAGTACCAGTGTGGGGAGAGACAGTGAGTGCCAGTGTGGGGAGAGACAGTGAGTACCAGTGTGGGGAGAGACAGTGAGTTCCAGTGTGGGGAGAGACAGTGAGTACCAGTGTGGGGAGAGACAGTGAGTACCAGTGTGGGGAGAGACAGTGAGTACCAGTGTCGGGAGAGGCAGTGAGTACCAGTGTCGGGAGAGACAGTGAGTACCAGTGTGGGGAGAGACAGTGAGTACCAGCGTGGGGAGAGACAGTGAGTACCAGCGTGGGGAGAGACAGTGAGTGCCAGTGTGGGGAGAGACAGTGAGTACCAGCGTGGGGAGAGACAGTGAGTGCCAGCGTGGGGAGAGACAGTGAGTACCAGTGTGGGGAGAGACAGTGGGTACCAGTGTGGGGAGGGACAGTGAGTACCAGTGTGGGGAGAGACGGTGCGTACCAGTGTGGGGAGGGAGAGACAGTGATTACCAGTGTGGTGAGGGACAGTGAGTACCAGTGTGGGGAGGGAGAGACAGTGAGTACCAGTGTGGGGAGAGACAGTTAGTACCAGTGTGGGGAGAGACAGTGAGTACCAGTGTGGGGAGAGACAGTGAGTACCAGTGTGGGGAGAGACAGTGAGTACCAGTGTGGGGAGAGACAGTGAGTACCAGTGTGGGGAGAGACAGTGAGTACCAGTGTGGGGAGAGACAGTGGGTACCAGTGTGGGGAGAGACAGTGGGACGGCTGATGTGGTAAAACAGGATAAGACAGTGGGGTTTGTTAGAGTGGTAAAGGAAAGCCCAAGGGAAGCGAAGGAGGTGCAAACGATTGTACAGCCTGTTCAAGAAGTAATTGTTAAGAAGGTGCCTGAAGTCTTTCAAGAATTGACTTGTGTGGGTAAAGTTTTCTCATGTGTATCAGGAGGAGCAGGTAAAGAAGTCACAATTTTAAGAGATACAGGGGCTAGTCAGTCTTTAATGGTAAGAGATGAAGAATTATGTAGTTTGGGAAGAATGTTGCCAGAAAAGGTGGTGATATGTGGAATTTAGGGTGAGAGGAGTAGCGTTCCATTATATAAGATAAGGTTGGAAAGTCCAATGAAGAGTGGTGAAGTGGTAGTAGGAGTAATAGAGAAACTATCTTGTCCAGGAATACAGTTTATCTTTGGTAATGATATCGCTGGATCGCAGGTGGGGGGTGTGCCTATTGTGGTTGATATTTTTAGTTCAGGAAAATTGTCAGAGTTACAACAGAAAGATGTAGAAATATAACCGATATATCAGAAAGCATATACGGAAGAGGAATCTGAGAGTATACCAGAATGTTATTGCCGTAAAAGTGATGTCTTGATGAGAAAATGGAGACCTGTACATATGCAGGTGGATGAAAAATGGGCAGAAGTTAATCAAGTAGCATTGCTGGTAGGGTATAGAAAGGAGGTGTTGCGAGTTGCACATGAGGTACCAGTGGGAGGTCATTTGGGAATAAGGAAACCTCAAGCTAAAATCCAGAAACATTTTTGGCCTGGACTACATAAAGATGGAGTAAAATTTTGTCAATCATGTCACACATGTCAGGTGATAGGGAAACCTCGAACAGTGATAAAACCAGCACCCTTAATACCCTTTCCAGCATTTGAGGAACCTTTTACAAGGGTCCTTATCGATTGTGTCGGACCGCTTCCTAAAACAAAAAGTGGGAATCAATATCTTTTGACGATAATGCGTGTGTCTACTAGGTTTCCAGAGGCCATTCCAGTACGTAATATTACAGCTAAAAGGATTGTGGAGGAGTTACTTAAATTCTTTACTAGAGATGGATTACCCACAGAAATTCAATCGGATCAAGGATCGAATTTTACTTCAAAGTTATTCAAAGAAGTTATGGATAGCTTAGGAATAAAACAATTTAAATCAACTGCGTACCATCCAGAATCGCAGGGAGCGTTAGAAAGGTGGCATCAGACATTAAAGACAATGTTGAGGGCGTATTGTCAAGATTATCCAGAGGATTGGGATAAAGGAATTCCATTCGGATTGTTTGCAATTAGGGATGCACCTAATGAGTCTACCAAATTTAGTCCTTTTGAACTAATTTTTGCTCATGAGTTAAGAGGACCACTTATATTGATTAAGGAAAAATTGGTGGTGCAAAATCGGAAATTACACTATTGGATTACGTGTCAAATTTTAGGGAACGATTAAATAGAGCAGGTGAATTGGCTAGACAACATTTGAAAGTTGCACAAAATGTGATGAGACGGGTAGTGGACAAGAAATCCAAAGTTCGTAGTTTTGCCAGTGGGGATAAAGTTTTAGTGTTGTTACCAGTGGTAGGTGAGCCTTTAAAAGCTAGGTTTTGTGGACCGTATCAGATTGAAATGAAATTAAGTGAGGTGAATTATGTGGTAAAAACACCAGATAGAAGGCTCACCGAGTGTGTCATGTGAATCTGCTTAAAAGGTACTTTGAAAGGGAAGGAGAGGAAAAGGAGGTTTTAATGATTCTAACTCAAAGTGACAAACCAAATCCAGATGACTGTGAATTTGACATACCTCAAATTAAATTGGAAAATGAGGATGTTCTTAAAAATTTGGATGAATTGTTGTTACCTTCCAGAGGAAAAACTAACTGATCTGACCTGAAAGAGTTATTGATATCACATGGGCAAGTTTGTAAAGATAAATTGGGAAGTACTAAAATGGCTGTACATGATGTAGGTGTGGGAAATGCTGTTCCTATCAAACAACATCCATATAGACTTAATCCTTTAAAATTGGCACAGGTTAACAGAGAGATTGGGAGTATGCTGAAGAATGGCATAATTGAAGTGGGTTGCAGCCAATGGAGCTCACCCATAGTGATGGTACCTAAACCAGACGGTACCCAACAGTTGTGTGTGGACTATAGAAAGGTGAATGCAGTTACAAGAATGGACTCTTATCCTGTCCCACGTTTGGAGGATTGCATTTTGAAATTGGGACAATCTGCTTTTATTTACGACTTCCAGACACGGAAAGAACATTTAAAACATCGGATGGAGGTCTTCGATCGACTTCAGGAGGCGGGTTTGTTGATGAACCTAGCTGAAAGTGAATTTGGAGAAGCTCGAATCACTTTCCTTGCGGAGTTTCTGATACCCTCAAGACGAAGGGAAATCATGCGATTTCTTAGCATGAGTGGATTTAATGGAACAGTTGTGCAGAGGTTTTGTGGCGCGATTACTCCACTGATGGAATTGCTGAAGAAACGTAAAAAAATGTCAATGGACAGGGGACTTTAAACAGGCATTTGACTGCCCGAAAGCTGTGATCACCAATGCTCCTGTATTGGAGAATTGCAAGGGACTCTGTGGTCAGATTGAACTAAATTATCTGATTCTGAAGAGAAATGCCGAGGAGTAGAGGAATGGTGGATCGTGTAGAGACTTTGTTCAAAGAGACTGTCAATCGAGAAGGATTTTGGTTGGAGGAAGAAGAACAAAGAAAAATGGACTATATTGTTCTACCTGTTTGTGTGTGGGTTTTTAAAAAAAACGAAAAGGTATATTTACTGTGTACATTTCTTAGTGGATGGTGCAAAAGTGAAAAATGAAACCATCTTGGAGTTGATGGGTTTTTTTTTCTTGTGGGAAGATGTCATGTGAGAGTACCTTTAAGACATGGATGTTTAAGCAGTGTACCTTGAAGAAAACAGTGATGTCAGAGAGTGGGCGGGGCTGAGCTCAGGTCAGCCATTTTGCAGGTTTTTAGTTTCAGTTTTGAAAAAGAGCTGGTGAGTGTGTCTGTGTGTTTCCAGAGAGCTGCAGTTAGTTTGAAAAGAGCTTGGGGAGTGTCTGTGTTTTGCAGTGAGCTGGATTTGCTGTGATCTCTGCCATGAAAGACTATCTCTGGATCATTTGGGTGATTTAAACTCATAAAAGTAAAGCCTTTAACCTGATGTGATTCTGTTTAAAGGTGTTAAGTCTCTTGGATGTTGAAAGGAATAACTGAAGGATTATTTAGTGTTGTAATATTTTTGGGGTTATCTTTGAAGTAAGAGGTGTTGAGTTATCCAATGTTTATTTAAAAGGTTAAGTTGAGTTCATGGAATAAATTGTTTTGTGTTTAAAAACCCACGTGTCCAGAACTGTAATCCCACACCTGGCAAACAAGCCGTGCTAGGAAAAGCAACAATCTATTAAGGGGGGAGGTTGGTTGAACTCCATGATACGTTTTGGGGTTCTGAAAACACCTCGCCCATAACATGAGGGGTTGCTGCACTGTCAGAGGGTCAGTACTGAGGGGTTGCTGCACTGTCAGAGGGTCAGTACTGAGGGAGTGCTGCACTGTCGGAGGGTCAGTACTGAGGGGTTGCTGCACTGTCAGAGGGTCAGTACTGAGGGAGTGCTGCACTGTCAGAGGGTCAGTACTGAGGGAGTGCTGCACTGTCAGAGGGTCAGTACTGAGGGAGTGCCGCACTGTCAGAGGGTCAGTACTGAGGGAGTGCCGCACTGTCAGAGGGTCAGTACTGAGGGAGTGCCGCACTGTCAGAGGGTCAGTACTGAGGGAGTGCTGCACTGTCAGAGGGTCAGTACTGAGGGAGTGCTGCACTGTCAGAGGGTCAGTACTGAGGGAGTGCTGCACTGTCAGAGGGTCAGTACTGAGGGAGTGCCGCACTGTCAGAGAGTCAGTACTGAGAGAGTGCTGCACTGTCAGAGGGTCAGTACTGAGGGAGTGCTGCACTGTCAGAGGGTCAGTACTGAGGGAGTGCTGCACTGTCAGAGGGTCAGTACTGAGGGAGTGCCGCACTGTCAGAGAGTCAGTACTGAGGGAGTGCTGCACTGTCAGAGGGTCAGTACTGAGGGAGCTCCGCACTGTCTAAGAGGGTCAGTACTGAGGGAGTGCTGCACTGTCAGAGGGTCAGTACTGAGGGAGTGCCGCACTGTCAGAGAGTCAGTACTGAGGGAGTGCCGCACAGTCAGAGGGTCAGAACTGAGGGAGTGCCGCACTGTCAGAGGGTCAGTACTGAGGGAGTGCCGCACTGTCAGAGAGTCAGTACTGAGAGAGTGCTGCACTGTCAGAGGGTCAGTACTGAGGGAGTGCTGCACTGTCGGAGGGTCAGTGCTGAGGGGTTGCTGCACTGTCAGAGGGTCAGTGCTGAGGGGTCGCCGCACTGTCAGAGGGTCAGTACTGAGGGGTCGCCGCACTGTCAGAGGGTCAGTACTGAGGGAATGCTGCACTGTCAGAGGGTCAGTACTGAGGGAGTGCTGCACTGTCAGAGGGTCAGTACTGAGGGAGTGCTGCACTGTCAGAGGGTCAGTACTGAGGGCGCGCTGCACTGTCAGAGGGTCAGTGCTGAGGGAGTGCCGCACTGTCAGAGGGTCAGTACTGAGGGAGTGCTGCACTGTCAGAGGGTCAGTACTGAGGGAGTGCTGCACTGTCAGAGGGTCAGTACTGAGGGGTTGCTGCACTGTCAGAGGGTCAGTACTGAGGGAGTGCTGCACTGTCGGAGGGTCAGTGCTGTGGGGTTGCTGCACTGTCAGAGGGTCAGTGCTGAGGGGTCGCCGCACTGTCAGATGGTCAGTACTGAGGGAGTGCTGCACTGTCAGAGGGTCAGTACTGAGGGCGCGCTGCACTGTCAGAGGGTCAGTACTGAGGGAGTGCCGCACTGTCAGAGGGTCAGTACTGAGGGAGTGCCGCACTGTCAGAGGGTCAGTACTGAGGGAGTGCCGCACTGTCAGAGGGTCAGTACTGAGGGAGTGCTGCACTGTCAGAGGGTCAGTACTGAGGGAGTGCCGCACTGTCAGAGGGTCAGTACTGAGGGAGCTCCGCACTGTCAGAGGGTCAGTACTGAGGGAGTGCTGCACTGTCAGAGGGTCAGTACTGAGGGAGTGCCGCACTGTCAGAGGGTCAGTACTGAGGGAGCTCCGCACTGTCAGAGGGTCAGTACTGAGGGAGTGCTGCACTGTCAGAGGGTCAGTACTGAGGGAGTGCCGCACTGTCAGAGAGTCAGTACTGAGGGAGTGCCGCACAGTCAGAGGGTCAGAACTGAGGGAGTGCCGCACTGTCAGAGGGTCAGTACTGAGGGAGTGCCGCACTGTCAGAGAGTCAGTACTGAGAGAGTGCTGCACTGTCAGAGGGTCAGTACTGAGGGAGTGCTGCACTGTCGGAGGGTCAGTGCTGAGGGGTTGCTGCACTGTCAGAGGGTCAGTGCTGAGGGGTCGCCGCACTGTCAGAGGGTCAGTACTGAGGGGTCGCCGCACTGTCAGAGGGTCAGTACTGAGGGAATGCTGCACTGTCAGAGGGTCAGTACTGAGGGAGTGCTGCACTGTCAGAGGGTCAGTACTGAGGGAGTGCTGCACTGTCAGAGGGTCAGTACTGAGGGCGCGCTGCACTGTCAGAGGGTCAGTACTGAGGGAGTGCTGCACTGTCAGAGGGTCAGTGCTGAGGGAGTGCCGCACTGTCAGATGGTCAGTACTGAGGGAGTGCTGCACTTTCAGAGGGTCAGTACTGAGGGAGTGCCGCACTGTCAGAGGGTCAGTACTGAGGGAATGCTGCACTGTCAGAGGGTCAGTACTGAGGGAGTGCTGCACTGTCAGAGGGTCAGTACTGAGGGAGTGCCGCACTGTCAGAGGGTCAGTACTGAGGGAATGCTGCACTGTCAGAGGGTCAGTACTGAGGGAGTGCTGCACTGTCAGAGGGTCAGTACTGAGGGAGTGCTGCACTGTCAGAGGGTCAGTACTGAGGGGTTGCTGCACTGTCAGAGGGTCAGTACTGAGGGAGTGCTGCACTGTCGGAGGGTCAGTGCTGTGGGGTTGCTGCACTGTCAGAGGGTCAGTGCTGAGGGGTCGCCGCACTGTCAGATGGTCAGTACTGAGGGAGTGCTGCACTGTCAGAGGGTCAGTACTGAGGGCGCGCTGCACTGTCAGAGGGTCAGTACTGAGGGAGTGCTGCACTGTCAGAGGGTCAGTGCTGAGGGAGTGCCGCACTGTCAGATGGTCAGTACTGAGGGAGTGCTGCACTGTCAGAGGGTCAGTACTGAGGGCGCGCTGCACTGTCAGAGGGTCAGTACTGAGGGAGTGCCGCACTGTCAGTGGGTCAGTGCTGAGGGAGTGCTGCACTGTCAGAGGGTCAGTACTGAGGGAGTGCTGCACTGTCGGAGGGTCAGTGCTGAGGGGTTGCTGCACTGTCAGAGGGTCAGTACTGAGGGAGTGCTGCACTGTCGGAGGGTCAGTGCTGAGGGAGTGCTGCACTGTCAGCGGGTCAGTACTGAGGGAGTGCTGCACTGTCAGAGGGTCAGTACTGAGGGAGTGCCGCACTGTTAGAGGGTCAGTACTGAGGGAGCGCCGCACTGTCAGAGGGTCAGTACTGAGGGAGTGCTGCACTGTCAGAGGGTCAGTACTGAGGGAGTGCTGCACTGTCGGAGGGTCAGTGCTGAGGGCGCGCTGCACTGTCAGAGGGTCAGTACTGAGGGCGCGCTGCACTGTCAGAGGGTCAGTACTGAGGGCGCGCTGCACTGTCAGAGGGTCAGTACTGAGGGAGTACTGCACTGTCAGCGGGTCAGTACTGAGGGAGTGCTGCACTGTCAGAGGGTCAGTACTGAGGGAGTGCCGCACTGTCAGAGGGTCAGTACTGAGGGAGTGCCGCACTGTCAGAGGGTCAGTACTGAGGGAGTGCTGCACTTTCAGAGGGTCAGTACTGAGGGAGTGCTGCACTGTCAGAGGGTCAGTACTGAGGGAGTGCTGCATTGTCAGAGGGTCAGTACTGAGGGAGTGCTGCACTGTCAGAGGGTCAGTACATAGAACATAGAACGATACAGCGCAGTACAGGCCCTTCGGCCCACGATGTTGCACCGAAACAAAAGCCATCTAACCTACACTATGCCATTATCATCCATATGTTTATCCAATAAACTTTTCAATGCCCTCAATGTTGGCGAGTTCACTACTGTAGCAGGTAGGGCATTCCACGGCCTCACGACTCTTTGCGTAAAGAAGCTACCTCTGACCCCTGTCCGATATCTATTACCCCTCAGTTTAAAGCTATGTCCCCTCGAGCCAGCCATTTCCATCCGCGGGAGAAGGCTCTCACTGTCCACCCTATCTAACCCCCTGATCATTTTGTATGCCTCTATTAAGTCTTCTCTTAACCTTCTTCTCTCCAACGAAAACAACCTCAAGTCCATCAGCCTTTCCTCATAAGATTTTCCCTCCATACCAGGCAACATCCTGGTAAATCTCCTCTGCACCCGCTCCAAAGCCTCCACGTCCTTCCTATAATGCGGTGACCAGAACTGTACGCAATACTCCAAATGCGGCCGCACCAGAGTTCTGTACAGCTGCAACATGACCTCCCGACTCCGGAACTCAATCCCTCTACCAATAAAGGCCAACACTCCATAGGCCTTCTTCACAACCCTATCAACCTGGGTGGCAACTTTCAGGGATCTATGTACATGGACACCTAGATCCCTCTGCTCATCCACACTTCCAAGAACTTTACCATTAGCCAAATATTCCGCATTCCTGTTACTCCTTCCAAAGTGAATCACCTCACACTTCTCTACATTAAACTCCATTTGCCACCTCTCAGCACAGCTCTGCAGCTTATCTATATCCCTCTGTAACCTGCTACATCCTTCCACACTATCGACAACACCACCGACTTTAGTATCGTCTGCAAATTTACTCACCCACCCTTCTGCGCCTTCCTCTAGGTCATTGATAAAAATGACAAACAGCAACGGCCCCAGAACAGATCCTTGTGGTACTCCACTTGTAACTGAACTCCATTCTGAACATTTCCCATCAACCACCACCCTCTGTCTTCTTTCAGCTAGCCAATTTCTGATCCACATCTCTAAATCACCCTCAATCCCCAGTCTCCGTATTTTCTGCAATAGCCTACCGTGGGGAACCTTATCAAACGCTTTGCTGAAATCCATATACACCACATCAACTGCTCTACCCTCGTCTACCTGTTCAGTCACCTTCTCAAAGAACTGAGTACTGAGGGAGTGCTGCACTGTCAGAGGGTCAGTACTGAGGGAGTGCCGCACTGTCAGAGGGTCAGTACTGAGGGAGTGCCGCACTGTCAGAGGGTCAGTACTGAGGGAGTGCCGCACTGTCAGAGGGTCAGTACTGAGGGAGTGCCGCACTGTCAGAGGGTCAGTACTGAGGGAGTGCCGCACTGTCAGAGGGTCAGTACTGAGGGAGTGCTGCACTGTCAGAGGGTCAGTACTGAGGGAGTGCTGCACTGTCAGAGGGTCAGTACTGAGGGAGTGCTGCACTGTCAGAGGGTCAGTACTGAGGGAGTGCTGCATTGTCAGAGGGGCAGTACTGAGGAAGTGCCGCACTGTCAGCGGGTCAGTACTGAGGGAGTGTTGCACTGTCGGGGGGTCAGTACTGAGGGAGTGCTGCACTGTCAGAGGGTCAGTACTGAGTGAGTGCCGCACTGTCAGTGGGTCAGTACTGAGGGAGTGCCGCACTGCCAGAGGGTCAGTGCTGAGGGAGTGCCGCACTGTCAGAGGGTCAGTACTGAGGGAGTGCTGCACTCTCAGAGGGTCAGTACTGAGGGAGTGCTGCACTGTCAGAGGGTCAGTACTGAGGGAGTGCTGCATTGTCAGAGGGTCAGTACTGAGGGAATGTCGCACTGTCAGAGGGTCAGTACTGAGGGAGTGCTGCACTGTCAGAGGGTCAGTACTGAGGGAGTGCCGCACTGTCAGAGGGTCAGTACTGAGGGAGTGCCGCACTGTCAGAGGGTCAGCACTGAGGGAGTGCTGCACTGTCAGAGGGTCAGTACTGAGGGAGTGCCGCACTGTCAGAGGGTCAGCACTGAGGGAGTGCTGCACTGTCAGAGGGTCAGTACTGAGGGAGTGCCGCACTGTCAGAGGGTCAGTACTGAGGGAGTGCCGCACTGTCAGAGGGTCAGTGCTGAGGGAGTGCCGCACTGTCAGAGAGTCAGTACTGAGGGAGTGCTGCACTGTCAGGGGGTCAGTACTGAGGGAGTGCTGCACTGTCAGGGGGTCAGTACTGAGGGAGTGCTGCACTGTCAGGGGGTCAGTACTGAGGGAGTGCCGCACTGTCAGAGGGTCAGTACTGAGGGAGTGCTGCACTGTCAGGGGGTCAGTACTGAGGGAGTGCTGCACTGTCAGGGGGTCAGTACTGAGGGAGTGCCGCACTGTCAGAGGGTCAGTACTGAGGGAGTGCTGCACTGTCAGAGGGTCAGTACTGAGGGAGTGCTGCACTGTCAGAGGGTCAGTACTGAGGGAGTGCTGCACTGTCAGAGGGTCAGTACTGAGGGAGTGCCGCACTGTCAGAGGGTCAGTACTGAGGGAGTGCTGCACTGTCAGAGGGTCAGTACTGAGGGAGTGCTGCACTGTTGGTTCTGCGAGCCTGTATTAAAATGAAGTCCTGTTATCTAAGTTGGATGTAAATCATCCCCTGGCATTAGTTAAGAGAATGTGGGAATTTTCGCAATCTGCAGGTCGATACCTTTCCGTCAAGAAAAATCACCAACCGGTTATCTGGTGAGTTAGTTCATTGCTGTCTGCAGCATCTTCTCTGCACATTTTCCTCCTGCACGTTCGACATGAGGGTAACAGGGATTTATGATGCCGTGATTGTTTGTGAAATGCTTTGTGATATCCTGCTGTGGTAAAGGCCCGACGGAAAACCAAGTCTTTCCTTTTGTTTGCACAGAATGTCCAGGGCGGGACGAAGATGGTTGGACAATTGGGTCACGGTGATCGAGCTTCTTATCGTCAGCCCAAGTGGTTGGAGAAGCTGCAAGGGAAGGCAATCGAGCAGGCTGCCTGTGGCGATGAGTTTACCACCTGCATTACCGGTAAGAGTGCAGCAGGATCAGACACTCCTCAGCACAGTCTCACCGTAAACATTTCTTCTTGGGATGTGGGCGTCGCTGGGCATTTATTGCCCATCCCCGAGGGCATTTAAGCGTCAACCACATTGCTGTGGGTCTGTCGTCACGTGTAGGCCAGACCGGGTAAGGACGGCAGATTTCCTTCCCTAAAGTGAACCAGGTAGGTTTTTACGACAATTGGCATTGGCTTCAAGATCATCATTAGACTTTTTAATTCCAGATCTTTCATTTTATTTAAATTTCACCACCTGCCCTGCTGGGATTTGAACCGGGTTCCCAGGGCGTTGCCCTGGGTCTCTGGATTACTATCCAGCGACAATATCACTGCGCCACTGCCTCACGTAACATAACCCAACACAGCACAATCATCCATATTAAACATAGTCCTTCATGTGTGTTACCAGTGTAGATGGAGCTTTACCTGTCCTGGGAGTGTTTGATGGGGACAGTGGAGAGAGAGCTTTACTCTGTATCTAACCCCGTGCTGTACCTGTCCTGGGAGTGTTTAATGGGGACAGTGGAGAGAGAGCTTTACTCTGTATCTAACCCCGTGCTGTACCTGTCCTGGGAGTGTTTGATGGCGACAGTGTAGAGGGAGCTTTACTCTGTATCTAACCCCGTGCTGTACCTGTCCTGGGAGTGTTTGATGGCGACAGTGTAGAGGGAGCTTTACTCAGTATCTAACCCCGTGCTGTACCTGTCCTGGGAGTGTTTGATGGCGACAGTGTAGAGGGAGCTTTACTCAGTATCTAACCTCGTGCTGTACCTGTCCTGGGAGTGTTTGATGGCGACAGTGTAGAGGGAGCTTTACTCAGTATCTAACCTCATGCTGTACCTGTCCTGGGAGTGTTTGATGGGGACAGTGTAGAGGGAGCATAACTCTGTATCTAACCCCGTGCTGTACCTGTCCTGGGTGTGTTTGATGGGGACAGTGTAGAGGGAGCTTTACTCTGTATCTAACCCCGTGCTGTATCTGTCTTAAAGACACTCAATGTCCCGGCCTCCACCGCCCTCTGTGACAATGAATTCCACAGACCCACCACTCTCTGGCTGAAGAAATTTCTCCTCATCTCTATTCTAAAGTGACTCCCTTTTATTCTAAGGCTGTGCCCCCGGGTCCTCGTCTCCCCTGCTAATGGATCAACTTCCCTACGTCCACCCTATCTAAGCCATTCATTATCTTGTAAGTTTCTATTAGATCTCCCCTCAACCTCCTAAACTCCAATGAATATAATCCCAGGATCCTCAGACGTTCATCGTATGTTAGGCCTACCATTCCTGGGATCATCCGTGTGAATCTCCGCTGGACCCGCTCCAGTGCCAGTATGTCCTTCCTGAGGTGTGGGGCCCAAAATTGCTCACAGTATTCTAAATGGGGCCTAACTAATGCTTTATAAAGCTTCAGAAGTACATCCCTGCTTTTATATTCCAAGCCTCTTGAGATGAATGACAACATTGCATTTGCTTTCTTAATTACGGACTCAATCTGCGAGTTTACCTTTAGAGAATCCTGGACACGGACTCCCAAGTCCCTTTGCACTTCAGCATTATGAATTTTGTCACCGTTTAGAAAATAGTCCATGCCTCTATTCTTTTTTCCAAAGTGCAAGACCTCGCACTTGCCCACTTTGAATTTCATCAGCCATTTCTTGGAGGGAGCATTACTCTGTATCTAACCCCGTGCTGTACCTGTCCTAGGAGTGTTTGATGGGGACAGTGTAGAGAGAGCTTTACTCTGTATCTAACCCCGTGCTGTACCTGTCCTAGGAGTGTTTGATGGGGACAGTGTAGAGGGAGCTTTACTCTGTATCTAACCCCGTGCTGTACCTGTCCTGGGAGTGTTTGATGGGGACAGTGTAGAGAGAGCTTTACTCTGTATCTAACCCCGTGCTGTACCTGTCCTAGGAGTGTTTGATGGGGACAGTGTAGAGGAAGCATTACTCTGTATCTAACCCCGTGCTGTACCTGTCCTGGGAGTGTTTGATGGGGACAGTGTAGAGGAAGCATTACTCTGTATCTAACCCCGTGCTGTACCTGTCCTGGGAGTGTTTGATGGGGACAGTGTAGAGGGAGTTTTACTCTGTATCTAACCCCGTGCTGTACCTGTCCTAGGAGTGTTTGATGGGGACAGTGTAGAGGAAGCATTACTCTGTATCTAACCCCGTGTTGTACCTGTCCTGGGAGTGTTTGATGGGGACAGTGTAGAGATACCTTTACTCTGTATCTAACCCCGTGCTGTACCTGTCCTGGGAGTGTTTGATGGGGACAGTGTCGAGGGAGCTTTACTCTGTATCTAACCCCGTGCTGTACCTGTCCTGAGAGTGTTTGATGGGGACACTGTAGAGGGAGTTTTACTCTTGTATCTAACCCCGTGCTGTACCTGTCCTCGGAATGTTTGATGGGACAGTGTAGAGGGAGATTAATTCCGTAGTGAATTGTGTGGTGACTGCTCTGTCCCCGGTTATGTTTTCTCTCTAGATGAGGGCCACCTCTATGCATTTGGCACGGATTACGACGGTTGTATTGGGTGTGATGGTCAGTATGGGCAGGAGGTGCTGGAGCCGGTACTGGTGGAGTTCTCGCTCGATTACCCTGTTGAGCAAGTTTCCTGTGGTGATAATCACGTGGTCGCACTAACACGTAACAAAGAGGTATTCTCGTGGGGTTGTGGAGAACACGGTAAGTATTTCCAATTGGGGGATATTATTGTCAAGCTGTGCACGCTGGGGGAGAGGCGGCGATTGTGTGTTTGATATTCGGAAGACCAGAAGAAGGAAGTTGTCATTGAGCCTTCACTCACGGAAGTAGCTTGTGACCGATGTTTGTGTGAAATTGTTGAAATCTTTAATTGACCCCCTACATCCACATTTTGAGGGAGAGAGTTCCACATTTCCACTCCCTTTGTGTGTAAATGAGCTTCCCCAATCACCAGGCTCACATTTAAAGTTTTCCCTTGTTTTGGACTGTTTCCTCCCAGAGGAGCAGATTCTCCCTGGATCCCTACATCGCATCTTAATTATCTATATTCTGGCTACTACAAGACTTTTTGCGTCTATCTAACCTCGGTATCGTTCTGGAGAATCTGTGCTGCATTCCTCTGGGGCCAGTATATTTTTCCTGAGATCATGGTGGCCAGAATTGAACATAGTTCCTCCAGAGAGGGTCTGAGACCCACTTTAATATCACTGCAGCAAAACTTCCTCCTCGTGCCCTGCAGTCCCGGAGACCAAGTCGAACATTCCGTTAACGTTTGTCAGCGACTTTGAGCTGATATTGTAATGTGGCTCCACTTGCATTTCCTGAGGTAAGCGGGAGCCATTGCCCTGCTCGTGTCTCAATCTTGTTTGTTGGTTGCAGGGCGCCTGGGGCTCGACTCGGAGGAGAATTACCTGTACCCAGAACACGTGAGTGCTCAAAATCCAGGGCCTCCCACCTCAAATACCAGGTGGAGGGGAAAGACCTGGGGTGGGATTCTCGGCTCACCGAAATCGCATTTGGCGATGCTCCACCCCCTCCGAGGCAGCGCACTCTAGGATTACGGCGTGCGCCATATCGACGGCCTCCGGACGTTGCCTGAGGCCCACCCCCGATACTCCGCCCCCGATTGGCTGAATTCCCGATGGCGTGGGTCTCTCATGGTCTCACCCGTCGGGAACTCGGCATGGCGGCTGCGGACTCAGTCCAGCGCCGCCACAGTCGGGGGAGGGCCGATCCGCAGGCAGGGGGGACTTTGTGAGGGGCTGAGGGCACTGCTGGGGGGAGGTCCGGGGCTCGCGAACCGGCCAAAGATGGGGCATTATTTGGCAGGCCGGGTCCGCGAGCAGCCGGCACCATATTGTAGCCCACCACCGGGCGCAAGAGCAGCTACAGACCCGGCAATTCTCCGGCGGATCGGCAGCTAGAGCCGGGTGCTCTACGCTGCCATCCAGCTCGCCCCCCGATCGGTGGCCGGCATGCGTTGAATTTCCGGGTGTGAAACGGCACCGTTCCCACGTCGCCGTCAGGGTATAGCCCGAAAATCGGAGAATCCAGCCTGTGTGGGGGGCTACGGGCAGCAAATTGGAAGGAGCAAGTGGAGGATGGTTGGGGAATTAAAAGAGATGAGGAAGGTTTGCAAGGAAAGAGGAGAATAGGGCAAAACTGCCAAATGTGAGCAGTACTGCAGTAAGCAAGATGCACGGCGTGAAACTGTGGCACACGGAGCGGGGGCGGGACTGGGGCACACGTTGCGGGGGCGGGACTGGGCCACACGGAGCGGGACTGGGCCACACGGAGCGGGGGCGGGACTGGGGCACACAGAGCGGGACTGGGGCACACGGTGCGGGGGCGGGACTGGGGTACACGGAGCGGGACTGGGGCACAAGGAGCGGGACTGGGGCACAAGGAGCGGGACTGGGGCACACGGAGCGGGACTGGGACACACGGAGCGGGACTGGGACACACGGAGCGGGACTGGGACACACGGAGCGGGACTGGGACACACGGAGCGGGACTGGGACACACGGAGCGGGACTGGGACACACGGAGCGGGACTAGGACACACGGAGCGGGACTGGGACACACGGAGCGGGACTGGGACACACGGAGCGGGGGGCGGGACTGGGGCACACGTTGCGGGGGCGGGACTGGGGTACACGGAGCGGGACTGGGACACACGGAGCGGGACTGGGGCACAAGGAGCGGGACTGGGGCACAAGGAGCGGGACTGGGGCACAAGGAGCGGGACTGGGGCACAAGGAGCGGGACTGGGGCACAAGGAGCGGGACTGGGACACACGGAGCGGGACTGGGACACACGGAGCGGGACTGGGACACACGGAGCGGGACTGGGGCACACGGTGCGGGGGCGGGACTGGGGGACACGGATCGGGACTGGGGGACACGGAGCGGGACTAGGACACACGGAGCGGGACTGGGACACACGGAGCGGGACTGGGACACACGGAGCGGGACTGGGACACACGGAGCGGGACTGGGGCACACGGAGCGGGACTGGGGCACACGGAGCGGGACTGGGGCACACGGAGCGGGACTGGGGCACACGGAGCGGGACTGGGGCACACGGAGCGGGACTGGGGCACACGGAGCGGGACTGGGGCACACGGAGCGGGACTGGGGCACACGGAGCGGGACTGGGGCACACGGAGCGGGACTGGGGCACACGGAGCGGGACTGGGGCACACGGAGCGGGACTGGGGCACACGGAGCGGGACTGGGGCACACGGAGCGGGACTGGGGCACACGGAGCGGGACTGGGGCACACGGAGCGTGACTGGGGCACACGGAGCGTGACTGGGGCACACGGAGCGTGACTGGGGCACACGGAGCGTGACTGGGACACACGGAGCGGGGGCGGGACTGGGGCACATGGTGCGGGACTGGGGCACACGGAGCGGGACTGGGGCACATGGTGCGGGACTGGGGCACACGGAGCGGGACTGGGGCACACGGAGCGGGACTGGGGCACACGGAGCGGGACTGGGGCACACGGAGCGGGACTAGGGCACACGGAGCGGGACTGGGTCACACGGAGCGGGACTGGGTCACACGGAGCGGGACTGGGGCACACGGAGCGGGACTGGGACACACGGAGCGGGGCGGGACTGGGGCACATGGTGCGGGACTGGGGCACACGGAGCGGGACTGGGGCACACGGAGCGGGACTGGGGCACACGGTGCGGGACTGGGGCACACGGAGCGGGACTGGGGCACACGGAGCGGGACTGGGGCACACGGAGCGGGACTGGGGCACACGGAGCGGGACTGGGGCACACGGAGCGGGACTGGGACACACGGAGCGGGACTGGGACACACGGAGCGGGACTGGGACACACGGAGCAGGGGCGGGACTGGGGCACACGGGGCGGGACTGGGGCACACGGGGCGGGACTGGGGCACACGGGGCGGGACTGGGGCACACGGGGCGGGACTGGGGCACACGGGGCGGGACTGGGGCACACGGAGCGGGACTGGGACATACGGGGCGGGACTGGGACATACGGGGCAGGACTGGGGCACACGGAGCAGGGCGGGACTGGGACACACGGAGCGGGACTGGTACACACGGAGCGGGGGCGGGACTGGGGCACACGGGGCGGGACTGGGACATACGGTGCGGGACTGGGGCACACGGAGCGGGACTGGGGCACACGGAGCGGGACTGGGGCACACTGAGCGGGACTGGGGCACACTGAGCGGGACTGGGGCACACGGAGCGGGACTGGGGCACACGGAGCGGGACTGGGGCACACGGAGCGGGACTGGGGCACACGGAGCGGGACTGGGGCACACGGAGCGGGACTGGGGCACACGGAGCGGGACTGGGGCACACGGAGCGTGACTGGGGCACACGGAGCGTGACTGGGGCACACGGAGCGTGACTGGGGCACACGGAGCGTGACTGGGACACACGGAGCGGGACTGGGACACACGGAGCGGGACTGGGACACACGGAGCGGGACTGGGACACACGGAGCGGGACTGGGACACACGGAGCGGGACTGGGACACAAGGAGCGGGACTGGGACACAAGGAGCGGGACTGGGGCACACGGGGCGGGACTGGGGCACACGGTGCGGGGGCGGGACTAGGGCACACGGAGCGGGACTGGGGCTCACGGAGCGGGACTGGGGCACACGGAGCGGGACTGGGGTACACGGAGCGGGACTGGGACACACGGAGCGGGACTGGGACACACGGAGCGGGACTGGGACACACGGAGCGGGACTGGGACACACGGAGCGGGACTGGGACACACGGAGCGGGACTGGGACACACGGAGCGGGACTGGGACACACGGAGCGGGACTGGGGCACACGGAGCGGGACTGGGGCACACGGAGCGGGACTGGGACACACGGAGCGGGGGCGGGACTGGGGCACACGGAGCGGGACTGGGACACACGGAGCGGGACTGGGACACACGGAGCGGGACTGGGACACACGGAGCGGGACTGGGACACACGGAGCGGGACTGGGGCACACGGAGCGGGACTGGGGCACACGGAGCGGGACTGGGGCACACGGAGCGGGGGCGGGACTGGGACACACGGGGCGGGACTGGGACACGGAGCGGGACTGGGACACGGAGCTGGACTGGGACACACGGAGCGGGACTGGGACACACGGAGCGGGACTGGGACACACGGAGCAGGACTGGGACACACGGAGCGGGGCGGGACTGGGGCACACGGTGCGGGGGCGGGACTAGGGCACACGGATCGGGACTGGGTCACACGGAGCGGGACTGGGGCACACGGAGCGGGACTGGGGCACACGGAGCGTGACTGGGGCACACGGAGCGTGACTGGGGCACACGGAGCGTGACTGGGGCACACGGAGCGTGACTGGAGCACACGGAGCGTGACTGGGGCACACGGAGCGTGACTGGGGCACACGGAGCGTGACTGGGGCACACGGAGCGGGACTGGGACACACGGAGCGGGACTGGGACACACGGAGCGGGACTGGGACACACGGAGCGGGACTGGGACACACGGAGCGGGACTGGGACACACGGAGCGGGACTGGGGCACACGGGGCGGGACTGGGGCACACGGTGCGGGGGCGGGACTAGGGCACACGGAGCGGGACTGGGGCTCACGGAGCGGGACTGGGGCACACGGAGCGGGACTGGGGCACGCGGAGCGGGACTGGGGCACGCGGAGCGGGACTGGGGCACGCGGAGCGGGACTGGGACACACGGAGCGGGACTGGGACACACGGAGCGGGACTGGGACACACGGAGCGGGACTGGGACACACGGAGCGGGACTGGGACACACGGAGCGGGACTGGGACACACGGAGCGGGACTGGGGCACACGGAGTGGGACTGGGGCACACGGAGCGGGGGCGGGACTGGGGCACACGGGGCGGGACTGGGACACACGGAGCGGGACTGGGACACACGGAGCGGGACTGGGACACACGGAGCGGGACTGGGACACACGGAGCGGGACTGGGACACACGGAGCAGGACTGGGACACACGGAGCGGTGCGGGACTGGGGCACACGGTGCGGGGGCGGGACTGGGGCACACGGAGCGGGACTGGGTCACACGGAGCGGGACTGGGTCACACGGAGCGGGACTGGGGCACACGGAGCGGGACTGGGGCTCACGGAGCGGGACTGGGACACACGGAGCGGGACTGGGACACACGGAGCGGGACTGGGACACACGGAGCAGGGGCGGGACTGGGGCACACGGGGAGGGACTGGGACATACGGGGCGGGACTGGGACATACGGGGCGGGACTGGGGCACACGGAGCAGGGCGGGACTGGGACACACGGAGCGGGACTGGTACACACGGAGCGGGGGCGGGACTGGGGCACACGGGGCGGGACTGGGACATACGGGGCGGGACTGGGACATACGGGGCGGGACTGGGACATACGGGGCGGGACTGGGGCACACGGAGCAGGGCGGGACTGGGGCACACGGGGCCGGACTGGGGCACACGGGGCCGGACTGGGGCACACGGGGCGGGACTGGGGCACACGGGGCGGGACTGGGGCACACGGGGCGGGACTGGGGCACACGGGGCGGGACTGGGGCACACGGGGCGGGACTGGGGCACACGTAGCGGGACTGGGGCTCACGGAACGGGACTGGGACACGGAGGGGGACTGGGGCACACGAGCAGGGGCGGGACTGGGGCACACGGAGCGGGACTGGGACACAAGGAGCGGGGGCGGGACTGGGGCACACGGAGCGGGACTGGGACACAAGGAGCGGGGGCGGGACTGGGGCACACGGAGCGGGGGTGGGACTGGGACACGCGGAGCGGGACTGGGACACACGGAGCGGGACTGGGGCACACGGAGCGGGGGTGGGACTGGGGCACGCGGAGCGGGACTGGGACACACGGAGCGGGACTGGGGCGCACGGTGCGGGGGTGGGACTGGGGCACACGGTGCGGGACTGGGGCACACGGAGCGGGACTGGGGCACACGGAGCGGGACTGGGGCACACGGAGCGGGACTGGGACACACGGAGCGGGACTGGGACACACGGAGCGGGACTGGGACACACGGAGCGGGACTGGTACACACGGAGCGGGACTGGGACACACGGAGTGGGGGCGGGACTGGGGCACACGGGGCGGGACTGGGACACACGGGGCGTGACTGGGACACACGGAGCGGGACTGGGACACACGGAACGGGACTGGGACACACGGAGCGGGACTGGGACACACGGAGCGGGACTGGGACACACGGAGCGGGACTGGGACACACGGAGCGGGGCGGGACTGGGGCACACGGTGCGGGGGCGGGACTAGGGCACACGGAGCGAGACTGGGGCACACGGAGCGGGACTGGGGCACACGGAGCGTGACTGGAGCACACGGAGCGTGACTGGGGCACACGGAGCGTGACTGGGGCACACGGAGCGTGACTGGGGCACACGGAGCGGGACTGGGACACACGGAGCGGGACTGGGACACACGGAGCGGGACTGGGACACACGGAGCGGGACTGGGCCACACGGAGCGGGACTGGGACACACGGAGCGGGACTGGGACACACGGAGCGGGACTGGGACACACGGAGCGGGACTGGGACACACGGAGCGGGACTGGGACACACGGAGCGGGACTGGGGCACACGGGGCGGGACTGGGGCACACGGTGCGGGGGCGGGACTAGGGCACACGGAGCGGGACTGGGGCTCACGGAGCGGGACTGGGGCACACGGAGCGGGACTGGGGCACACGGAGCGGGACTGGGACACACGGAGCGGGACTGGGACACACGGAGCGGGACTGGGACACACGGAGCGGGACTGGGACACACGGAGCGGGACTGGGGCACACGGAGCGGGACTGGGGCACACGGAGCGGGGGCGGGACTGGGGCACACGGGGCGGGACTGGGACACACGGAGCGGGACTGGGACACACGGAGCGGGACTGGGACACACGGAGCGGGACTGGGACACACGGAGCGGGACTGGGACACACGGAGCAGGACTGGGACACACGGAGCGGTGCGGGACTGGGGCACACGGTGCGGGGGCGGGACTGGGGCACACGGAGCGGGACTGGGTCACACGGAGCGGGACTGGGTCACACGGAGCGGGACTGGGGCACACGGAGCGGGACTGGGGCTCACGGAGCGGGACTGGGACACACGGAGCGGGACTGGGACACACGGAGCGGGACTGGGACACACGGAGCAGGGGCGGGACTGGGGCACACGGGGCGGGACTGGGGCACACCGGGAGGGACTGGGGCACACGGGGAGGGACTGGGACACACGGGGCGGGACTGGGACATACGGGGCGGGACTGGGACACAAGGAGCGGGGGCGGGACTGGGGCACACGGGGAGGGACTGGGACACACGGGGCGGGACTGGGACACACGGAGCGGGACTGGGACACACGGAGCGGGACTGGGACACACGGAGCAGGACTGGGACACACGGAGCGGTGCGGGACTGGGGCACACGGTGCGGGGGCGGGACTGGGGCACACGGAGCGGGACTGGGTCACACGGAGCGGGACTGGGTCACACGGAGCGGGACTGGGGCACACGGAGCGGGACTGGGGCTCACGGAGCGGGACTGGGACACACGGAGCGGGACTGGGACACACGGAGCGGGACTGGGACACACGGAGCAGGGGCGGGACTGGGGCACACGGGGCGGGACTGGGGCACACTGGGAGGGACTGGGGCACACGGGGAGGGACTGGGACACACGGGGCGGGACTGGGACATACGGGGCGGGACTGGGACACAAGGAGCGGGGGCGGGACTGGGGCACACGGAGCGGGACTGGGACACAAGGAGCGGGGGCGGGACTGGGGCACACGGAGCGGGGGTGGGACTGGGACACGCGGAGCGGGACTGGGACACACGGAGCGGGACTGGGACACACGGAGCGGGACTGGGGCTCACGGAACGGGACTGGGACACGGAGGGGGACTGGGGCACACGGAGCAGGGGCGGGACTGGGGCACACGGAGCGGGACTGGGACACAAGGAGCGGGGGCGGGACTGGGGCACACGGAGCGGGACTGGGACACAAGGAGCGGGGGCGGGACTGGGGCACACGGAGCGGGGGTGGGACTGGGACACGCGGAGCGGGACTGGGACACACGGAGCGGGACTGGGGCACACGGTGCGGGGGTGGGACTGGGGCACGCGCAGCGGGACTGGGACACACGGAGCGGGACTGGGGCGCACGGTGCGGGGGTGGGACTGGGGCACACGGTGCGGGACTGGGGCACACGGAGCGGGACTGGGGCACACGGAGCGGGACTGGGGCACACGGAGCGGGACTGGGACACACGGAGCGGGACTGGGACACACGGAGCGGGACTGGGACACACGGAGCGGGACTGGTACACACGGAGCGGGACTGGGACACACGGAGTGGGGGCGGGACTGGGGCACACGGGGCGTGACTGGGACACACGGAGCGGGACTGGGACACACGGAGCGGGACTGGGACACACGGAGCGGGACTGGGACACACGGAGCGGGACTGGGACACACGGAGCGGGACTGGGACACACGGAGCGGGACTGGGACACACGGAGCGGGGCGGGACTGGGGCACACGGTGCGGGGGCGGGACTAGGGCACACGGAGCGAGACTGGGGCACACGGAGCGGGACTGGGGCACACGGAGCGGGACTGGGGCACACGGAGCGGGACTGGGACACACGGAGCGGGACTGGGACACACGGAGCGGGACTGGGACACACGGAGCGGGACTGGGACACACGGAGCGGGGGCGGGACTGGGGCACACGGGGCGGGACTGGGACATACGGGGCGGGACTGGGACATACGGGGCGGGACTGGCGCGCACGGAGCGGGACTGGGGCACACGGAGCAGGGCGGGACTGGGGCACACGTGGCGGGACTGGGGCACACGGGGCGGGACTGGGGCACACGGGGCGGGACTGGGGCACACGTAGCGGGACTGGGGCTCACGGAACGGGACTGGGACACACGGAGGGGGACTGGGGCACACGGAGCAGGGGCGGGACTGGGGCACACGGAGCGGGACTGGGACACAAGGAGCAGGGGCGGGACTGGGGCACACGGAGCGGGGGCGGGACTGGGGCACACGGAGCGGGGGCAGGACTGGGACACACGGAGCGGGAGCGGGACAGGGGTACACGGAGCAGGGGCGGGGCACACGGAGCGGGGGCGGGACTGGGGCACACAGAGCAGGGCGGGACTCGGGCACACGGAGCGGGACTGGGCCACACGGAGCATGGGCGGGACTGGGGCACACAGAGCGGGACTGGGCCACACGGAGTGGGGCGGGACTGGGACACACGGAGTGGGACTGGGGCACACGGAGCGGGACTGGGGCACACGGAGCGGGACTGGGGCACACGGAGCGGGACTGGGGCACACGGAGAGGGACTGGGGCACACGGAGCGGGACTGGGGCACACGGAGCGGGACTGGGGCACACAGAGCGGGACTGGGACACACGGAGCGGGGGCATTAGTGGAGTCCAGAAAGTGCAGGATGGAGCTTAAGAAAGCAGTTAGAGCAAAGAGGGGATATGAGAAAGTTCTGGCTGGTAAAAGTAGGGAAATTCCCCAGAGATTCTGTCAGTACATCAATGGGAAGAGGATATCCAGGGAAACAGTGGGGCCCATTAGGGACCAAGGGGGAAATCTGTGGGTGGCGCCGAGAACATCAGCAAGGTGTTGAACAAATACTTCATATCTGTCACATCCAAGAGAATGATATGGAACTCGGGGAGAGAGACTGTGAGGTTCTTAAGCAAATTGTCGTAGGGCGTGACAAGGTATTGGAGGGATTGGCTGGCTTAAAAGTGGACAAATCTCCAGGACCGGATGAATTGTGTCCCAGGATGCTGTGGGAGGCGAGGGAGGAGATTGCCGGGGCTCTGACTCAAATTTTTAAAATTCCTTTCTGGCCTCGGAGGAGGTGCCAGAGGACTGGAGAACCGTGAATGTGGTCCCACTATTTAAGAAAGGTTGTAGGGATAAGCCAGGGAATTACAGGCCAGTGAGTCTCACGTCAGTAGTAGGGAAACTAATGGAGAAAATTCTGAAGCAGAGAATCTATCTCCACTTTGAGAGGCAAGGTTTGATCAGGAATAGTCAGCATGGCTCTGTCACAGGGAGGTCATGCAGAACAAATTTTATTGAATTTTTTGCGGAGGTGACCAGGTGTGTAGATGAGGGTAGTATGATTTCAGCAAAGCCTTTGTCAAGGTCCCACTTGGAGACTTGTAAAGAAGGCAAATGCACATGGGAAATAGAGTAACTTGATAAGGTGGATTCAAAATTGGCTTAACTGTCGGATACAGAGGGTGATGACAGACGGCTGATATGGTGTCAAAAGCAGGGAGGTCGTGTTGGAGTTGTAGAGAACTTTGGTGAGGCCACAGCTGGATACTGTGGGCAGTTCTGGTCACCACATTATAGGGAGGATGTGATTGCACTGGAGGGGGTGCAGAGGAGATTCACCAGGATGTTGCCTGGGATGGAACATTTACGTTATGAAGAGAGGTTGGATAAGCTTGTGTTGTTGCGCTGGAGCAGAGAAGACTGAGGGGCGACCTGATCGAGGTGGACAAGATTCTGAGGGGCATGGACAGGGTGGATAGGGAGCAGCTGTTCCCCTTAGTTGAAGGGTCGGTTACGAGGGGGACACAAGTTAAAAGTGAGGGGTGGGAGGTTGAGGGGGGATTTGAGGAAAGCTCAGAGGGTGAACATAGAACATAGATCTGTACAGCACAGTACAGGCCCTTCGGCCCCACGATGTTGTGCCGAACTGGTCTGAAACTAAGATCAAATCAACCTACTCCCAATCATTCTAGTGCACTCCACATGCCTCTCCAATAACCGCTTGAAAGTTCCTAAAGTGTCCGAATCCACTACCATAGCTGGGAGTGCGTTCCACGCCCCAACCACTCTCTGAGTAAAGAACCTACCTCGGACATCCCCCCGATATCTTCCACCATGAACCTTATAGTTATGCCCCCTTGTAACAGCTACATCCACCCGAGGACAGAGTCGTTGAACGTCCACTCTATCTGTCCCTCTCTTCATCCTATACACCTCAATTAAATCACCTCTCAGCCTCCTTCGCTCCAATGAGAAAAGCCCCTAGTTCCCTCAACCTTTCCTCATAAGACCCACCCACCAATCCAGGCAGCATCCTGGTAAATCTCCTTTGCACCCTTTCCAATGCTTCCACATCCTTCCTATAATGAGGTGACCAGAACTGCACACAATACTCCAAATGTGGTCTAACCCAGGTCTTGTATAGTTGCAGCATAACCTCACGGCTCTTAAACTCAATCCCCCCCGTTAATAAACGCTAACACACTATAGGCCTTCTTCACGGCTCTATCCACTTGAGTGGCAACCTTCAGAGATCTATGGATATGAACTCCGAGATCTCTCTCCTCCGCCACATCCTTCAGAACCTTGCCGTTGACCCTGTAATCCGCATTCAAATTTGTCCAACCAAAATGAATCACCTCGCACTTATCAGGGTTAAATTCCATCTGCCATTTTCCAGCCCAGCTCTGCATCCTATCAATGTCTCTTTGCAGCCTACAACAACCCTCCACCTCATCCACTACTCCACCAATCTTGGTGTCATCAGCAAATTTACTGACCCACCCACCCTTCAGCCCCCTCCTCCAAGTCATTGATAAAAATCACAAATAGCAGAGGACCCAGCACTGGTCCCTGTGGTACACCGCTGGTGACTGGGGTCCAGGATGAAAATTTACCACCCACCACCACCCTCTGTCTTCTATGTGATAGCCAATTACTGATCCAATCGGCCAAATTTCCCTCTCTGCCATGCCTCCTTACTTTTTGCATGAGCCGACCATGGGGCACCTTATCAAACGTCTTACTAAAATCCATGTATACGACATCAACTGCTCTACCTTCATCTATGTACTTAGTTACCTCCTCAAAGAATACAATCAAACTTGTGAGGCAAGACTTACCCCTCACAAATCCGTGCTGACTATCCTGGATTAAGCTGTATCTTTCCAAATGAGCATAAATCCTATCCCTCAGGACCCTTTCCAATAATTTACCTATGACCGAAGTGAGACTAACCGGCCTATAATTCCCAGGGTTATACCTATTCCCTTTCTTGAACAAGGGGACAACATTCGCCTCTCTCCAGTCTTCTGGTACTATTCCTGTAGACAGTGAGGACATAAAGATCAAAGCCAAAGGCTCTGCAATCTCATCCCTCGCCTCACAAAGAATCCTAGGATATATTCCATCAGGCTCAGGGGACTTATCTATCCTCGGGCTTCTCAAAATTTCTAACACATCTTCCTTCCGAATATCTACCTCCTCCGGCCTACCAGCCGTATCGCACTATCCTCCTCAACAACATGGCCCCGCTCCTTTGTGAACACTGAAGAAAAGCATTCATTTAGAGCCTCTCCTATATCTCCCACTACTGTCCTTGACCGGCCCTAACTTCAGCTTGGTCATTCTTTTATGCCTCACATGGGGTTTTCCTTGATCCTACCGCCAAGGACTTCTCATGCCCCCTCCTAGCTCTCCTAAGCCCTTTTCTGAGCTCCTTCCTAGCTATCTTGTATCCCTCAAGTGCCCTAACTGAACATTCTTTTCTCATCCTTACATAAACCGCCTTCTTCCTCTTGACAAGACATTCAACCTCTTTTGTAAACCATGGTTCCCTCCCTCGACCATTTCCTCCCTGCCTGACAGGAACATACATATCAAGGACACGCAGTATTTGCTCCTTGAACAAGCTCCACACCTCAATTGTGCCTATTCCTGACAGTTCCTGTTTCCATCTTATGCTCCCCAATTCTTGCCTAATCGCATCGTAATTACCCTTCCCCCAGTTATAAACCTTGCCCTGCCATATGTTCCTATCCCTTTCCATTGCTATAGTGAAAGTCACCGAATTGTGGTCACTATCTCCAAAGTGCTCTCCCACAAACAAATCTAACACTTGTCCCGGTTCATTACCCAGTACCAAATCCAATGTGGCCCCGCCTCTTGCCGGCCTATCCACATATTGTGTGAGGAAACCCTCCTGACACACTGGATAAAAACAGCCCCATCCAAACTTCCAAACTATTCGAATTATAGTGGTTCCAATCAATATTTGGAAAGTTAAAGTCACCCATGACAACTACCCTGTGACGACAGCACCTATCCAAAATCTGCATTGCAATCTTTTCCTCCACATCTCTGTTACTGTTTGGGGGCCTATAGAAAACTCCTAACAGTGACCGCTCCTTTCCTATTTCTAACTTCAGCCCACACTACCTCAGTAGACAGATCTTCCTTAAACTGCCTTTCTGCAACCATTATACTATCCTTGATTAACAATGCGACTCCTCCACCTCTTTTACCACCTTCCCTAATCTTACTGAAACATCTAAACCCCGGAACCTCCAACAACCATTCCTGCCCCTGTTCTATCCACGTCTCCGTAATGGCCACAACATTGTAGTCCCAGGTACCAATCCATGCTTCAAGCTCACCAACCTTATTCCTGATGTTCCTCGCATTTACGTAGACGCACTTCAAACCACCTTCATGCCTGCAGGTCCACTCTTGTGACCTTGGTACCTTCCGCAGTACTGCACTACCCTCAACTTCCTGAACTCCAGCAACGCTATCTCCTGGACTACAAATCAGTTTCCCATCCCCCTGCCAAATTAGTTTAAACCCCCCCCGAAGAGCTGCAGCAAATTTCCCTCTCAGGATATTGGTGCCCGTCTGGTTCAGGTGTAAGCCGTCCTGTTTGCACAGGTCCCACCTACCCAGAATGTGCTCCAATTATCCAAGTAACTGAAACCCTCCCTCCTACACCATCCCTGTGGCCACGTGTTTATCTGCACTCTCTCCCTGTTCCTCACCTCGCTCGCACGTGGCACTGGCAGCAAACCAGAGATGACAACACGGTCTGTCCTGGCTCTCAGCTTCCACCCTAGCTCCCTGAATTCCTGTTTTATATCCACGTCCCTTCTCTTACCTATGTTGTTGGTACCGATGTGTACCGCGACTTGTGGCTGCTTCCTCTCCCCCTGAAGGATCCTGAAAACACAATCCGAGACGTCACGGACCTTGGCATCCGGGAGGCAACATTCCATCCGTGAGCCTCTATCCTTGCCACAGAACCGCCTATCTGTACCTCTCACTATAGAGTCTCCAATGACTAATGCTCTCCTGCTCTCCCCCCTTCCCTTCTGAGCCACAGGGACAGACTCAGTGCCAGAGACCTGGGTGGTGAGGGTCTGGAATGCACTGCCTGGGAGGGTGGGAGACGCGGGTCTGGGACACGCTGCCTGGGAGGGGGGGAGAGGCGGGTCTGGGACACGCTGTCTGGGAGGGTGGGAGACGCGGGTCTGGGACACGCTGCCTGGGAGGGGGGGAGAGGCGGGTCTGGGACACGCTGCCTGGGAGGGTGGGAGAGGCGGGTCTGGAACACGCTGCCTGGGAGGGGGGGAGAGGCGGGTCTGGGACACGCTGCCTGGGAGGGTGGGAGAGGCGGGTCTGGAACACGCTGCCTGGGAGGGGGGGAGAGGCGGGTCTGGAACACCCTGTCTGGGAGGGTGGGAGAGGCGGGTCTGGAACACGCTGCCTGGGAGGGGGGGAGAGGCGGGTCTGGAACACCCTGTCTGGGAGGGGGGAGAGGCGGGTCGGGGACACGCTGCCTGGGAGGGGGGGAGAGGCGGGTCTGGGACACGCTGCCTGGGAGGGGGGGAGACGCGGGTCTGGGACACGCTGCCTGGGAGGGCGGGGGGGGGGGTTGCCTCACATCCTTTACAAAGTACCTGGATGAGCATTTGGCTCGTCGCAACGTTCAAGACTGTGGGCCCAGTGCCGGCCAATGGGGTTAGGTGGGCAGGTCGGGTGTCTTTCATGCATCGGTACAGACTGGATGGGCTGAAGGGCCTGTTCTGTGCTGTATTATTCTGTGATTCTGTGATCAGTGGTGGTTGGTTTCTAGTTATTCAAGATTGTGTTTCTGGTTATTGGTGTTTGTTTTCTGGCTAATGAGATTTCTCTTGCTTGCAGGTCAATCTGCCCATGAGCCTGAGCATCGTGTTGGTGCAGTGTGGTTCTGATGGCACTTTCTTCATGACTCAGAGTGGCAAGGTGCTGGCTTGTGGAAACAATGAGTACAATAAGCTCGGCCTCAACCACTACATGCGAGGCCTCCGCAACCACCAGATCAAAGTGAGCATGGCTTCACTTCAAACTCTCACCAGAACTAAATTGCAACTTAGAAGATAAACAATTGATCTAATTGAGGTGTTGAAGATAGAAACGATTTGCTCTGGTGGGCTAATCCGCAAGCAGAATGTTAAAATGAGAGCAAGGCCATTCAGGGGTGACATCACACTCGGGTGACATCACACACGGGTGACATCACACACGGGTGACATCACACACGGGTGACATCTCACACAGGGGTGACATCTCACACAGGGGTGACATCACACAGGGGTGACATCACACACGGGTGACATCACACACACGGGTGACATCACACGGGTGACATCACACACGGGTGACATCACACACGGGTGACATCACACACGGGTGACATCTCACACAGGGGTGACATCTCACACAGGGGTGACATCACACAGGGGTGACATCACACACGGGTGACATCACACACACGGGTGACATCACACACACGGGTGACATCACACACACGGGTGACATCACACACACGGGTGACATCACACACGGGTGACATCTCACACGGGTGACATCACACACGGGTGACATCACACGGGTGACAACACCCGTGTGACATCACACACGGGTGACATCACACGGGTGACATCACACGGGTGACATCACACGGGTGACATCACACGGGTGACATCACACGGGTGACATCACACGGGTGACATGAGACACGGGTGACATGAGACACACGGGTGACATGACACGGGTGACATGACACGGGTGACGTCTCACACGGGTGACGTCTCACACGGGTGACGTCTCACACGGGTGACGCCTCACACGGGTGACGCCTCACACGGGTGACGCCTCACACGGGTGACGTCTCACACGGGTGACGTCACACACGGGTGACGTCACACACGGGTGACGTCACACACGGGTGACGTCTCACACGGGTGACGTCACACACGGGTGACGTCACACACGGGTGACGTCACACACGGGTGACTTCACACACGGGTGACGTCTCACACGGGTGACGTCACACACGTGTGACGTCTCACAGGGGTGACGTCTCACACGGGTGACTTCACACACGGGTGACGTCTCACACAGGTGACATCACACACACGGGTGACATCACACACGGGTGACATCACACACGGGTGACATCGCACACACGGGTGACATCGCACACACGGCTGACATCGCACACACGGCTGACATCACACACACGGCTGACATCACACACACGGCTGACATCACACAAACGGGTGACATCACACACACGGGTGACATCACACACACGGGTGACATCACACACACGGGTGTGGGAACCAGGAGCTCTCGATTCTGATGGACCTTACTCTGGTTTCGATATGAGCGAGAGAGGCCATTTGGGAAAAGTAAGAAGTCTGACAACACCGGGTTAAAGTCCAACAGGTTTGATTTGAATCACTAGCTTTCGGAGGCACTCACCTGAGGAAGGAGCTGCGCTCCGAAAGCTAGTGATTCGAAGCAAACCTGTTGGACATTAACCTGGTGTTATCAGACTTCTTACTGTGCTCACCCCAGTCCAACGCCAGCATCTCCTCATAAGGGAAAAGGGTGAGGGCACAGAATGCCTCCCATTGGCAGCTCTCAGGTCTGGGAGCATTCAGGAGTATAAGACCACAAGACAGGAGCAGAATTGGGCCACTCGGCCCATCGAGTCTGCTCCGCCATTCAATCATGGCTGATATTTTTCTCAGCATTCTCCTGCCTTCTCCCCATAACCCCTGATCCCCTTATTAATCAAGAACCTATCTATCTCTGTCTTAAAGACACTCAGTGAATTGGCCTCCACAGCCTTCTGCGGCAAAGAGTTCCACAGATTCACCACCCTCTGGCTGAAGAAATTCATCCTCGTCTCTGTTTTAAAGGATCGTCTCATCAGTCTGAGATGGTGTCCTCTGGTTCTAGTTTTTCCTACAAGTGGAAACATCCTCTCCACGCCCACTCTATCTAGGCCTCGCAGTATCCTGTAAGTTTCAATAAGATCTCCTCTCATCCTTATAAACACCAACGAGTACAGACTCAGAGTCCTCAACCGTTCCTCATATGACAAGCTCTTCATTCCAGGGATCATTCTTGTGAACCTCCTCTGGACCCTTTCCAAGGCCAGCACATCCTTCCTTAGATACGGGGCCCAAAACTGCTCACAATACTCCAAATGGGGTCTGACCAGAGCCTTGTACCGCCTCACAACTACATCCCTGGTCTTGTATTCTAGTCTTCTCGACATGAATGCTGACATTGCATTTGCCTTCCTAACTGCCAACTGAACCTGCACATTAACCTTAAGAGAATCTTGAACAAGGACTCCCAAGTCCCTTTGTGCTTCTGATTTCCGAAGCATTTAAAAAATAGTCTATGCCTCCATTCCTCCTTCCAAAGTGCATAACCTCACACTTTTCCACATTGTATTTCATCTGCCACTTCTTTGCCCACTCTCCTAGCTTGTCCAAGTCCTTCTGCAGCCCTCTTGCTTCCTCAATACTACCTGTCCCTCTACAGATCTTTGTATCATCTGCAAACTTAGCAACAGCGCCTTCAGCATCATGTCTGTTCTGGGGTGGGTTAGGTGATGGGGTGCTGTGTCTTTATTGGTGGAGTGAGGGTGCTGTGTTGTGGGTGTAAGTGGGAATGGGACCGGGCTGTGTCTACTGCTGGACGCAGTCTAAGTTGAGACACTATCTGCAGATAATAACATCCAGGCACCTCTCTCACTCCGCAGGTTGATCAAGAAGTTCCCTACATGACCTCACTGACTCTGTCCAAGCAGCTGGCCATTTACAAAATCAAAACCATTTCCTCTGGCAAGACCCACACAGCAGCCATTGATGGTAAGTGATGGCCTGGGACAGAAGGAGCTGGGGAATCTCCCGGGAGTTAGTCGTACAGGCTCCATTTCTGCACATGTATTCCTCACCCAGGCCCATCACCCCAGGCTTTGTGCAAGCCCTTAGCTGGTAAGAGTTGGGTATTGTACCCCCAGTTTCTGGGGTAATAAGAGTTGGGTATTGTGCCCCCAGTTTCTGGGGTATTGGGAGTTGGGTATTACACCCCCAGTTTCTGGGGTATTGAGACTTGGGTATTACACCCCCAGTTTCTGGGGTATTGAGAGTTGGGTATTGTACCCCCAGTTTCTGGGGTATTGAGACTTGGGTATTACACCCCCAGTTTCTGGGGTATTGAGAGTTGGGTATTACACCCCCAATTTCTGGGTTATTGAGAGTTGGGTATTACACCCCCAGTTTCTGGGGTATTGAGAGTTGGGTATTACACCCCCAGTTTCTGGGGTATTGAGAGTTGGGTATTGCACCCCCCGTTTCTGGGGTATTCAGAGTTGGGTATTACACCCCCAGTTTCTGAGGTATTGAGAGTTGGGTATTGTACCCCAGTTTCTGAGGTATTGAGAGTTGGGTATTACACCCACAGTTTCTGGGGTATTGAGAGTTGGGTATTGTACCCCCAGTTTCTGGGGTATTGGGAGTTGGGTATTACACCCCCAGTTTCTGGGGTATTGAGAGTTGGGTATTGTACCCCCAGTTTCTGAGGTATTGAGAGTTGGGTATTACACCCCTTGTTTCTGGGGTATTGAGAGTTGGGTATTACATCCCCAGTTTCTGTGGTATTGAGAGTTGGGTATTACACCCGCAGTTTCTGGGGTATTGGGAGTTGGGTATTACACCCCCAGTTTCTGGGGTATTGAGAGTTGGGTATTGTACCCCCAGTTTCTGGGGTATTCAGAGTTGGGTATTGTACCCCCAGTTTCTGAGGTATTGAGACTTGGGTATTACACTCCCAGTTTCTGGGGTATTGAGAGTTGGGTATTACACCCCCTGTTTCTGGGGTATTGAGAGTTGGGTATTACACCCCCAGTTTCTGGGGTATTGAGAGTTGGGTATTACACCCCCTGTTTCTGGGGTATTGAGAGTTGGGTATTGTACCCCCAGTTTCTGGGGTATTAAGAGTTGGGTATTGTACCTCCAGTTTCTGGGGTATTGGGAGTTGGGTATTACACCCCCTGTTTCTGGGATTTTGAGAGTTGGGTATTACACCTCCAGTTCCTGGGGTATTGAGAGTTGGGTATTACACCCCAGGTTTCTGGGGTATTGAGAGGTGGGTATTGTACCTCCAGTTTCTGGGGTATTGGGAGTTGGGTATTGTACCCCCAGTTTCTGGGTTATTGAGAGTTGGGTATTACACCCCCAGTTTCTGGGGTATTGAGAGTTGGGTATTACACCCCCAGTTTCTGGGGTATTAAGAGTTGGGTATTACACCCCCTGTTTCTGGGATTTTGAGAGTTTGGTATTACACCTCCAGTTCCTGGGGTATTGAGAGTTGGGTATTACACCCCAGGTTTCTGGGGTATTGAGAGGTGGGTATTGTACCCCCAGTTTCTGGGTTATTGAGAGTTGGGTATTACACCCCCAGTTTCTGGGGTATTGAGAGTTGGGTATTACACCCCCAGTTTCAGGGGTATTGAGAGTTGGGTATTACACCCCCAGTTTCTGGGGTATTGGGAGTTGGGTATTACATCCCCAGTTTCTGGGGTATTGGGAGTTGGGTATTACACCCCCAGTTTCTGGGGTATTGAGAGTTGGGTATTACACCCCCAGTTTCTGGGTTATTGAGAGTTGGGTATTACACCCCCAGTTTCTGGGGTATTGAGAGTTGGGTATTACATCCCCAGTTTCTGGGGTATTGAGAGTTGGGTATTACACCCGCAGTTTCTGGGGTATTGAGAGTTGGTATTACACCCCCAGTTTCTGGGGTATTGGGAGTTGGGTATTACACCCCCAGTTTCTGGGGTAATAAGAGTTGGGTATTACACCCCCAGTTTCTGGGTTATTGAGAGTTGGGTATTACACCCCTTGTTTCTGGGGTATTGAGAGTTGGGTATTACATCCCCAGTTTCTGGGGTATTGAGAGTTGGGTATTACACCCGCAGTTTATGGGGTATTGGGAGTTGGGTATTACACCCCCAGTTTCTGGGGTATTGAGAGTTGAGTATTGTACCCCCAGTTTCTGGGGTATTGAGAGTTGGGTATTACACCCCCAGTTTCTGGGGTATTGAGAGTTGGGGATTACACCCCCAGTTTCTGGGGTATTGAGAGTTGGGTATTACACCCCCAGTTTCTGGGGTATTGAGAGTTGGGTATTACATCCCCAGTTTCTGGGGTATTGAGAGTTGGTATTACACCCCCAGTTTCTGGGGTATTGGGAGTTGGGTATTACACCCCCAGTTTCTGGGGTATTGAGAGTTGGGTATTGTACCTCCAGTTTCTGGGGTATTGGGAGTTGGGTATTACACCCCCAGTTTCTGGGGTATTGAGAGTTGGGTATTGTACCCCCAGTTTCTGGGGTATTGAGAGTTGGGTATTACACCCCCAGTTTCTGGGGTATTGAGAGTTGGGGATTACACCCCCAGTTTCTGGGGTATTGAGAGTTGGGTATTACACCCCCAGTTTCTGGGGTATTGAGAGTTGGGTATTACATCCCCAGTTTCTGGGGTATTGAGAGTTGGTATTACACCCCCAGTTTCTGGGGTATTGGGAGTTGGGTATTACACCCCCAGTTTCTGGGGTATTGGGAGTTGGGTATTACACCTCCTGTTTCTGGGGTATTGATAGTTGGGTATTACACACCCAGTTTCTGGGGTATTGAGAGTTGGGTATTACACCCCCAGTTTCTGGGGTATTGAGAGTTGGGTATTACACCTCCAGTTCCTGGGGTATTGAGAGTTGGGTATTACACCCCAGGTTTCTGGGGTATTGAGAGGTGGGTATTGTACCTCCAGTTTCTGGGGTATTGGGAGTTGGGTATTGTACCCCCAGTTTCTGGGTCATTGAGAGTTGGGTATTACACCCCCAGTTTCTGGGGTATTGAGAGTTGGGTATTACACCCCCAGTTTCTGGGGTATTAAGAGTTGGGTATTACACCCCCTGTTTCTGGGATTTTGAGAGTTTGGTATTACACCTCCAGTTCCTGGGGTATTGAGAGTTGGGTATTACACCCCAGGTTTCTGGGGTATTGAGAGGTGGGTATTGTACCCCCAGTTTCTGGGTTATTGAGAGTTGGGTATTACACCCCCAGTTTCTGGGGTATTGAGAGTTGGGTATTACACCCCCAGTTTCAGGGGTATTGAGAGTTGGGTATTACACCCCCAGTTTCTGGGGTATTGGGAGTTGGGTATTACATCCCCAGTTTCTGGGGTATTGGGAGTTGGGTATTACACCCCCAGTTTCTGGGGTATTGAGAGTTGGGTCTTACACCCCCAGTTTCTGGGTTATTGAGAGTTGGGTATTACACCCCCAGTTTCTGGGGTATTGAGAGTTGGGTATTACATCCCCAGTTTCTGGGGTATTGAGAGTTGGGTATTACACCCGCAGTTTCTGGGGTATTGAGAGTTGGTATTACACCCCCAGTTTCTGGGGTATTGGGAGTTGGGTATTACACCCCCAGTTTCTGGGGTAATAAGAGTTGGGTATTACACCCCCAGTTTCTGGGTTATTGAGAGTTGGGTATTACACCCCTTGTTTCTGGGGTATTGAGAGTTGGGTATTACATCCCCAGTTTCTGGGGTATTGAGAGTTGGGTATTACACCCGCAGTTTATGGGGTATTGGGAGTTGGGTATTACACCCCCAGTTTCTGGGGTATTGAGAGTTGGGTATTGTACCCCCAGTTTCTGGGGTATTGAGAGTTGGGTATTACACCCCCAGTTTCTGGGGTATTGAGAGTTGGGGATTACACCCCCAGTTTCTGGGGTATTGAGAGTTGGGTATTACACCCCCAGTTTCTGGGGTATTGAGAGTTGGGTATTACATCCCCAGTTTCTGGGGTATTGAGAGTTGGTATTACACCCCCAGTTTCTGGGGTATTGGGAGTTGGGTATTACACCCCCAGTTTCTGGGGTATTGAGAGTTGGGTATTGTACCTCCAGTTTCTGGGGTATTGGGAGTTGGGTATTACACCCCCAGTTTCTGGGGTATTGAGAGTTGGGTATTGTACCCCCAGTTTCTGGGGTATTGAGAGTTGGGTATTACACCCCCAGTTTCTGGGGTATTGAGAGTTGGGGATTACACCCCCAGTTTCTGGGGTATTGAGAGTTGGGTATTACACCCCCAGTTTCTGGGGTATTGAGAGTTGGGTATTACATCCCCAGTTTCTGGGGTATTGAGAGTTGGTATTACACCCCCAGTTTCTGGGGTATTGGGAGTTGGGTATTACACCCCCAGTTTCTGGGGTATTGGGAGTTGGGTATTACACCTCCTGTTTCTGGGGTATTGATAGTTGGGTATTACACACCCAGTTTCTGGGGTATTGAGAGTTGGGTATTACACCCCCAGTTTCTGGGGTATTGAGAGTTGGGTATTGTACCCCCAGTTTCTGGGGTATTGTGAGTTGGGTGTTACACCCCCTGTTTCTGGGGTATTGAGAGTTGGGTATTACACCCCCAGTTTCTGGGGTATTGAGAGTTGGGTATTGTACCCCCAGTTTCTGAGGTATTGAGACTTGGGTATTACACCCCCAGTTTCTGGGGTATTGAGAGTTGGGTATTACACCCCCTGTTTCTGGGGTATTGAGAGTTGGGTATTACACCCCCAGTTTCTGGGGTATTGAGAGTTGGGTATTACACCCCCAGTTTCTGGGGTATTGAGAGTTGGGTATTACACCCCAGGTTTCTGGGGTATTGAGAGGTGGGTATTGTACCTCCAGTTTCTGGGGTATTGGGAGTTGGGTATTACACCCCCAGTTTCTGGGGTATTGAGAGTTGGGTATTGTACCCCCAGTTTCTGGGGTATTGAGAGTTGGGTATTACACCCCCAGTTTCTGGGGTATTGAGAGTTGGGGATTACACCCCCAGTTTCTGGGGTATTGAGAGTTGGGTATTACACCCCCAGTTTCTGGGGTATTGAGAGTTGGGTATTACATCCCCAGTTTCTGGGGTATTGAGAGTTGGTATTACACCCCCAGTTTCTGGGGTATTGGGAGTTGGGTATTACACCCCCAGTTTCTGGGGTATTGGGAGTTGGGTATTACACCCCCAGTTTCTGGGGTATTGAGAGTTGGGTATTACACCCCTTGTTTCTGGGGTATTGAGAGTTGGGTATTACACCCCAGTTTCTGGGGTATTGGGAGTTGGGTGTTACACCCCCAGTTTCTGGGTTATTGAGAGTTGGGTATTACACCCCAAGTTTCCGGTGTATTGAGAGTTGGGTATTACACCCCTAGTTTCTGGGGTATTGAGAGTTGGGTATTACACCCCCAGTTTCTGGGGTATTGGGAGTTGGGTATTACATCCCCAGTTTCTGGGGTATTGAGAGTTGGGTATTACACCCCCAGTTTCTGGGGTATTGGGAGTTGGGTATTACATCCCCAGTTTCTGGGGTATTGAGAGTTGGGTATTACACCCCCAGCTTCTGGGGTATTGAGAGTTGGGTATTACACCCCCAGTTTCTGGGGTATTGAGAGTTGGGTATTGTACCCCCAGATTCTGGGGCATTGAGAGTTGGGTATTACACCCCAGTTTCTGGGGTATTGAGAGTTGGGTATTACACCCCCTGTTTCTGGAGTATTGAGAGTTGGGTATTACACCCCCAGTTTCTGGGGTATTGAGAGTTGGGTATTACACCCCAGTTCCTGGGGTATTGAGAGTTGGGTATTACACCCCCAGTTTCTGGGGTATTGGGAGTTGGGTATTACACCCCCAGTTTATGGGGTATTGGGAGTTGGGTATTACACCCCCAGTTTCTGGGGTATTGAGAGTTGGGTATTATACCCCAGTTTCTGGGGTATTGATAGTTGGTATTACATCCCCAGTTTCTGGGGTATTGGGAGTTGGTATGACATCCCCAGTTTCTGGGGTATTGGGAGTTGGGTATTACACCTCCTGTTTCTGGGGTATTGAGAGTTGGGTATTACACCCCCAGTTTCTGGGGTATTGAGAGTTGGGTATTACACCCCCAGTTTCTGGGGTATTGAGAGTTGGGTATTGTACCCCCAGTTTCTGGGGTATTGAGAGTTTGGTATTGTACCCCCAGTTTCTGGGGTATTGAGAGTTGGGTATTACACCCCCAGTTTCTGGGGTATTGAGAGTTGGGGATTACACCCCCAGTTTCTGGGGTATTGAGAGTTGGGTATTACACCCCCAGTTTCTGGGGTATTGAGAGTTGGGTATTACATCCCCAGTTTCTGGGGTATTGAGAGTTGGTATTACACCCCCAGTTTCTGGGGTATTGGGAGTTGGGTATTACACCCCCAGTTTCCGGGGTATTGGGAGTTGGGTATTACACCCCCAGTTTCTGGGGTATTGAGAGTTGGGTATTACACCCTTTGTTTCTGGGGTATTGAGAGTTGGGTATTACACCCCAGGTTCTGGGGTATTGGGAGTTGGGTGTTACACCCCCAGTTTCTGGGTTATTGCGAGTTGGGTATTACACCCCAAGTTTCCGGTGTATTGAGAGTTGGGTATTACACCCCTAGTTTCTGGGGTATTGAGAGTTGGGTATTACACCCCCAGTTTCTGGGGTATTGGGAGTTGGGTATTACATCCCCAGTTTCTGGGGTATTGAGAGTTGGGTATTACACCCCCAGTTTCTGGGGTATTGGGAGTTGGGTATTACATCCCCAGTTTCTGGGGTATTGAGAGTTGGGTATTACATCCCCAGCTTCTGGGGTATTGAGAGTTGGGTATTACACCCCCAGTTTCTGGGGTATTGAGAGTTGGGTATTGTACCCCCAGATTCTGGGGCATTGAGAGTTGGGTATTACACCCCAGTTTCTGGGGTATTGAGAGTTGGGTATTACACCCCCTGTTTCTGGGGTATTGAGAGTTGGGTATTACACCCCCAGTTTCTGGGGTATTGTGAGTTGGGTATTGTACCCCCAGATTCTGGGGCATTGAGAGTTGGGTATTACACCCCAGTTTCTTGGGTATTGAGAGTAGGGTATTACACCCCCAGTTTATGGGGTATTGGGAGTTGGGTATTACACCCCCAGTTTATGGGGTATTGGGAGTTGGGTATTACACCCCCAGTTTCTGGGGTATTGAGAGTTTGGTATTATACCCCAGTTTCTGGGGTATTGATAATTCGTATAACATCCCCATTTTCTGGGGTATTGGGAGTTGGTATTACACCCCCAGTTTCTGGGGTATTGAGAGTTGGGTATTACACCCCCAGTTTCTGGGGTATTGAGAGTTGGGTATTGTACCCTCAGTTTCTGGGGTATTGAGAGTTGGGTATTGTACCCCCAGTTTCTGGGGTATTGAGAGTTGGTATTACATCCCCAGTTTGTGGGGTATTGAGAGTTGGGTATTACACCCCCACGTTTCTGGGGTATTGAGAGTTGGGTATTGTACCCCCAGTTTCTGGGGTATTGAGAGTTGGGTATTACACCCCCAGTTTCTGGGGTATTGAGAATTGGGTATTGTACCCCCAGTTTCTGGGGCTTGAGAGTTGGGTATTGTACCCCCAGTTTCTGGGGTATTGAGAGTTGGGTATTACACCCCCAGTTTCTGGGGTATTGAGAATTGGGTATTGTACCCCCAGTTTCTGGGGCTTGAGAGTTGGGTATTGTACCCCCAGATTCTGGGGTATTGAGAGTTGGGTATTACACCCCAGGTTTCTGGGGTATTGAGAGTTGGGTATTACACCCCAGGTTTCTGGGGTATTGGGAGTTGGGTATTAGACCCCCAGTTTCTGGGGTATTGGGAGTTGGGTATTACACCCCCAGTTTCTGGGGTATTGAGAGTTGGGTATTACACGCCCAGTATCTGGGGTATTGCTTCACAGCGCCAGAGTCCCAGGTTCGATTCCGGCTTGGGTCACTGTCTGTGCGGAGTCTGCACGTTCTCCCCGTGTCTGCGTGAGTTTCCTCCGAGTGCTCCGGTTTCCTCCCACAAGTTATGTTTTAAGAACTGTATCAGTGCAGTATTATTCACAGCTGTTTTATGTACATTCAGAGCGAGGCCGCCTGCTAACGTTTGGTTGTAACAAGTATGGGCAGCTTGGAGTAGGAGATTACAAGAAGAGAGATGGTATCAATGTTCTGATTGGGGCACTTGGAGGGAAACAAGTGACTCGAGTGTCCTGTGGAGACGGATTCACAATCGCATCCACTGATGGTAAATCAAAGTCAACGTTAAGCATGAGCGGTCTTCGCATTGAATAAATAAATACACATTTCGAAAATTAAAGTAATCCAGTACGCTTCTGGGGGAGCTCTGTTCGTGGATTCACATTGAGAGGAGCTGTTACAGTCCCTCCCCACATTGAGAGGAGCTGTTACAGTCCCTCGCCACATTGAGAGGAGCTGTTACAGTCCCTCCCCACATTGAGAGGAGCTGTTACAGTCCCTCCCCACATTGAGAGGAGCTGTTACAATCCCTCCCCACATTGAGAGGAGCTGTTACAGTCCCTCCCCACATTGAGAGGAGCTGTTATAGTCCCTCCCCACATTGAGAGGAGCTGTTACAATCCCTCCCCACATTGAGAGGAGCTGTTACGGTCCCTCCCCACATTGAGAGGAGCTGTTATAGTCCCTCCCCACATTGAGAGGAGCTGTTACAATCCCTCCCCACATTGAGAGGAGCTGTTACGGTCCCTCCCCACATTGAGAGGAGCTGTTACGGTCCCTCCCCACATTGAGAGGAGCTGTTACGGTCCCTCCCCACATTGAGAGGAGCTGTTATAGTCCCTCCCCACATTGAGAGGAGCTGTTACAATCCCTCCCCACATTGAGAGGAGCTGTTACGGTCCCTCCCCACATTGAGAGGAGCTGTTACGGTCCCTCCCCACATTGAGAGGAGCTGTTACGGTCCCTCCCCACATTGAGAGGAGCTGTTACGGTCCCTCCCCACATTGAGAGGAGCTGTTACGGTCCCTCCCCACATTGAGAGGAGCTGTTACAATCCCTCCCCACATTGAGAGGAGCTGTTACGGTCCCTCCCCACATTGAGAGGAGCTGTTACGGTCCCTCCCCACATTGAGAGGAGCTGTTACGGTCCCTCCCCACATTGAGAGGAGCTGTTACGGTCCCTCCCCACATTGAGAGGAGCTGTTACTGACCCCACATTGAGAGGAGCTGTTACGGTCCCTCCCCACATTGAGAGGAGCTGTTACGGTCCCTCCCCACATTGAGAGGAGCTGTTACAATCCCTCCCCACATTGAGAGGAGCTGTTACTGACCCCACATTGAGAGGAGCTGTTACGGTCGCTCCCCACATTGAGAGGAGCTGTTACGGTGCCTCCCCACATTGAAACTGGTTACAGTCCCCACATTGAGAGGAGCTGTTACGATCCCTCCCCACATTGAGAGGAGCTGTTCAGGTCCCTCCCCACATTGAGAGGAGCTGTTACAATCCCTCCCCACATTGAGAGGAGCTGTTACAATCCCTCCCCACATTGAGGGGAGCTGTTACGGTCCCTCCCCACATTTTGAGATGCTGTTACAGTCCCTCCCCACATTGAGAGGAGCTGTTACAGTCCCCTACTGGAAAGGCCATGTAACTGTGTTGGACTATTGGGAGTTGATCTTTAGTCTGATGCCTACTGCTTCTCACATGTATATCATTACGGAGACGAGTTGTTAAGTACTGACCTACTGGGTCAAAGTATTCAGGTTGAATTATTAATTTTTTTCTATCAGCATGAAAAGCCATTTCTTAACAGAAAATGGTGTCAAATCTCAGCAGGTCCGGCAGCACCTGTGGGACAAGTAGCGAGTTCACAGCTCCAGTGCTCCAGTCCATATGGCCGGAGTTGTGAAGGAGAGGCAGAGGAAAGGAAATTGGCTGTCATGACCTGCGGTGACCGACCCGAGTCCCGGTCCAGGCCCACAATGGTTGCTCTGAACTGTCCTCTGAAATGGCCACACAAGCCACTCAGTCCAAGGGGAAGTAGGCATCGGCAAGAAATGCTCTCAGCGACACCCACATCTCCTGGCAGAATAGTCCCAATCTTGCTGCCATGTTTTAAGCACCCTGTCCATTGTCATTGCCAGATAATCATATCTTTGCCTGGGGCAATGGTGGCAACGGCCGTCTTGGAATGCAAGCTACAGAGAAGGGTTTCGGTTCTGAAATCTGCACCTCCTTGCCTCGGCCGATTTTCGGTAGTCTTCACAATGTCTCGGACTTGTCCTGCCAGGGCTGGCACACTATCCTCATCGCTGGTGAGTACCCGGCTGGCACACCCCCTCACACACACCCTCACACACCCTCACCCACCCCCTCCTCACCCCTCACCCACCCCCTCCACACCCCTCACCCACCCCCTCCTCACCCCTCACCCACCCCCTCCACACCCCTCACCCACCCCCTCCTCACCCCTCACCCACCCCCTCCTCACCCCTCACCCACCCCCTCCTCACCCCTCACCCACCCCCTCCTCACCACTCACCCACCCCCTCCTCACCCCTCACCCACCCCCTCCTCACCCCTCACCCACCCCCTCCTCACCCCTCACCCACCCCCTCCTCACCCCTCACCCACCCCCTCACACACACCCTCACACACACCCTCACACATCCCTCCTCACCCCCTCGCACATCCCTCCTCACCCGCACACACACACCCTCACACACACCCTCACACACACCCTCACACACACCCTCCTCACCCCCTCACACACACCCTCCTCACCCCCTCCTCACCCACTTACACCCCCTCACACATCCCTCCTCACCCCCTCACACACCCCCTTACCCCCTCACACACACCCTCACACATCCCTCCTCACCCCCTCGCACATCCCTCCTCACCCGCACACACACACCCTCACACATCCCTCCTCACCCCCTCACACACACCCTCACACACACCCTCACACACACCCTCACACACACCCTCCTCACCCCCTCCTCACCCACTCACACCCCCTCACACATCCCTCCTCACCCCCTCACACACCCCCTTACCCCCTCACACACCCCCTCACACATCCCTCCTCACCCCCTCACACACACCCTCCTCACCCCCTCGCACATCCCTCCTCACCCCCTCACACACACCCTCACACACCCCATCACACATCCCTCCTCTCCCCCTCACACATCCCTCCTCTCACCCCCCCTCACACCCCCCTCCTCACCCCCTCAAATGCACCCTCCTCACCCCCTCACACCCCCCCAACTCACCCCCTCCTCACCCCCTCACCCACCCCCTCCTCACCCCCTAACACAGCCCCTCACACACACTCTCCTCACCCCCTCACACACACCCTCACACACACCCTCCTCACCCCCTCCTCACCCCCTCCTCACCCCCTCCTCACCCCCTCCTCACCCCCTCACCACCCCCTCACCCAACCCATCCTCACCACCCTCACACACACCCTGCTCACCCCCTCGCACATCCCTCCTCACCCGCACACACACACCCTCACACATCCCTCCTCACCCCCTCACACACACCCTCACACACCCCATCACACACCCCATCACACATCCCTCCTCTCCCCCTCACACACCCCTCCTCACCCCCTCTAATGCACCTTCCTCACCCCCTCCTCACCCCCTCACCCACCCCCTCCTCACCCCCTAACACAGCCCCTCACACACACTCTCCTCACCCCCTCACACACACCCTCACACACCCCCTCACACACCCCCTCACACACACCCTCACACACCCCCTCACACACCCCCTCACACACCCCCTCACACACCCCCTCCTCACCCCCTCCTCACCCCCTCACCACCCCCTCACCCAACCCATCCTCACCACCCTCACACACACCCTCACACACACCCTCACACACACCCTCCTCACCCCCTCCTCACCCCCTCACACCCCCCTCACACCCCCCTCACACCCCCCTCACACAGCCCCTCACACAGCCCCTCACACAGCCCCTCACACAGCCCCTCACACAGCCCCTCCTCACCCCCTCACACACCCCCTCCTCACCACCCCCTCACCCAACCCATCCTCACCACCCTCACACACACCCTCACACACTCCCTCCCTCACCCACCCCCTCCTCACCCCCTCCTCACCCCCTCCTCACCCCCTCCTCACCCCCTCTCACACCCCTCCTCACCCTCCTCACACAGCCCCTCCTCACCCCCTCACAGTCCATCCTCACCCCCTCCTCACCCCCTCTCACACCCTCTCGTCAACCCCTCACACACCCCCTCCTCACCCCCTCCTCACCCCCTCTCACACCCCCTCCTCACCCCCTCACACAGCCCCTCCTCACCCCCTCACAGCCCATCCTCACCCCCTCACACACACCCTCCTCACCCCCTCACACACCCTCACAGTCCATCCTCACCCCCTCACACACACCCTCCTCACCCCCTCCTCACCCCCTCACAGTCCATCCTCACCCCCTCACATACACACTCTCCTCACCCCCTCCTCACCCCCTCTCACACCCCCTCCTCACCCCCTCACCCACCCCCTTTCCCACCCCCTCCTCACCCCCTCACACACCCCTCCTCCTCACCCCCTCACACACACCCTCCTCACCCCCTCCTCGCCCCCTCACCCACCGCCTCCTCACCCCCTTTCACATCCCCTCCTCACCCCTTCCTCACACACCCCCTTTCACACCCCCTCCTCACCCCCTCCTCACCCCCCCCCTCACACACCCCCTCACACAGCCCCTCCTCACCCCCTTACCCACCCCCTCCTCACCCCCTCACCCACCCCCTCTTCACCCCCTCACACACACCCTCCTCACACACTCCCTCCCGCACCCCTCCCCCACCCCCTCCTCACCCCCTCACACACCCCCTCACACAGCCCCTCCTCACCCCCTCACAAACACACTCACACACCCCCTCCTCACCCCCTCACCCACCCCCTTTCCCACCCCCTCCTCACCCCCTCACACACCCCTCCTCCTCACCCCCTCACACACCCCTCCTCCTCACCCCCTCACACACCCCCTCCTCACCCCCTCACACATCCCCGCCTCGCCCCCTCACAAACGCCCTCACACCCCCCCTCCTCACCCCCTCACCCACCGCCTCCTCACCCCCTTTCACACCCCCTCCTCACCCCCTTTCACACCCCCTCCTCACCCCCTCCTCACCCACCCCCTCACACACCCCCTCACACAGCCCCTCCTCACCCCCTCACAAACACACTCACACACACCCTCCTCACCGCCTCACAACGCCCCTCCTAACCCCCTCACTCACCCCCAACCCCTTCCTTACCCCCTCACCCACCCCCTCCTCACCCCATCACACACACCCTCCTCACCCCCTCACAGACGCCCTCCCTCACACCCTCACACAGCCCCTCCTCACCCCCTCACACAGCCCCTCCTCACCCCCTCACACACACACTCACCCCCCCTCCTCACCCCATCACACACACCCTCCTCACCCCCTCACAGACTCCCTCCCTCACACCCTCACCCACCGCCTCCTCACCCCCTTTCACACCCCCTTTCACACCCCCTCCTCACCCCCTCCTCACCCCCTCCTCACACACCCCCTCACACACCCCTCACACACACCCTCACTCACACCCTCCTCACCGCCTCACTCACCCACACCCCTTCCTTACCCCCTCCCTCACACCCTCCTCACACCCTCACACAGCCCCTCCTCACCCCCTCACACTGCCCCTCCTCACCCCCTCCTCACCCCCTCATACAACCCATCCTCACCATCTCATTCACACCCTCCTAACCCCCTCACTCACACCCTCACTCACACCCTCCTAACCCCCTCACTCATCCCATCCCCCACCCCTGCCTTACCCCCTCACCCACCCCCTCCTCACCCCATCACACACACCCTCCTCACCCCCTCAGACTCCCTCCCTCACACCCTCCTCACCCCCTCACACAGCCCCTCCTCACCCCCTCACACTGCCCCTCCTCATCCCCTCACAAAACCCATCCTCACCATCTCACACACCCCCTCACACACCCCCTCACACACCCCCTCACACACACACTCCTCACCCCCTCACACACACACTCCTCACCCCCTCACACACACCCTCCTCGCCCCCTCACCACCCTCACACACTCCCTCCCTCACCGACTCCCTCTCCCACCCCCTCCTCACCCCCTCACATGCACCCTCCTCACCCCCTCACACCCCCCCAACTCACCCCCTCCTCACCCCCTCACCCACCCCCTCCTCACCCCCTAACACAGCCCCTCACACACACTCTCCTCACCCCCTCACACACACCCTCACACACACCCTCCTCACCCCCTCCTCACCCCCTCCTCACCCCCTCACCACCCCCTCACCCAACCCATCCTCACCACCCTCACACACACCCTCCTCACCCCCTCGCACGTCCCTCCTCACCCGCACACACACACCCTCACACATCCCTCCTCACCCCCTCACACACACCCTCACACACCCCATCACACACCCCATCACACATCCCTCCTCTCCCCCTCACACACCCCTCCTCACCCCCTCTAATGCACCCTCCTCACCCCCTCCTCACCCCCTCACCCACCCCCTCCTCACCCCCTAACACAGCCCCTCACACACACTCTCCTCACCCCCTCACACACACCCTCACACACCCCCTCACACACCCCCTCACACACCCCCTCACACACCCCCTCACACTCCCCCTCCTCACCCCCTCCTCACCCCCTCACCACCCCCTCACCCAACCCATCCTCACCACCCTCACACACACCCTCACACACACCCTCACACACACCCTCACACACACCCTCACACACACCCTCACACACACCCTCACACACACCCTCCTCACCCCCTCCTCACCCCCTCACACCCCCCTCACACAGCCCCTCACACAGCCCCTCACACAGCCCCTCCTCACCCCCTCACACACCCCCTCCTCACCCCCTCCTCACCACCCCCTCACCCAACCCATCCTCACCACCCTCACACACACCCTCACACACTCCCTCCCTCACCCACCCCCTCCTCACCCCCTCCTCACCCCCTCCTCACCCCCTCCTCACCCCCTCTCACACCCCTCCTCACCCTCCTCACCCCCCTCACACAGCCCCTCCTCACCCCCTCACAGTCCAACCTCACCCCCTCCTCACCCCCTCTCACACCCTCTCCTCAACCCCTCACACACCCCCTCCTCACCCCCTCCTCACCCCCTCTCACACCCCCTCCTCACCCCCTCACACAGCCCCTCCTCACCCCCTCACAGCCCATCCTCACCCCCTCACACACACCCTCCTCACCCCCTCACACACCCTCACAGTCCATCCTCACCCCCTCACACACACCCTCCTCACCCCCTCCTCACCCCCTCACAGTCCATCCTCACCCCCTCACATACACACTCTCCTCACCCCCTCCTCACCCCCTCTCACACCCCCTCCTCACCCCCTCACCCACCCCCTTTCCCACCCCCTCCTCACCCCCTCACACACCCCTCCTCCTCACCCCCTCACACAGCCCCTCCTCACCCCCTCACACTGCCCCTCCTCACCCCCTCACACAACCCATCCTCACCATCTCACACACCCCCTCACACACCCCCTCACACACCCCCTCACACACACACTCCTCACCCCCTCACACACACACTCCTCACCCCCTCACACACACCCTCCTCGCCCCCTCACCACCCTCACACACTCCCTCCCTCACCGACTCCCTCTCCCACCCCCTCCTCACCCCCTCACATGCACCCTCCTCACCCCCTCACACCCCCCCAACTCACCCCCTCCTCACCCCCTCACCCACCCCTCCTCACCCCCTAACACAGCCCCTCACACACACTCTCCTCACCCCCTCACACACACCCTCACACACACCCTCACACACACCCTCCTCACCCCCTCCTCACCCCCTCCTCACCCCCTCACCACCCCCTCACCCAACCCATCCTCACCACCCTCACACACTCCCTCCTCACCCCCTCGCACATCCCTCCTCACCCGCACACACACACCCTCACACATCCCTCCTCACACCCTCACACACACCCTCACACACCCCATCACACATCCCTCCTCTCCCCCTCACACACCCCTCCTCACCCCCTCTAATGCACCCTCCTCACCCCCTCCTCACCCCCTCACCCACCCCCTCCTCACCCCCTAACACAGCCCCTCACACACACTCTCCTCACCCCCTCACACACACCCTCACACACCCCCTCACACACCCCCTCACACACCCCCTCACACACCCCCTCCTCACCCCCTCCTCACCCCCTCACCACCCCCTCACCCAACCCATCCTCACCACCCTCACACACACCCTCACACACACCCTCACACACACCCTCACACACACCCTCCTCACCCCCTCCTCACCCCCTCACACCCCCCTCACACAGCCCCTCACACAGCCCCTCACACAGCCCCTCACACAGCCCCTCCTCACCCCCTCACACACCCCCTCCTCACCACCCCCTCACCCAACCCATCCTCACCACCCTCACACACACCCTCACACACTCCCTCCCTCACCCACCCCCTCCTCACCCCCTCCTCACCCCCTCCTCACCCCCTCTCACACCCCTCCTCACCCTCCTCACCCCCCTCACACAGCCCCTCCTCACCCCCTCACAGTCCATCCTCACCCCCTCCTCACCCCCTCTCACACCCTCTCCTCAACCCCTCACACACCCCCTCCTCACCCCCTCCTCACCCCCTCTCACACCCCCTCCTCACCCCCTCACACAGCCCCTCCTCACCCCCTCACAGCCCATCCTCACCCCCTCACACACACCCTCCTCACCCCCTCACACACCCTCACAGTCCATCCTCACCCCCTCACACACACCCTCCTCACCCCCTCCTCACCCCCTCACAGTCCATCCTCACCACCTCACATACACACTCTCCTCACCCCCTCCTCACCCCCTCTCACACCCCCTCCTCACCCCCTCACCCACCCCCTTTCCCACCCCCTCCTCACCCCCTCACACACCCCTCCTCCTCACCCCCTCACACACACCCTCCTCACCCCCTCACACACCCCCTCCTCGCCCCCTCACCCACCGCCTCCTCACCCCCTTTCACATCCCCTCCTCACCCCTTCCTTACACACCCCCTTTCACACCCCCTCCTCACCCCCCCCTCACACACCCCCTCACACAGCCCCTCCTCACCCCCTTACCCACCCCCTCCTCACCCCCTCACCCACCCCCTCTTCACCCCCTCACACACACCCTCCTCACACACTCCCTCCCGCACCCCTCCCCCACCCCCTCCTCACCCCCTCACACACCCCCTCACACAGCCCCTCCTCACCCCCTCACAAACACACTCACACACCCCCTCCTCACCCACCCCCTTTCCCACCCCCTCCTCACCCCCTCACACACCCCTCCTCCTCACCCCCTCACACACCCCCGCCTCGCCCCCTCACAAACGCCCTCACACCCCCCCTCCTCACCCCCTCACCCACCGCCTCCTCACCCCCTTTCACACCCCCTTTCACACCCCCTCCTCACCCCCCCTCCTCACCCCCTTTCACACCCCCTCCTCACCCCCTCCTCACCCCCTCCTCACCCACCCCCTCACACACCCCCTCACACAGCCCCTCCTCACCCCCTCACAAACACACTCACACACACCCTCCTCACCGCCTCACAACGCCCCTCCTAACCCCCTCACTCACCCCCAACCCCTTCCTTACCCCCTCACCCACCCCCTCCTCACCCCATCACACACACCCTCCTCACCCCCTCACAGACTCCCTCCCTCACACCCTCACACAGCCCCTCCTCACCCCCTCACACACACACTCACCCCCCCTCCTCAACCCATCACACACACCCTCCTCACCCCCTCACAGACTCCCTCCCTCACACCCTCACCCACCGCCTCCTCACCCCCTTTCACACCCCCTCCTCACCCCCTCCTCACCCCCTCCTCACCCCCTCCTCACCCCCTCCTCACACACCCCCTCACACACCCCTCACACACACCCTCACTCACACCCTCCTCACCGCCTCACTCACCCCCACCCCTTCCTTACCCCCTCCCTCACACCCTCCTCACACCCTCACACAGCCCCTCCTCACCCCCTCACACTGCCCCTCCTCACCCCCTCCTCACCCCCTCATACAACCCATCCTCACCATCTCATTCACACCCTCCTAACCCCCTCACTCACACCCTCACTCACACCCTCACTCACACCCTCCTAACCCCCTCACTCATCCCATCCCCCACCCCTGCCTTACCCCCTCACCCACCCCCTCCTCACCCCATCACACACACCCTCCTCACCCCCTCAGACTCCCTCCCTCACACCCTCCTCACCCCCTCACACAGCCCCTCCTCACCCCCTCACACTGCCCCTCCTCATCCCCTCACACAACCCATCCTCACCATCTCACACACCCCCTCACACACCCCCTCACACACCCCCTCACACACACACTCCTCACCCCCTCACACACACACTCCTCACCCCCTCACACACACCCTCCTCGCCCCCTCACCACCCTCACACACTCCCTCCCTCACCGACTCCCTCTCCCACCCCCTCCTCACCCCCTCACACACCCCCTCCTCACCCCCTCACACACACCCTCACACCCCCCCCTCCTTACCCCCTCACACCCCCCCTCCTCACCCCCTCACCCACCCCCTCCTCACCCCCTCTCACACCCCCTCCTCACCCCCTCACACAGCCCCTCCTCACCCCCTCACAGTCCATCCTCACCCCCTCCTCACCCCCTCACACACACCCTCCTCACCCCCTCACCCACCCCCTTCTCATCCCCTTCTTACCCCCTCCTCACCCCCTCTCACCCCCGCTCCTCACCCCCTCACAGTCCATCCTCACCCCCTCCTCACCCCCTCACACACCCTCTCCTCACCCCCTCACACACACCCTCCTCACCCCCTCCTCACCCCCTCCTCACCCACTCTCACACCCCCTCCTCACCCCCTCACACAGCCCCTCCTCACAGTCCATCCTCACCCCCTCCTCACCCCCTCACACACACCCCCCTCACCCACCCCCTCCTCACCCCCTCCTCACCCCCTCTCACACCCCCTCTCACACCCCCTCCTCTCCCCCTCACACAGCCCCTCCTCACCCCCTCACAGTCCATCCTCACCCCCTCACATCCACCCTCTCCTCACCCCCTCCTCACCCCCTCTCACACCCCCTCCTCACCCCGTCACACAGCCCCTCCTCACCCCCTCACAGTACATCCTCACCCCCTCCTCATCCCCTCACACAGCCCCTCCTCACCCCCTCCTCTTCCCCTCACACAGCCCCTCCTCACCCCTTCACAGTCTATCCTCACCCCCTCCTCACCCCCTCACACACACCACCCTCACTCACCCCCTCCTCACCCCCTCCTCACCCCCTCACACACCCCCCCCCTCACTCACCCCCTCCTCACCCCCTCTCACACCCCCTCCTCTCCCCCTCACACAGCCCCTCCTCACCCCCTCACAGTCCATCCTCACCCCCTCACATACACCCTCTCCTCACCCCCTCCTCACCCCCTCTCACACCCCCTCCTCTCCCCCTCACACAGCCCCTCCTCACCCCCTCACAGTCCATCCTCACCCCCTCACATACACCCTCTCCTCACCCCCTCCTCACCCCCTCACACACCCTCTCCTCACCCCCTCACACACCCTCTCCTCACCCCCTCACACACACCCTCCTCACCCCCTCCTCACCCCCTCCTCACCCACTCTCACACCCCCTCCTCACCCCCTCACACAGCCCCTCCTCACAGTCCATCCTCACCCCCTCCTCACCCCCTCACACACACCCCCCTCACCCACCCCCTCCTCACCCCCTCTCACACCCCCTCTCACACCCCCTCCTCTCCCCCTCACACAGCCCCTCCTCACCCACTCACAGTCCATCCTCACCCCCTCACATCCACCCCCTCACACACCCTCTCCTCACCCCCTCTCACACACCCCCCTCAATTTATTTTGCATTGAGAGAGCGAGGCTCAGTTCCGCACAGTTGCTGCGATGAGCCTGGTACCCCTGATGTTCTGGTTGGGAGGGGAGGGGGTCACCCACTGAACCACAGCTGGCACTGTGACGCTGTTTATATCCGATCACAGAGTGTGGGGAGTTTTTCACCATCTCCACCTTCCTGTCTGCTCTCCAGCAAATGTGACGGTGGAAGCCAGTTTTGGATGGTGGCGTGTTCTCAGTTCTCTTCGTCCTGACTCTAGTTGCTTTGTGGAGTTCATGACCTGTTGCTGTCCGAAACCACTTTCAGATACAAACACTGTGCCTTTGCTATTCCAGAAATTGTGCTCGCCTCGAAAACCATTCGATCGAACAGCAGTGGCCTGTCTATTGGAGCTGGTGAGTATCGCGGCGACGTGCAAAGATGTTCCCATTAGCTGACCGTGCAAGAACTAGGGGTCAAAGATATAATGTTTGGTGCAAATGTTACAGGAAGGATGAGAGAATCTCAGATCTCTGAGCCTGAGTCGGCAATTCAGCATCTGGAGTTTGCTCCACCATTCAGTACGATCATGGCTGATCTCATCTCCACCTCCCTGTCTGCTCCCCACAACCCTTCCTCCCGCTGTTAATTAGAAACTTATCTGTCTCCTCCTTAAATTTGTTCCGTGTTCCGGCATCCACTGCACTCAGGCTAGAGAATTCCAGAGTTTCCGACCATCTAAATGAAGTGATTCCACCTCATTTCTGTTTTAAATCTTCCATTTCTTAGCCAAAATCTATGACCTCTTGTAAGAGTGAGTGTGTGTGTCAGAGAGAGAGTGTGTGTGTCAGAGAGAGAGTGTGTGTGTCAGAGAGAGAGTGTGTGTGTCAGAGAGAGAGTGTGTGTGTGTCAGAGAGAGTGTGTGTGTGTCAGAGAGTGTGTGTGTCAGAGAGAGAGTGTGTGTGTCAGAGAGAGAGTGTGTGTGTCAGAGAGAGAGTGTGTGTGTCAGAGAGAGAGTGTGTGTGTCAGAGAGAGAGTGTGTGTGTCAGAGAGAGAGTGTGTGTGTGTCAGAGAGTGTGTGTGTCAGAGAGAGAGTGTGTGTGTCAGAGAGAGAGTGTGTGTGTCAGAGAGAGAGTGTGTGTGTCAGAGAGAGAGTGTGTGTGTCAGAGAGAGAGTGTGTGTGTCAGAGAGAGAGTGTGTGTGTCAGAGAGAGAGAGTGTGTGTGTCAGAGAGTGTGTGTGTCAGAGAGAGAGTGTGTGTGTCAGAGAGAGTGTGTGTGTCAGAGAGAGAGTGTGTGTGTCAGAGAGAGAGTGTGTGTGTCAGAGAGAGAGTGTGTGTGTCAGAGAGAGAGTGTGTGTCAGAGAGAGAGTGTGTGTGTCAGAGAGAGAGTGTGTGTGTCAGAGAGAGAGTGTGTGTGTCAGAGAGAGAGTGTGTGTGTCAGAGAGAGAGTGTGTGTGTCAGAGAGAGAGTGTGTGTGTCAGAGAGAGAGTGTGTGTGTCAGAGAGAGAGTGTGTGTGTCAGAGAGAGAGTGTGTGTGTCAGAGAGAGAGAGTGTGTGTGTCAGAGAGAGAGAGTGTGTGTGTGTCAGAGAGAGAGAGTGTGTGTGTCAGAGAGAGAGAGTGTGTGTGTCAGAGAGAGAGAGTGTGTGTGTCAGAGAGAGAGAGTGTGTGTGTCAGAGAGAGAGTGTGTGTGTCAGAGAGAGAGTGTGTGTGTCAGAGAGAGTGTGTGTGTCAGAGAGAGAGTGTGTGTGTCAGAGAGAGAGTGTGTGTGTCAGAGAGAGAGTGTGTGTGTCAGAGAGAGAGTGCGTGTGTCAGAGAGAGAGTGCGTGTGAAGAAGAAATTACTACTGTGGTCCTTAATGGACACTTTCCCTTGTCATGGCGCGTAGCACAGTGGTTAGCACTGTTGTTTCACGACGCCAGGGTCCCGGGTTCGTTTCCCCGCTGGGTCACTGTCTGTGCGGAGTCTGCACGTTCTCCCCGTGTCTGCGTGGGTTTCCTCCGGGTGCTCCGGTTTCCTCCCACAGTCCAAAGATGTGCAGGTTAGGTGGATTGACAAACATAAATTGCCCTTAGTGTCCAAAAAAGATTAGGTGGAGTTATGGGGATAGGGTGGAGGTGTGGGCTTGGGTGGGTTGCTCTTTCCAAGGGCCAGTGCAGACTCGATGGGCCGAATTGCCTCCTTTTGCACTTTAGATTCTATGATTCTATGTCTAAGTGATTACTTCATACCCCCCTGTTTTAATTTGTGCCCTCAACTCATCTGCCTTGTTCATCAGACTCCTTGCATTAAAATAAATGCCATCCAGTCAAGCCAAACTCCTTTGAGACTTAAATGGTCTAGAAATGATATACCTTCCTGACTCACTTGATGTCTCTTCTAATGTTTGTGTGTGTGGGGGTGGGGGGCGCTGTGAGGGGGGTGGTGTTTAACTTGTATTGATATCAGTGTTATTACTCCTGGGTGTGTGCTGTCCCCTGTCCATCTCACAGCTGCTGACTCTCCTGATATCTGTCCAGTTCCACAGGGGTCGGCACTGGAGGAAGATTTCAGAAACGAGCAGGATGATGACGGGCAAAACGGGATGAAAAGAACAGCGGAGGACAAGCGAGGAATTGGAACGTTCAGCCCAATCAAGTCTTCCAGCAATCTAACCGAGAGCTCCTGTCCCGACTGGCTTCTACAGGTGATCACGCAGAATAAGACAGGGCATATCTGGGCACAGGGAATGGCAGGGTAGAGAAACACTCCAGGTTAAATGTCAGCTCCATGCTGAGACACTTCACTTTAGCCAGATCACAGGAACATCATCACAGTTTGATATGGTTCGTATTCCTGCAATGATCACTGTCCACTGCATCTTGCTATATGTTTAGGGATTAGTGCCTGTGTGTGTGTCTGTCTCTATGTGTATCTAGGTGAGACGGCCTGTGTGTGTCAGTTTGTCTGTCTGTTTCTGCCTGTGTGTTTGTGTGCCTGTCTTTCTCTGTGTGTGTCTGCCTGTGTGTGTGTCTGTCTCAGTGTGCCTGTGTGTCCGTCTGTCTGCCTGCCTGTGTGTTTGTCTGTGTGAATGACTGTATATGTGTGTCTGTCTGTCTCTGTGTAAGTTTGAATGTCTGTCTGACTATGTGTCTGTTTCTGCCTGTGTTTGTGCCTGTCTGTGTCTCCAGCTCCTCCAAGACCGAGTTCAGGAACCGGAGCTGGAGTTGGAAGAACTTCGGATCATTCGGGAGGCAGAAGGGGTCATAGATAGCAGCTTCAGGGAATGAGTTACACCAAAGATTGGAGATAGGTGGGTAACTGTAAGAGGGACTGGAAAAAAGCAGTCAGTGCAGGGATCCCCTGCGGTCGTTCCCCTGAGAAACAAGTATACCGCTTTGGATACTTGTGGGGGGGACGACTTACCAGGGGTAAGCCATGGGGTACGGGCCTCTGGCACGGAGTCTGTCCCTGTTGCTCAGAAGGGAAGGGGGGAGAGGAGCAGAGCATTAGTAATTGGGGACTCTATAGTCAGGGGCACAGATAGGAGATTTTGTGGGAGCGTGAGAGGCTCACGTTTGTTATGTTGCCTCCCAGGTGCAAGGGTACGTGATGTCTCGGATCGTGTTTTCCGGGTCCTTAGGGGGGAGGGGGAGCAGCCCCAAGTCGTGGTCCACATTGGCACTAACGACATAGGTAGGAAAGGGTACAAGGATGTCAGGCAGGCTTTCAGGGAGCTAGGATGGAAGCTCAGAACTAGAACAAACAGAGTTGTTATCTCTGGGTTGTTGCCCGTGCCACGTGATAGTGAGATGAGGAATAGGGAGAGAGAGCAATTAAACACGTGGCTACAGGGATGGTGCAGGCGGGAGGGATTCAGATTTCTGGATAACTGGGGCTCTTTCTGGGGAAGGTGGGACCTCTACAGACAGGATGGTCTACATCTGAACCTGAGGGGCACAAATATTCTGGGGGGGAGATTTGTTAGTGCTCTTTGGGGGGGGGTTTAAACTAATGCAGCAGGGGCATGGGAACCTGGATTGTAGTTTTAGGGTAAGGGAGAATGAGAGTATAGAGGTCAGGAGCACAGATTTGACGTCGCAGGAGGGGGCCAGTGTTCAGGTAGGTGGTTTGAAGTGTGTCTACTTCAATGCCAGGAGTATACGAAATAAGGTAGGGGAACTGGCAGCATGGGTTGGTAACTGGGACTTCGATGTTGTGGCCATTTCGGAGACATGGATAGAGCAGGGACAGGAATGGATGTTGCAGGTTCCGGGGTTTAGGTGTTTTAGTAAGCTCAGAGAAGGAGGCAAAAGAGGGGGAGGTGTGGCGCTGCTAGTCAAGAGCAGTATTACGGTGGCGGAGAGGATGCTAGATGGGGACTCATCTTCCGAGGTAGTATGGGCTGAGGTTAGAAACATGAAAGGAGAGGTCACCCTGTTGGGAGTCTTCTATAGGCCTCCAAATAGTTCTAGGGATGTAGAGGGAAGGATGGCGAGGATGATCCTGGATAAGAGCGAAAGTAACAGGGTAGTTATTATGGGAGACTTTGACTTTCCAAATATTGACTGGAAAAGATATAGTTCAAGTACATTAGATGGGTCGTTTTTTGTACAGTGTGTGCAGGAGGGTTTCCTGACACAATTTGTTGACAGGCCAACAAGAGGCGAGGCCACGTTGGATTTGGTTTTGGGTAATGAACCAGGCCAGGTGTTGGATTTGGAGGTAGGAGAGCACTTTGGGGACAGTGACCACAATTCGGTGAAGTTTACGTTAATGATGGAAAGGGATAAGTATACACCGCAGGGCAAGAGTTATAGCTGGGGGAAGGGCAATTATGATGCCATAGACGTGACTTGGGGGGGATAAGGTGGAGAAGTAGGCTGCAAGTGTTGGGCACACTGGATAAGTGGAGCTTGTTCAAGAATCAGCTACTGCGTGTTCTTGATAAGTATGTACCGGTCAGACAGGGAGGAAGGCGCCGAGCGAGGGAACCGTGGTTTACCAAAGAAGTGGAATCTCTTGTTAAGAGGAAGAAGGAGGCCTATGTGAAGATGAGGTGTGAAGTTTCAGTTGGGGCGATGGATAGTTACAAGGTAGCGAGGAAGGATCTAAAGAGAGAGCTAAGACGAACAAGGAGGGGACATGAGAAGTATTTGGCAGGTAGGATCAAGGAAAACCCAAAAGCTTTCTATCGGTATGTCAGGAATAAGCGAATGACTAGGGAAAGAGTAGGACCAGTCAAGGACAGGGATGGGAAGTTGTGTGTGGAGTCTGAAGAGATAGGCGAGATACTAAATGAATATTTTTCGTCAGTATTCACTTAGGAAAAATATAATGTTGTGGAGGAGAATGCTGAGACCCAGGCTAATAGAATAGATGGCATTGAGGTACGTAGGGAAGAGGTGTTGGCAATTCTGGACAGGCTGAAAATAGATAATTCCCCGGGTCCTGATGGGATTTATCCTAGGATTCTCTGGGAGGCCAGGGAAGAGATTGCTGGACCTTTGGCTTTGATTTTTATGTCATCATTGGCTACAGGAATAGTGCCAGAGGACTGGAGGATAGCAAATGTGGTCCCTTTGTTCAAAAAGGGGAGCAGAGACAACCCCGGCAACTATAGACCGGTGAGCCTCATGCCTGTAGTGGGTAAAGTCTTGGAGGGGATTATAAGAGACAAGATTTATAATCATCTAGATAGGAATAATATGATCAGGGATAGTCAGCATGGCTTTGTGAAGGGTAGGTCATGCCTCACAAACCTTATCGAGTTCTTTGAGAAGGTGACTGAACAGGTAGACGAGGGTAGAGCAGTTGATGTGGTGTATATGGATTTCAGCAAAGCGTTTGATAAGGTTCCCCACTGTAGGCTATTGCAGAAAATACGGAGGCCGGAGATGGAGGGTGATTTAGAGATGTGGATCAGAAATTGGCTAGCTGAAAGAAGACAGAGGGTGATGGGAAATGTTCAGAATGGAGTTCAGTTACAAGTGGAGTACCACAAGGATCTGTTCTGGGGCCGTTGCTGTTGTCATTTTTATCAATGACCGAGAGGAAGGCGCAGAAGGGTGGGTGAGTAAATTTGCAGACGATACTAAAGTCGGTGGTGTTGTCGATAGTGTGGAAGGATGTAGCAGGTTACAGAGGGATATAGATAAGCTGCAGAGCTGGGCTGAGAGGTGGCAAATGGAGTTTAATGTAGAGAAGTGTGAGGTTCACTTTGGAAGGAATAACAGGAATGCGGAATATTTAGCTAATGGTAAAGTTCTTGGAAGTGTGGATGAGCAGAGGGATCTAGGTGTCCATGTACATAGATCCCTGAAAGTTGCCACCCAGGTTGATAGGGTTGTGAAGAAGGCCTATGGAGCGTTGGCCTTTATTGGTAGAGGGATTGAGTTCCGGAGTCAGGAGGTCATGTTGCAGCTGTACAGAACTCTGGTACGGCCGCATTTGGAGTATTGCGTACAGTTCTGGTCACCGCATTATAGGAAGGACGTGGAAGCTTTGGAGCGGGTGCAGAGGAGATTTACCAGGATGTTGCCTGGTATGGAGGGAAAATCTTACGAGGAAAGGCTGATGGACTTGAGGTTGTTTTCGTTGGAGAGAAGAAGGTTAAGAGGAGACTTAATAGAGGCATACAAAATGATCAGGGGGTTAGATAGGGTGGACAGTGAGAGCCTTCTCGCGCGGATGGAAATGGCTAGCACGAGGGGACATAACTTTAAACTGAGGGGTAATAGATATAGGACAGAGGTCAGAGGTAGGTTCTTTACGCAAAAAGTAGTGAGGCCGTGGAATGCCCTACCTGCTACAGTAGTGAACTCGCCAACATTGAGGGCATTTAAAAGTTTATTGGATAAATATATGGATGATAATGGCATAGTGTAGGTTAGATGGCTTTTGTTTCGGTGCAACATCGTGGGCCGAAGGGCCTGTACTGCGTTGTATCGTTCTATGTTCTGTTTGTGCCTGCCTGTGTGTCCGTCTGCCTGTGTGTCCGTCTGCCTGTGTGTCCGTCTGCCTGTGTGTCCGTCTGCCTGTGTGTCCGTCTGCCTGTCTTTGTGTGTTTCTGTCTGTGTGTCTTGTCTGTATGTATGTGTGTGTGTGCCTGTTTTCCATTCTGTGTGTGTCTGTCTGTGTGTGTCTCTCTCTGCCTATGTGTGTGTGTGTGTCTGTCTCTCTCTCTGTCTCTCTATCCCTGCTTGTCTATTTCTCTCTCTCTGCCTGCCGACCTGTCTTTCTCTTCCTGTCTGTCTCTCTCTCCCTGTCTGTCTGTCTGTCTATCCGTCTATGTCTCTCTCTCTCTCTCTCTCTCTCTCTGCATATCTCTCTCCCTGTGTGCATCTCTGTCTCTCTATCTGCCTGTGTGTGTGTGTGTGTATCTATCTCTCTGCCTGTCTGTCTCTCTCACTCTGCCTGTCTCTCTCTCTCTCTGTGCCTGTGTCTGCCTATCTCTCTATGCCTGTCTATCTCTCTCTCTGCCTGTCTGTCTCTCTCTGCCTGCCTGTCTGTCTCCCTCCCTGCCTTAGTGCCTCTCTCCCTGTCTGTCTCTCCCTCTCTCTGTCACTCTTTCTGCCTGGGTCTCACTCGCCCTCTTCATACCTCTCTCCCTACCTGCCTGTGTGTGCCTCTATCTCTCTGCCTGTGTGTGCCTCTATCTCTCTGCCTGTGTGTGTCTCTGTCTCTCTGCCTGTGAGTGCCTCTGCCTGCGTGTCGCTCTCTCTGCCTGTGTGTCGCTCTCTCTGCCTGTGTGTCGCTCTCTCTGCCTGTGTGTCGCTCTCTCTGCCTGTGTGTCGCTCTCTCTGCCTGTGTGTCACTCTCTCTGCCTGTGTGTTGCTCTCTCTGCCTGTGTCGCTCTCTCTGCCTGTGTCGCTCTCTCTGCCTGTGTCGCTCTCTCTGCCTGTGTCGCTCTCTCTCTGCCTGTGTGTCGCTCTCTCTCTGCCTGTGTGTCGCTCTCTCTGCCTGTGTGTCGCTCTCTCTGCCTGTGTGTCGCTCTCTCTGCCTGTGTGTCGCTCTCTCTCTGCCTGTGTGTCGCTCTCTCTCTGCCTGCGTGTCGGGCTCTCTCTGCCTGTGTGTCGCTCTCTCTCTGCCTGTGTGTCGCTCTCTCTCTGCCTGTGTGTCGCTCTCTCTCTGCCTGTGTGTCGCTCTCTCTCTGCCTGTGTGTCGCTCTCTCTCTGCCTGTGTGTCGCTCTCTCTCTGCCTGTGTGTCGCTCTCTCTCTGCCTGTGTGTCACTCTCTCTGCCTGTGTGTCGCTCTCTCTGCCTGTGTGTCGCTCTCTCTGCCTGTGTGTCGCTCTCTCTGCCTGTGTGTCGCTCTCTCTGCCTGTGTGTCGCTCTCTCTGCCTGTGTGTCGCTCTCTCTGCCTGTGTGTCGCTCTCTCTGCCTGTGTGTCGCTCTCTCTCTGCCTGTGTGTCGCTCTCTCTCTGCCTGCGTGTCGCTCTCTGCCTGCGTGTCGCGCTCTCTCTGCCTGCGTGTCGCGCTCTCTCTGCCTGCGTGTCGCGCTCTCTCTGCCTGCGTGTCGCTCTCTCTCTGCCTGCGTGTCGCTCTCTCTCTGCCTGCGTGTCGCTCTCTCTCTGCCTGCGTGTCGCTCTCTCTCTGCCTGCGTGTCGCTCTCTCTCTGCCTGCGTGTCGCTCTCTCTCTGCCTGCGTGTCGCTCTCTCTCTGCCTGCGTGTCGCTCTCTCTCTGCCTGCGTGTCGCTCTCTCTCTGCCTGCGTGTCGCTCTCTCTCTGCCTGTGTGTCGCTCTCTCTGCCTGCGTGTCGCTCTCTCTCTGCCTGTGTGTCGCTCTCTCTCTGCCTGTGTGTCGCTCTCTCTCTGCCTGCGTGTCGCTCTCTCTCTGCCTGCGTGTCGCTCTCTCTCTGCCTGCGTGTCGCTCTCTCTCTGCCTGTGTGTCGCTCTCTCTCTGCCTGTGTGTCGCTCTCTCTCTGCCTGTGTGTCGCTCTCTCTCTGCCTGTGTGTCGCTCTCTGCCTGCGTGTCGCTCTCTGCCTGCGTGTCGCGCTCTCTCTGCCTGCGTGTCGCGCTCTCTCTGCCTGCGTGTCGCTCTCTCTCTGCCTGCGTGTCGCTCTCTCTCTGCCTGCGTGTCGCTCTCTCTGCCTGTGTGTCGCTCTCTCTGCCTGTGTGTTGCTCTCTCTGCCTGTGTGTTGCTCTCTCTGCCTGTGTGTTGCTCTCTCTGCCTGTGTCGCTCTCTCTGCCTGTGTCGCTCTCTCTGCCTGTGTGTCGCTCTCTCTGCCTGTGTGTCGCTCTCTCTGCCTGTGTGTCGCTCTCTCTGCCTGTGTGTCGCTCTCTCTGCCTGTGTGTCGCTCTCTCTGCCTGTGTGTCGCTCTCTCTGCCTGTGTGTCGCTCTCTCTGCCTGTGTGTCGCTCTCTCTGCCTGTGTGTCGCTCTCTCTGCCTGTGTGTCGCTCTCTCTGCCTGTGTGTCGCTCTCTCTGCCTGTGTGTCGCTCTCTCTGCCTGTGTGTCGCTCTCTCTGCCTGTGTGTCGCTCTCTCTGCCTGTGTGTTGCTCTCTCTGCCTGTGTCGCTCTCTCTGCCTGTGTCGCTCTCTCTGCCTGTGTCGCTCTCTCTCTGCCTGTGTGTCGCTCTCTCTCTGCCTGTGTGTCGCTCTCTCTCTGCCTGTGTGTCGCTCTCTCTGCCTGTGTGTCGCTCTCTCTGCCTGTGTGTCGCTCTCTCTGCCTGTGTGTCGCTCTCTCTCTGCCTGTGTGTCGCTCTCTCTCTGCCTGCGTGTCGCGCTCTCTCTGCCTGCGTGTCGCGCTCTCTCTGCCTGTGTGTCGCTCTCTCTCTGCCTGTGTGTCGCTCTCTCTCTGCCTGTGTGTCGCTCTCTCTCTGCCTGTGTGTCGCTCTCTCTCTGCCTGTGTGTCGCTCTCTCTCTGCCTGTGTGTCGCTCTCTCTCTGCCTGTGTGTCGCTCTCTCTCTGCCTGTGTGTCGCTCTCTCTCTGCCTGTGTGTCGCTCTCTCTCTGCCTGTGTGTCGCTCTCTCTGCCTGTGTGTCGCTCTCTCTGCCTGTGTGTCGCTCTCTCTGCCTGTGTGTCGCTCTCTCTGCCTGTGTGTCGCTCTCTCTGCCTGTGTGTCGCTCTCTCTCTGCCTGTGTGTCGCTCTCTCTCTGCCTGCGTGTCGCTCTCTGCCTGCGTGTCGCGCTCTCTCTGCCTGCGTGTCGCGCTCTCTCTGCCTGCGTGTCGCGCTCTCTCTGCCTGCGTGTCGCGCTCTCTCTGCCTGCGTGTCGCGCTCTCTCTGCCTGCGTGTCGCGCTCTCTCTGCCTGCGTGTCGCGCTCTCTCTGCCTGCGTGTCGCTCTCTCTCTGCCTGCGTGTCGCTCTCTCTCTGCCTGCGTGTCGCTCTCTCTCTGCCTGCGTGTCACTCTCTCTGCCTGCGTGTCGCTCTCTCTCTGCCTGCGTGTCGCTCTCTCTCTGCCTGCGTGTCGCTCTCTCTCTGCCTGCGTGTCGCTCTCTCTCTGCCTGCGTGTCGCTCTCTCTCTGCCTGTGTGTCGCTCTCTCTGCCTGCGTGTCGCTCTCTCTCTGCCTGTGTGTCGCTCTCTCTCTGCCTGTGTGTCGCTCTCTCTCTGCCTGCGTGTCGCTCTCTCTCTGCCTGCGTGTCGCTCTCTCTCTGCCTGTGTGTCGCTCTCTCTCTGCCTGTGTGTCGCTCTCTCTCTGCCTGTGTGTCGCTCTCTCTCTGCCTGTGTGTCGCTCTCTGCCTGCGTGTCGCTCTCTGCCTGCGTGTCGCTCTCTGCCTGCGTGTCGCGCTCTCTCTGCCTGCGTGTCGCGCTCTCTCTGCCTGCGTGTCGCTCTCTCTCTGCCTGCGTGTCGCTCTCTCTCTGCCTGCGTGTCGCTCTCTCTCTGCCTGCGTGTCGCTCTCTCTGCCTGCGTGTCGCTCTCTCTCTGCCTGCGTGTCGCTCTCTCTCTGCCTGCGTGTCGCTCTCTCTCTGCCTGCGTGTCGCTCTCTCTCTGCCTGCGTGTCGCTCTCTCTCTGCCTGCGTGTCGCTCTCTCTCTGCCTGCGTGTCGCTCTCTCTCTGCCTGCGTGTCGCTCTCTCTCTGCCTGCGTGTCGCTCTCTCTCTGCCTGCGTGTCGCTCTCTCTCTGCCTGCGTGTCGCTCTCTCTCTGCCTGCGTGTCGCTCTCTCTCTGCCTGCGTGTCGCTCTCTCTCTGCCTGCGTGTCGCTCTCTCTCTGCCTGCGTGTCGCTCTCTCTCTGCCTGTGTGTCGCTCTCTCTGCCTGCGTGTCGCTCTCTCTCTGCCTGCGTGTCGCTCTCTCTCTGCCTGCGTGTCGCTCTCTCTCTGCCTGCGTGTCGCTCTCTCTCTGCCTGCGTGTCGCTCTCTCTCTGCCTGCGTGTCGTTCTCTCTCTGCCTGTGTGTCGCTCTCTCTGCCTGTGTGTCGCTCTCTCTCTGCCTGTGTGTCGCTCTCTCTCTGCCTGTGTGTCGCTCTCTCTCTGCCTGTGTGTCGCTCTCTCTCTGCCTGTGTGTCGCTCTCTCTCTGCCTGTGTGTCGCTCTCTCTCTGCCTGCGTGTCGCTCTCTCTCTGCCTGTGTGTCGCTCACTCTGCCTGCGTGTCGCTCTCTCTCTGCCCGTCTCTCTCTGCCCGTCTCTCTCTGCCCGTCTCTCTCTGCCCGTCTCTCTCTGCCCGTCTCTCTGCCCGTCTCTCTGCCCGTCTCTCTCTGCCCGTCTCTCTCTGCCCGTCTCTCTCTGCCCGTCTCTCTGCCCGTCTCTCTCTGCCCGTCTCTCTCTGCCCGTCTCTCTCTGCCCGTCTCTCTCTGCCCGTCTCTCTCTGCCCGTCTCACTCTGCCCGTCTCTCTCTGCCCGTCTCTCTGCCCGTCTCTCTCTGCCCGTCTCTCTCTGCCCGTCTCTCTCTGCCCGTCTCTCTCTGCCCGTCTCTCTCTGCCCGTCTCTCTGCCCGTCTCTCTCTGCCCGTCTCTCTCTGCCCGTCTCTCTCTGCCCGTCTCTCTCTGCCCGTCTCTCTCTGCCCGTCTCTCTCTGCCCGTCTCTCTGCCCGTCTCTCTCTGCCCGTCTCACTCTGCCCGTCTCTCTCTGCCCGTCTCTCTCTGCCCGTCTCTCTCTGCCCGTCTCTCTCTGCCCGTCTCTCTCTGCCCGTCTCTCTCTGCCCGTCTCTCTGCCCGTCTCTCTCTGCCCGTCTCTCTCTGCCCGTCTCTCTCTGCCCGTCTCACTCTGCCCGTCTCACTCTGCCCCTCTCTCTCTGCCCGTCTCTCTCTGCCCGTCTCTATCTGCCCGTCTCTCTCTGCCCGTCTCACTCTGCCCGTCTCTCTCTGCCCGTCTCACGCTGCCCGTCTCTCTCTGCCCGTCTCTCTCTGCCCGTCTCTCTCTGCCCGTCTCACTCTGCCCCTCTCTCTCTGCCCGTCTCTCTCTGCCCGTCTCTCTCTGCCCGTCTCTCTCTGCCCGTCTCTCTCTGCCCGTCTCTCTCTGCCCGTCTCTCTCCGTCCGTCTCTCTCCGCCCATCTCTCTCTGCCCGTCTCTCTCTGCCCGTCTCTCTCTGCCCGTCTCTCTCTGCCCGTCTCTCTCTGCCCGTCTCTCTCTGCCCGTCTCTCTCTGCCCGTCTCTCTCTGCCCGTCTCTCTCTGCCCGTCTCTCTCTCTCTGCCCGTCTCTCTCTCTCTGCCCGTCTCTCTCTGTCCGTCTCTCTCTGCCCGTCTCTCTCTGCCCGTCTCTCTCTGCCCGTTTCCCTCTCTGCCCGTCTCCCTCTCTGCCCGTCTCTCTCTGCCGATCTCTCTCTGCCCGTCTCTCTCTGCCCGTCTCTCTCTGCCCGTCTCTCTCTGCCCGTCTCACTCTGCCCGTCTCACTCTGCCCGTCTCTCTCTGCCCGTCTCTCTCTGCCCGTCTCTCTCTGCCCGTCTCTCTCTGCCCGTCTCTCTCTGCCCGTCTCTCTCTGCCCGTCTCTCTCTGCCCGTCTCCCTCTGCCCGTCTCCCTCTCTGCCCGTCTCTCTCTGCCCGTCTCTCTCTGCCCGTCTCTCTCTGCCCGTCTCTCTCTGCCCGTCTCTCTCTGCCCGTCTCTCTCTGCCCGTCTCTCTCTGCCCGTCTCTCTCTGCCCGTCTCTCTCTGCCCGTCTCTCTCTGCCCGTCTCTCTCTGCCCGTCTCTCTCTGCCCGTCTCTCTCTGCCCGTCTCCCTCTCTGCCCGTCTCCCTCTCTGCCCGTCTCTCTCTGCCTGTCTCCCTCTCTGCCCGTCTCCCTCTCTGCCCGTCTCTCTCTGCCCGTCTCTCTCTGCCCGTCTCCCTCTCTGCCCGTCTCTCTCTGCCCGTCTCCCTCTCTACCCGTCTCCCACTCTGCCCGTCTCTCTCTGCCCGTCTCCCTCTCTGCCCGTCTCTCTCTGCCCGTCTCTCTCTGCCGTCTCTCTCTGCCCGTCTCTCTCTGCCCGTCTCTCTCTGCCCGTCTCTCTCTCTGCCCGTCTCTCTCTCTGCCCGTCTCTCTCTGCCCGTCTCTCTCTGCCCGTCTCACTCTGCCCGTCTCTCTCTGCCCGTCTCTCTCTGCCCGTCTCTCTCTGCCCGTCTCTCTCTGCCCGTCTCTCTCTGCCCGTCTCTCTCTGCCCGTCTCTCTCTGCCCGTCTCTCTCTGCCCGTCTCCCTCTGCCCGTCTCCCTCTCTGCCCGTCTCTCTCTGCCCGTCTCTCTCTGCCCGTCTCTCTCTGCCCGTCTCTCTCTGCCCGTCTCTCTCTGCCCGTCTCTCTCTGCCCGTCTCTCTCTGCCCGTCTCTCTCTGCCCGTCTCTCTCTGCCCGTCTCTCTCTGCCCGTCTCTCTCTGCCCGTCTCTCTCTGCCCGTCTCTCTCTGCCCGTCTCTCTCTGCCCGTCTCTCTCTGCCCGTCTCTCTCTGCCCGTCTCCCTCTCTGCCCGTCTCCCTCTCTGCCCGTCTCTCTCTGCCCGTCTCCCTCTCTGCCCGTCTCCCTCTCTGCCCGTCTCTCTCTGCCCGTCTCTCTCTGCCCGTCTCCCTCTCTGCCCGTCTCTCTCTGCCCGTCTCCCTCTCTACCCGTCTCCCTCTCTGCCCGTCTCTCTCTGCCCGTCTCCCTCTCTGCCCGTCTCTCTCTGCCCGTCTCTCTCTGCCGTCTCTCTCTGCCCGTCTCTCTCTGCCCGTCTCTCTCTGCCCGTCTCTCTCTCTGGCTGTCTCTCTCTCTGCCCGTCTGTCTCTCTCTGGCTGTCCCTCTCTCTCTGCCTGTCTCTCTCTCTGTCTGACTCTCTCACTCTGTCTGTCTCTCTCTCTCTCTGTCTGGCTGTCTCTCTCTCTGCCTGTCTCTCTCTCTGCCTGTCTCTCTCTCTGCCTGTCTCTCTCTCTGCCTGTCTCTCTCTGTCTGTCTCTCTCTCTGTCTGGCTCTCTCTCTCTATCTGTCTCTCTCTGTCTGGTTCTCTCTCTCTCTCTATCTGGCTCTCTCTGTTTCTCGCTCTCTCTCTCTGTCTCTCTCTCTGTGTCTCTGTCTGTCTCTCTCAGTCTCTCTATCTCTCGCTCTCTCTGTGTCTGTCTCTCTCTCTCTGTCTGGCTCTCTCTCTCTGTCTGGCTCTCTCTCTCTCTCTCTCTCTCTCTCTCTCTCTCTCTCTCTCTGTCTTGCTCTCTCTCTCTCTCTGGCTCTCTCTCTCTTTCTCTCTCTCTCTCTGTGTCTGTCTCTCTCTCTGTCTGGCTCTCTTTCTCTGTCTGGCTCTCTTTCTCTCTATCTGTCTCTCTGTCTGGCTCTCTCTCTGTCTGTCCCTCTCTATGTCTCTCTCATTCTCTCTGTATCTCTCTCTCTCTCTGTCTGGCTCTCTCTCTGTCTGGCTCTTGCCCACTTCTCCAAGGAAAAGTAATTGAGTCCCAAAGCCTCAGGCACCTCGGGAATCTGCCTCGCTCCAATATGCAGATTTGCTAAAAGGTGATCCCGCCAATTGTAGGTGGGATTCCCCTTGCAGCGTCTCGTAAGGTCGCGTAGAATCCAGCGAGGCATTGCGAGCCGGGTAGATCCTGGGAGCGGGGTTGCGTGGCTTTCACCGGCCACACTGTTTGTCTCTCCCTCTGCCTGTGAGTGTGTGTGTGTGTCTCTCTCTGCCTGTGTGTGTGTCTCTCTGCCTGTGTGTCTCTCTCTGCCCGTGTCTCTCTCTCTGCCTGTGCCTCTCTCTCTGTGCCTGTGTGTCTCTTTTTTCTGTCTGTGTCTCTCTCTCTCTGCTTGTGTGAGTCTCTCACTGCCTGTGTGTGTGTCTCTCTCTCTGCCTGTGTGAGTCTCTCACTGCCTGTGTGTGAGTCTCTCTCTCTGCCTGTGTGTGTGTGTGTGTGTGTGTCTCTCTCTGCCTGTGCCTCTCTCTCTCTCGGCCTGTGTCTGTGTGTGTGTGTATCTCTGCCTGTGTGTGTGGTGTGTGTTTGTTTGTATGGGTGTGTGTGTCAGTTTGTGTGTGTGTGTGTATGGGTGTGTGTGTCAGTTTGTGTGTGTGTGTATGGGTGGGTTTGTGTGTGTGTATGGGTTTGTGTGTGGGGGTGGGTGAGATTGCGTGTGTGTGTCCCTCTCTCTCTTCTGACTGTGTGGCTCCCTTGCCTGTGTGTGTGTGAGTCTCTCTCTGCCTGTGTGTCTCTCTCTGCCTGTGTGTGTGTCTCTCGCTCTGCCTGTGTGTGTCTCTCTCTCTCTGCCTGTGTGTGTGTCTCTCTCTCTGCCTGTGTCTGTGTGTGTGTGTGTCTCTGCCTGTGTGGTGTGTGTGTCAGTTTGTGTGTGTGTGTGTCAATTTGTGTGTGTGTGTATGGGTGTGTGTGCGTATGGGTGTGTGGGTGTGTGTATGGGTGTGTGTGAGTATGGGTGCGTGTGTGTGTATGGGTGTGTGTGTGTATGGGTGTGTGTGTGTGTGTGTATGGGTGTGTGTGTGTGTGTATGGGTGTATGGGTGTGTGTGTGTATGGGTGTGTGTTTGTGTGTGGGTGTGTGTGTGTATGTATGGGTGTGTGTGTGTGTGAATGGGTATGGGTGTGTATGTGTGTGTGTATGTGTGTGTGTGTGTGTATGGGTGTGTGTGTGTGTGTATGGGTGTGTATGGGTTTGTGTGTGTGTGTGTCAGTTTGTGTGTCAGTTTGTGTGTGTGTGTATGGGTTTGTGTGTGTGTGTATGGGTTTGTTTGTGTGTGTGTATGGGTGTGTGTGTGTGTATGGGTGTGTGTGTGTGTATGGGTGTGTGTGTGTGTATGTGTGTGTGTGTGTATGGGTGTGTGTTTGTGGGTGTGTGTGTGTGTGTATGGGTGTGTGTGTGTGTGTGTGTGTGTGTGTGTGTGTATGGGTGTGTGTTTGGGGGTGTGTGTGTGTGAATGGGTATGGGTGTGTGTGTGTGTGTATGGGTGTGTGTATGGGTGTGTGTGTGTGTGTGTGTATGGATGTGTGTTTGTGTATGGGTGTGTGTGTGTGTGTGTATGGGTGTGTGTTTGTGGGTGTATGGGTGTGTGTGTGTGTGTGTATGGGTGTGTGTGTGTGTGTGTATGGGTGTGTATGTGTGTGTGTGTGTGTATGGGTGTGTGTGTGTGTGTGTATGGGTGTGTGTGTGTGTATGGGTGTGTGTGTGTGTATGGGTGTGTGTGTGTATGGGTGTGTGTGTATGGGTGTGTGTATGGGTGTGTGTGTGTGGGTGTGTGTGTATGGGTGTGTATGTGTGGGTGTATGTGGGTGTATGTGGGTGTGTGTTTCTGTGTGTGTGTGTTTCTGTGTGTGTGTGTATGGGTGTGTGAGACTGGGTATGGGTGTGTGTGTGTATGGATGTGTGTATGGGTGTGTGTGTGTATGGGTGTGTGTGTGTGTGAATGGGTGTGTGTGTGAATGTGTGTGTGTGTGTGTGTGTGTGAATGGGTGTGTGTGTGTATGGGTGTGTGTGTGTGTGTGTGTGAATGTGAATGGGTGTGTGGGTGTGTGTGTGTGTGTGTGTGAATGGGTATGGGTGTGTGTGTATGGGTGTGTGTGTGTGTGTGTGTGGGTGTGTGTGTGTGAATGGGTATGGGTGTGTGTATGGGTGTGTGTGTGTGTATGGGTGTGTGTATGTGTGTGTGTGTGTATGGGTGTGTGTTTCTGTGTGTTTGTGTATGGGTGTGTGTGTATGTGTATGGGTGTGTGTGTGTATGGGTGTGTGTGTGTATGGGTGTGTGTTTGTGTGTGTATGGGTATGGGTGTGTGTGTGTGTGTGTATGGGTGTGTGTGTGTATATGTGGGTGTGTATGTGTGTGTGTGTGTGTATGGGTGTGTTTCTGTGTGTATGTGTGTGTGTATGTGTGTGTGTGTGAATGGGTATGGGTGTGTGGGTGTGTGTATGGATGTGTGTATGAGTGTGTGTGTATGGGTGTGTGTGTGTATGGGTGTGTGTGTGTGTGAATGGGTATGTGTGTGTGTGTGTGTGTGTGTGTGAATGGGTATGGGTGTGTGTATGGGTGTGTATGTGTGTGTGTGTGTGTATGGGTGTGTGTGTGTGTGAATGGGTATGGGTGTGTGGGTGTGTGTGTGGGTGTGTGTGTGAATGGGTGTGTGTGAATGGGTGTGTGTGTATGTATGTGTGTGTGTGTGTGAATGTGTGTGTGTGTGTATGGGTGTGTGTGTGAATGGGTATGGGTGTGTGTGTATGGGTGTGTGTGTGTATGGGTGTGTGTGTGTATGGGTGTGTGTGAATGGGTGTGGGTGTGTGTATGTGTGTGTGTGTGAATGGGTGTGTATGTGTGTGTATGGGTGTGTGTGTGTGTGTGTGAATGGGTGTGGGTGTGTGTATGGGTGGGTGTGTATGGGTGTGTGTGGGTGTGTGTATGTGTGTGTGTGTGGATGGGTGTGTGTTTCTGTGTGTGTGTGTGTGTGGGTGTATGTGTGTATGGGTGTGTGTGTGGGTGTGTGTGTATGGGTGTGTGTGTGTATGTGTGTGTGTATGGGTATGGGTGTGTGTGTGTATGGGTGTGTGTGTGTGTGTGTGTGTGTGTGTATGGGTGTGTTTCTGTGTGTATGTGTGTGTGTGTGTATGGGTTGTGTGTATGGGTGTGTGTGTGAATGGGTATGGGTGTGTGTGTGTGTGTGTGTGTGTGTATGTGTGTATGGGTGTGTGAGTGTTTGTGTGTGAATGTGTGTGTGTGTGTGTATGGGTGTGTGTGTGTGTGTGAATGGGTATGGGTGTGTGTGTGTGTGTATGGGTGTGTGTGTGTGTATGGGTGTGTGTGTGTGAGAATGGGTATGGGTGTGTGTATGGGTGTGTGGGTGTGTGTGTGTATGGGTGTGTGTGAATGGGTATGGGTGTGTGTGTATGGGTGTGTGTGTGTGAATGGGTATGGGTGTGTGTGTGTATGTGTGTATATGGGTGTGTGTGTGTATGTGTGTGTGTGTGTATGGGTATGTGTGTGAATGGGTATGGGTGTGTGTGTGGGTGTGTGTATGGGTGTGTGTGGGTGTGTGTGTGTTTCTCTGTGTGTGTGTGTTTCTCGGTGTGTGTGTATGGGCGTGTGTGTATGGGTGTGTGTGTGAATGGGTATGGGTGTATGTGTGTGGGCGTGTGTGTGTGTGTGAATGGGTGTGTGTGTGTGTGTATGGGTGTGTGAGTGTATGTGTGTATGGGTGTGTATGTGTGTGTGTATGGGTGTGTGTGTGTGAATGGGTGTGGGTGTGTGTATGGGTGTGTGTGTGTGTGAATGGGTGTGTGTGTGTGTGAATGGGTATGGGTGTGTGTGTATGGGTTTGTGTGTGTATGGGTGTGTGTTTGTGTGTGTATGGGTGTGTGTGTGTATGGTTGTGTGTGTGTGTGTATGGATGTGTGTGTGTGTGTGTATGGGTGTGTGTTTGTGTGTGTATGGGTGTGTGTGTGTGTGTGTATGGGTGTGTGTATGTGTGGGTGTGTGTATGGGTGTGTGTATGTGTGGGTTTGTGTATGGATGTGTGTTTCTGTGTGTATGGGTGTGTGTGTGTGTATGGGTGTGTGTGTGTATGGGTGTGTGTGTGTATGGGTGTGGGTGTGTATGGGTGTGTGTATGTGTGGGTTTGTGTATGGATGTGTGTTTCTGTGTGTATGGGTGTGTGTGTGTGTATGGGTGTGTGTGTATGGGTGTGGGTGTGTATGGGTGTGTGTGGGTGTGTGTATGTGTGGGTGTGTGTATGTGTATGTGTGTGTGTATGGGTGTGGGTGTGTATGTGTGGGTTTGTGTATGGATGTGTGTTTCTGTGTGTATGGGTGTGTGTGTGTGTATGGGTGTGTGTATGGGTGTGTGTATGGGTGTGTGTATGGGTGTGTGTATGGGTGTGTGTGTTTGCACAAACATGTGTTGATATACAAGGTATGAGAGGATACTTGGGCGGGTGATCTCTCTGAGCTTATTTAATGATTGTGTCCTGTTGGTTTTCCAGGAGCTGGAGAATGCGGAGTTCATCCCAATCCCGGAAACTCCTGATGACATGGCCAAGCTGCTGACATATTCCTGTCAGGAAACACTTCCCTACGACAAGCTTACAGAAATGAATACTGCAGTGATTCAGCCAAGTAAATCAGAGGAACAGAAAGTGCCGCCGGTGAATGAGCTTGCAGTAACTCAGCAGGAACGAGGGCAACACTTTCACCCCACAGTCCAGGTACCCAGCTCACTCTCTGTAATCAGCTCCAATTGGTAATGACTTAAATGCAGCAACCACTGAGGTTAGACTTGATTTTGAGCAGGTAGACTTGATTAGGACGGACTGATGTGGGTTATATGAGAGCTAGAATTAAACCCAGCAGTTTGACATTCTGGGAAAGAGCAATCAAGCACAGATGGCAGATTCAGGAGGAAGGACAAAAGGAGTAAGAGAAACAAGAACATTCTAATCTTTTCTGCTGCCCACCGGGAGGGTCCATGAAACAAAACCTCTTTCACACCTCAGAAACACCAGAAATAGGAGCAGGAGTCGGCCATTCAGCCCATTGACTCTGCTACACCATTCACGGCTGATCTTGGGATTCAACTCCATTTTCCCACCCACTCCCTCACTCTGCCTGTCTCTCTCACTCTGCCGGTCTCTCACTCTGCCTGTCTCTGTCACTCTGCCTGTCTCTGTCACTCTGCCTGTCTCTGTCACTCTGCCTGTCTCTGTCACTCTGCCTGTCTCTGTCACTCTGCCTGTCTCTGTCACTCTGCCTGTCTCTGTCACTCTGCCTGTCTCTGTCACTCTGCCTGTCTCTGTCACTCTGCCGGCCTCTCTCACTCCCTGTCTCCCTCATTCTGCCTGTCTCTGTCCCTCTGCCTGTCTCTGTCACTCTGCCTGTCTCTGTCCCTCTGCCTGTCTCTGTCCCTCTGCCTGTCTCTCTCACTCTGCCTGTCTCTCTCACTCTGCCTGTCTCTCTCACTCTGCCTGTCTCTCTCACTCTGCCTGTCTCTCTCTCACTGCCTGTCTCTCTCTCACTGCCTGTCTCTCTCTCTCTGCCTGTCTCTCTCACTCTGCCTGTCTCTCTCACTCTGCCTGTCTCTCTCACTCTGCCTGTCTCTCTCACTCTGCCTGTCTCTCTCACTCTGCCTGTCTCTGTCACTCTGCCTGTCTCTGTCACTCTGCCTGTCTCTCTCACTCTGCCGGTCTCTCTCACTCCCTGTCTCTCTCATTCTGCCTGTCTCTCTCATTCTGCCTGTCTCTGTCACTCTGCCTGTCTCTCTCACTCTGCCGGTCTCTCTCACTCCCTGTCTCTCTCATTCTGCCTGTCTCTCTCATTCTGCCTGTCTCTGTCACTCTGCCTGTCTCTCTCACTCTGCCTGTCTCTCTCACTCTGCCTGTCTCTCTCACTCTGCCTGTCTCTCTCACTCTGCCTGTCTCTCTCACTCTGCCTGTCTCTCTCACTCTGCCTGTCTCTCTCACTCTGCCTGTCTCTCTCACTCTGCCTGTCTCTCTCACTCTGCCTGTCTCTCTCACTCTGCCTGTCTCTCTCACTCTGCCTGTCTCTCTCACTCCCTGTCTCTCTCACTCCCTGTCTCTCTCATTCTGCCTGTCTCTGTCACTCTGCCTGTCTCTGTCACTCTGCCTGTCTCTGTCACTCTGCCTGTCTCTGTCACTCTGCCTGTCTCTGTCACTCTGCCTGTCTCTGTCACTCTGCCTGTCTCTGTCACTCTGCCTGTCTCTCTCACTCTGCCTGTCTCTCTCACTCTGCCTGTCTCTCTCACTGCCTGTCTCTCTCTCTCTGCCTGTCTCTCTCACTCTGCCTGTCTCTCTCACTCTGCCTGTCTCTCTCACTCTGCCTGTCTCTCTCACTCTGCCTGTCTCTCTCACTCTGCCTGTCTCTCTCACTCTGCCTGTCTCTCTCTCTCTGCCTGTCTCTCTCACTCTGCCTGTCTCTCTCACTCGGCCGGTCTCTCTCACACTGCCGGTCTCTCTCACTCTGCCGGTCTCTCTCACTCTGCCGGTCTCTCTCACTCTGCCGGTCTCTCTCACTCTGCCTGTCTCTCTCACTCTGCCTGTCTCTCTCACTCTGCCTGTCTCTCTCACTCTGCCTGTCTCTCTCACTCTGCCTGTCTCTCTCACTCTGCCTGTCTCTCACTCTGCCTGTCTCTCACTCTGCCTGTCTCTCTCACTCTGCCTGTCTCTCTCACTCTGCCTGTCTCTCTCACTCTGCCTGTCTCTCTCACTCTGCCTGTCTCTCTCACTCTGCCTGTCTCTCTCACTCTGCCTGTCTCTCTCACTCTGCCTGTCTCTCTCACTCTGCCTGTCTCTCTCACTCTGCCTGTCTCTCTCACTCTCACTCTGTTTCTCTCATTCTCTGTCTCTCTCATTCTACCTGTCTCTCTCTCATTCTGCCTGTCTCTGTCACTCTGCCTGTCTCTCTCACTCTGCCTGTCTCTCTCACTCTGCCTGTCTCTCTCACTCTGCCTGTCTCTCTCACTCTGCCTGTCTCTCTCACTCTGCCTGTCTCTCTCACTCTGCCTGTCTCTCTCACTCTGCCTGTCTCTCTCACTCTGCCTGTCTCTCTCACTCTCTGTCACTCTCATTCTACCTGTCTCTCTCATTCTGCCTGTCTCTGTCACTCTGCCTGTCTCTGTCACTCTGCCTGTCTCTGTCACTCTGCCTGTCTCTGTCACTCTGCCTGTCTCTGTCACTCTGCCTGTCTCTCTCACTCTGCCCGTCTCTCTCACTCTGCCCGTCTCTCTCACTCTGCCCGTCTCTCTCACTCTGCCCGTCTCTCTCACTCTGCCTGTCTCTCTCACTCTGCCTGTCTCTCTCATTCTGCCTGTCTCTCTCACTCTGCCTGTCTCTCTCACTCTGTCTCTCTCATTCTGCCTGCCTCTGTCACTCTGCCTGCCTCTGTCACTCTGCCTGTCTCTCTCACTCTGCCTGTCTCTCTCACTCTCTGTCTCTCTCATTCTACCTGTCTCTCTCATTCTGCCTGTCTCTGTCACTCTGCCTGTCTCTGTCACTCTGCCTGTCTCTGTCACTCTGCCTGTCTCTGTCACTCTGCCTGTCTCTGTCACTCTGCCTGTCTCTGTCACTCTGCCCGTCTCTCTCACTCTGCCCGTCTCTCTCACTCTGCCTGTCTCTCTCACTCTGCCTGTCTCTCTCACTCTGCCTGTCTCTCTCACTCTGCCTGTCTCTCTCACTCTGCCTGTCTCTCTCACTCTGCCTGTCTCTCTCACTCTGCCTGTCTCTCTCACTCTGCCTGTCTCTCTCACTCTCACTCTGTTTCTCTCATTCTCTGTCTCTCTCATTCTACCTGTCTCTCTCTCATTCTGCCTGTCTCTCTCACTCTGCCTGTCTCTCTCACTCTGCCTGTCTCTCTTACTCTGCCTGTCTCTCTCACTCTGCCTGTCTCTCTCACTCTGCCTGTCTCTCTCACTCTGTCTCTCTCACTCTGCCTGTCTCTCTCACTCTGCCTGTCTCTCTCTCACTGCCTGTCTCTCTCTCACTGCCTGTCTCTCTCTCACTGCCTGTCTCTCTCTCACTGCCTGTCTCTCTCACTCTGCCTGTCTCTCTCACTCTGCCTGTCTCTCTCACTCTCACTCTGTTTCTCTCACTCTGCCTGTCTCTCTCACCCTGCCTGTCTCTCTCACTCTGCCTGTCTCTCTCACTCTGCCTGTCTCTCTCACTCTGCCTGTCTCTCTCACTCTGCCTGTCTCTCTCACTCTGCCTGTCTCTGTCACTCTGCCTGTCTCTGTCACTCTGCCTGTCTCTGTCACTCTGCCTGTCTCTGTCACTCTGCCTGTCTCTGTCACTCTGCCTGTCTCTGTCACTCTGCCTGTCTCTCTCACTCTCTGTCACTCTCATTCTACCTGTCTCTCTCATTCTGCCTGTCTCTGTCACTCTGCCTGTCTCTGTCACTCTGCCTGTCTCTGTCACTCTGCCTGTCTCTGTCACTCTGCCTGTCTCTGTCACTCTGCCTGTCTCTGTCACTCTGCCTGTCTCTCTCACTCTGCCCGTCTCTCTCACTCTGCCCGTCTCTCTCACTCTGCCCGTCTCTCTCACTCTGCCTGTCTCTCTCACGCTGCCTGTCTCTCTCTCTCTGCCTGTCTCTCTCTCTGCCTGTCTCTCTCACTCTGCCGGTCTCTCTCACTCTGCCTGTCTCTTTCACTCTGCCTGTCTCTTTCACTCTGCCGGTCTCTCTCACTCTGCCGGTCTCTCTCACTCTGCCGGTCTCTCTCACTCTGCCGGTCTCTCTCACTCTGCCGGTCTCTCTCACTCTGCCGGTCTCTCTCACTCTGCCGGTCTCTCTCACTCTGCCGGTCTCTCTCTCTCTGCCTGTCTCTCTCTCTGCCTGTCTCTCTCTCTGCCTGTCTCTCTCTCTCTCTGCCTGTCTCTCTCTCTGCCTGTCTCTCTCTCTGCCTGTCTCTCCCTCTCTGCCTGTCTCTCCCACTCTGCCTGTCTCTCTCACTCTGCCTGTCTCTCTCACTCTGCCTGTCTCTCTCACTCTGCCTGTCTCTCTCACTCTGCCTGTCTCTCTCACTCTGCCTGTCTCTCTCACTCTGCCTGTCTCTCTCTCTCTGCCGGTCTCTCTCACTCTGCCTGTCTCTCTCTCTCTGCCTGTCTCTCTCTCTCTGCCTGTCTCTCTCTCTCTGCCTGTCTCTCTCTCTCTGCCTGTCTCTCTCTGCCTGTCTCTCTCACTCTGCCTGTCTCTGTCACTCTGCCTGTCTCTTTCACTCTGCCGGTCTCTCTCACTCTGCCGGTCTCTCTCACTCTGCCGGTCTCTCTCACTCTGCCGGTCTCTCTCACTCTGCCGGTCTCTCTCACTCTGCCGGTCTCTCTCACTCTGCCGGTCTCTCTCACTCTGCCGGTCTCTCTCACTCTGCCGGCCTCTCTCACTCTGCCGGCCTCTCTCACTCTGCCGGCCTCTCTCACTCTGCCGGCCTCTCTCACTCTGCCGGCCTCTCTCACTCTGCCGGCCTCTCTCACTCTGCCGGCCTCTGTCACTCTGCCGGCCTCTGTCACTCTGCCGGTCTCTGTCACTCTGCCGGTCTCTGTCACTCTGCCGGTCTCTGTCACTCTGCCGGTCTCTGTCACTCTGCCGGTCTCTCTCACTCTGCCTGTCTCTCTCACTCTGCCTGTCTCTCTCACTCTGCCTGTCTCTCTCACTCTGCCTGTCTCTCTCACTCTGCCTGTCTCTCTCACTCTGCCTGTCTCTCTCTCTCTCTCTCTCTGCCTGTCTCTCTCACTCTGCCTGTCTCTCTCTCTCTCTCTCTCTGCCTGTCTCTCTCACTCTGCCTGTCTCTCTCACTCTGCCTGTCTCTCTCTCTCTGCCTGTCTCTCTCACTCTGCCTGTCTCTCTCACTCTGCCTGTCTCTCTCACTCTGCCTGTCTCTCTCTCTCTGCCTGTCTCTCTCTCTGCCTGTCTCTCACTCTGCCGGTCTCTCTCACTCTCTGTCTCTCTCATTCTGCCTGTCTCTGTCACTCTGCCTGTCTCTCTCACTCTGCCTGTCTCTCTCACTCTCTGTCTCTCTCATTCTGCCTGTCTCTGTCACTCTGCCTGTCTCTGTCACTCTGCCTGTCTCTGTCACTCTGCCTGTCTCTGTCACTCTGCCTGTCTCTGTCACTCTGCCTGTCTCTCTCACTCTCTGTCACTCTCATTCTACCTGTCTCTCTCATTCTGCCTGTCTCTGTCACTCTGCCTGTCTCTGTCACTCTGCCTGTCTCTGTCACTCTGCCTGTCTCTGTCACTCTGCCTGTCTCTGTCACTCTGCCTGTCTCTGTCACTCTGCCTGTCTCTCTCACTCTGCCCGTCTCTCTCACTCTGCCCGTCTCTCTCACTCTGCCCGTCTCTCTCACTCTGCCCGTCTCTCTCACTCTGCCTGTCTCTCTCACGCTGCCTGTCTCTCTCTCTCTGCCTGTCTCTCTCTCTGCCTGTCTCTCTCACTCTGCCGGTCTCTCTCACTCTGCCTGTCTCTTTCACTCTGCCTGTCTCTTTCACTCTGCCGGTCTCTCTCACTCTGCCGGTCTCTCTCACTCTGCCGGTCTCTCTCACTCTGCCGGTCTCTCTCACTCTGCCGGTCTCTCTCACTCTGCCGGTCTCTCTCACTCTGCCGGTCTCTCTCACTCTGCCGGCCTCTCTCACTCTGCCGGCCTCTCTCACTCTGCCGGCCTCTCTCACTCTGCCGGCCTCTCTCACTCTGCCGGCCTCTCTCACTCTGCCGGCCTCTCTCACTCTGCCGGCCTCTCTCACTCTGCCGGCCTCTCTCACTCTGCCGGTCTCTGTCACTCTGCCGGTCTCTGTCACTCTGCCGGTCTCTGTCACTCTGCCGGTCTCTGTCACTCTGCCGGTCTCTGTCACTCTGCCTGTCTCTCTCACTCTGCCTGTCTCTCTCACTCTGCCTGTCTCTCTCACTCTGCCTGTCTCTCTCACTCTGCCTGTCTCTCTCACTCTGCCTGTCTCTCTCACTCTGCCTGTCTCTCTCTCTCTCTCTCTCTGCCTGTCTCTCTCTCTCTCTCTCTCTGCCTGTCTCTCTCACTCTGCCTGTCTCTCTCTCTCTGCCTGTCTCTCTCACTCTGCCTGTCTCTCTCACTCTGCCTGTCTCTCTCACTCTGCCTGTCTCTCTCACTCTGCCTGTCTCTCTCACTCTGCCTGTCTCTCTCTCTCTGCCTGTCTCTCTCTCTGCCTGTCTCTCACTCTGCCGGTCTCTCTCACTCTCTGTCTCTCTCATTCTGCCTGTCTCTGTCACTCTGCCTGTCTCTCTCACTCTGCCTGTCTCTGTCACTCTCTGTCTCTCTCATTCTGCCTGTCTCTGTCACTCTGCCTGTCTCTGTCACTCTGCCTGTCTCTGTCACTCTGCCTGTCTCTGTCACTCTGCCTGTCTCTGTCACTCTGCCTGTCTCTGTCACTCTGCCTGTCTCTGTCACTCTGCCTGTCTTTCTCACTCTGCCTGTCTCTCTCACTCTGCCTGTCTCTCTCACTCTGTCTCTCTCATTCTACCTGTCTCTCTCATTCTGCATGTCTCTGTCAATCTGCCTGTCTCTGTCACTCTGCCTGTCTCTGTCACTCTGCCCGTCTCTGTCACTCTGCCCGTCTCTGTCACTCTGCCCGTCTCTCTCACTCTGCCCGTCTCTCTCACTCTGCCTGTCTCTCTCACGCTGCCTGTCTCTCTCACGCTGCCTGTCTCTCTCTGCCTGTCTCTCTCGCTGCCTGTCTCTCTCTCTGCCTGTCTCTCTCTCTGCCTGTCTCTCTCTCTGCCTGTCTCTCTCTCTCTGCCTGTCTCTCCCTCTCTGCCTGTCTCTCCCTCTCTGCCTGTCTCTCCCTCTCTGCCTGTCTCTCCCACTCTGCCTGTCTTTCTCACTCTGCCTGTCTCTCTCACTCTGCCTGTCTCTCTCACTCTGCCTGTCTCTCTCACTCTGCCTGTCTCTCTCACTCTGCCTGTCTCTCTCACTCTGCCTGTCTCTCTCACTCTGCCTGTCTCTCTCACTCTGCCTGTCTCTCTCACTCTGCCTGTCTCTCACTCTCTCTCTCTCTCATTCTGCCTGTCTCTCTGCCTGTCTCTCTCTCTGCCTGTCTCTGTCACTCTGCCTGTCTCTCTCACTCTGCCTGTCTCTCTCACTCTGCCTGTCTCTCTCACTCTGCCTGTCTCTCTCACTCTGCGTCTCTCTCACTCTGCCTGTCTCTCTCACTCTGCCTGTCTCTCTCTCTGCCTGTCTCTCTCTCTGCATGTCTCTCTCACTCTGCCTGTCTCTCTCACTCTGCCTGTCTCTCTCACTCTGCCTGTCTCTCTCACTCTGCCGGTCTCTCTCACTCTGCCGGCCTCTCTCACTCTGCCGGCCTCTCTCACTCTGCCTGTCTCTCTCTCTCTGCCTGTCTCTCTCTCTCTGCCTGTCTCTCTCACTCTTCCGGTCTCTCTCACTCTGCCTGTCTCTGTCACTCTGCCGGCCTCTCTCACTCTGCCTGTCTCTCTCTCTCTGCCTGTCTCTCTCTCTGTGCCTGTCTCTCTCTCTGTGCCTGTCTCTCTCTCTGTGCCTGTCTCTCTCACTCTGCCGGTCTCTCTCACTCTGCCTGTCTCTCTCACTCTGCCTGTCTCTCTCACTCTGCCGGTCTCTCTCACTCTGCCTGTCTCTCTCTCTCTGCCTGTCTCTCTCTCTCTGCCTGTCTCTCTCTCTCTGCCTGTCTCTCTTTCTCTCTGCCTGTCTCTCTATCTCTGCCTGTCTCTCTCACTCTGCCGGTCTCTCTCACTCTGCCGGTCTCTCTCACTCTGCCTGTCTCTTTCACTCTGCCGGTCTCTCTCACTCTGCCTGTCTCTCTCTCTCTGCCGGTCTCTCTCACTCTGCCGGCCTCTGTCACTCTGCCGGTCTCTCTCACTCTGCCGGTCTCTCTCACTCTGCCTGTCTCTCTCTCTCTGCCTGTCTCTCTCTCTCTGCCTGTCTCTCTCACTCTGCCTGTCTCTCTCACTCTGCCTGTCTCTCTCACTCTGCCTGTCTCTCTCACTCTGCCTGTCTCTGTCACTCTGCCGGCCTCTCTCACTCTGCCTGTCTCTCTCTCTCTGCCTGTCTCTCTCTCTGTGCCTGTCTCTCTCACTCTGCCGGTCTCTCTCTCTCTGCCGGTCTCTCTCTCTCTGCCTGTCTCTCTCACTCTGCCGGTCTCTCTCACTCTGCCTGTCTCTCTCACTCTGCCTGTCTCTCTCACTCTACCTGTCTCTCTCACTCTACCGGCCTCTCTCACTCTGCCGGTCTCTGTCGCTCTGCCTGTCTCTCTCACTCTGCCTGTCTCTCTCTCTCTGCCTGTCTCTCTCTCTCTGCCTGTCTCTCTCTCTCTGCCTGTCTCTCTCTCTCTGCCTGTCTCTCTCACTCTGCCTGTCTCTCTCTCTCTGCCTGTCTCTCTCTCTCTGCCTGTCTCTCTCTCTCTGCCTGTCTCTCTCACTCTGCCTGTCTCTCTCACCCTGCCTGTCTCTCTCTCGCTGCCTGTCTCTCTCACTCTGCCTGTCTCTCTCTCTCTGCCTGTCTCTCTCACTCTGCCTGTCTCTCTCACTCTGCCGGTCTCTCGCACTCTGCCGGCCTCTCTCACTCTGCCGGCCTCTCTCACTGCCTCTCCCTATGTGCCTGTCTATCTCTTTCTCTCAGTCTGCCTGTTTCTCTCTGTCTCATGCCAGGACATTTTTCTATTTTGGTCAGTCACTAACCAGGGGCCTCCCGAGTGTCGGTGTGATGTTTGATTTCTTCAGGAATGCTTTGAGGGCATCCCTAAATCATTTCCGCTGCCCTCCTGGCGGTTTCCTGCCACGTAGAAAAGCTGCAAATGGGAAGGTTCATTTGGAACGGCACTGACAATGCACAGGGGGGGTCGGAGCGTCAGAGACTGGCCAAACTGCAAACACTTCACCTGTGACACAACCTGCTGATGGCGTATTGGACTTAGCAACTCTCCCAGAGCCAGAGTCACGAAGCAAGTCACCCTCGATTGTGAGGGTCTGCCTCTGGAGGAAGAGGTCAGGACACCAGGGAAAGGTTCTTTGATCATCTTTGGTGTAGTGCAGTGGGAACCTTTACATCTGCTTTCAAATGTACACGGGTCTCTTCAAAACATCAGTGAGTTTACAGTGTCCTGTTCAGGGCCCAGCACAAACCCCATCATTCCACAATTGGAACACCAACTTCTGCTGTTCAATTTGTTATTCATTTATTTCCCTGTCTCCCCCCCCCCCGTACCCCTGCCTGTACATCTCTCCAGGTGAAACGTGCTGACGAGGAGGATTGTGCCTGCTTTGTTAAGTCGCCATGCCCGTGCAGTGATGTGCACGGTGAGTTGAGGAGGTTGCAGGAGCTGCTGACTCAGTGTTTGACTCGACAACAGAGCGAGGAACAGGAGAGGGAAGTGCTCAGTGCTGACATACACAGGCTGAGAAAGGAAGTAGAGGCAATGTCTCGGGTAAGGAGCTGCTTCACCTTCACTTCATAGTCCAGTGCTTCAGAAGGAGAAACATTTTGAAGTGAATTTTCAAACTTTTGACCTTCAGAAATGAAGAGTGAAAGAGCGCGCCGGCTGTGAATAGTAATTCCCACCACAGGGGGCACTTTACATCAGACACACAATCACATTTCAAATCACACCTGCAAGAGATTAATATCGGAGAATTCAAGTGTGAGAGTGGGGGGGTTATCGCTGGGGGCAGGAAGGGGGGTTCACCGCTGGGGAGTGGGGGGTTATCTCCAGGGGCAGGAAGGGGGGGGTTCACCGCTGGGGTGTGGGGGGGTTATTGCCGGGGGCAGGAAGGGGGGGTTCATTGCTGGGGAGTGGGGGGGTTACCTCCAGGGGCAGGAAGGGGGGGGTTCACCGCTGGGGAGTGGGGGGGTTATCGCCGGGGCCGGAAGGGGGGGTGCACCGCTGGGGAGTGGGGGGGTTATCGCCGGGGCCGGAAGGGGGGGTTCACCGCTGGGGAGTGGGGGGGTTATTGCCAGGAGCAGGAAGGGGGGTTCACCACTGGGGAGTGGGGGGGTTATCTCCAGGGGCAGGAAGGGGGTGTTCACCGCTTGGGAGTGGGGGGGTTATCTCCAGGGGCAGGAAGGGAGGGTTCACCGCTGGGGTGTGGGGGGGTTATTGCCGGGGGCAGGAAGGGGGGGGTTCATTGCTGGGGAGTGGGGGGGTTACCTCCAGGGGCAGGAAGGGGGGGGTTCACCGCTGGGGAGTGGGGGGGTTATCGCCGGGGCCGGAAGGGGGGGTTCACCGCTGGGGAGTGGGGGGGTTATCGCCGGGGCCGGAAGGGGGGGTTCACCGCTGGGGAGTGGGGGGGTTATTGCCAGGAGCAGGAAGGGGGGTTCACCACTGGGGAGTGGGGGGTTATCTCCAGGGGCAGGAAGGGGGGGTTCACCGCTGGGGAGTGGGGGGGTTATCGCCAGGAGCAGGAAGGGGGGGTTCACCACTGGGGAGTGGGGGAGGTTATCTCCAGGGGCAGGAAGGGGGTGTTCACCGCTTGGGAGTGGGGGGGCATCGCCAGGAGCAGGAAGGGGGGGTACACCACTGGGGAATGGGGGGGTTATTGCCGGGGCAGGAAGGGGGGGTTCACCGCTGGGGAGTGGGGGGGCTATTGCCGGGGGCAGGAAGGGGGGGAGTTCACAGCTGGGGAGTGGGGGGGTTATCGCCAGGGGCAGGAAGGGGGGGTTCACCGCTGGGGAGTGGGGGGGTTATCCCCAGGAGCAGGAAGGGGGGGTTATCCCCAGGAGCAGGAAGGGGGGGGTTCACCGCTGGGGAGTGGGGGGGTTATCGCCAGGAGCAGGAAAGGGGGGTTCACCGCTGGGGAGTGGGGGGTTTATCTCCAGGGGCAGGAAGGGGGGGTTCACCGCTTGGGAGTGGGGGGGCATCGCCAGGAGCAGGAAGGGGGGGGGTACACCACTGGGGAGTGGGGGGGTTATTGCCGGGGCAGGAAGGGGGGGTTCATTGCTGGGGAGTGGGGGGGCATCGCCGGGGCAGGAACGGCGGGGGGGGGGGTTCACCGCTGGGGAGTGGGGGGTTTATTGCCGGTGCAGGAAGGGGGGATCACTGCTGGGGAGTGGGGGGGTTATTGCCGGGGCAGGAAGGGGGGGTTCACCGCTGGGGAGTGGGGGGATTATCGCCGGGGGCAGGAAGGGGGGGGGGGTTCACCGCTGGGGAGTGGGGGGGTGATCGCCAGGGGCAGGAGGGGGGGTTCATTGCTGGGGAGTGGGGGGGCATCGCATGGGCAGGAACGGGGGGTTCACCGCTGGGGAGTGGGGGGGTTATTGCCAGGGCAGGAAGGGGGGGTTCATTGCTGGGGAGTGGGGGGGTTATCGCCGGGGCCGGAAGGGGGGGTTCACCGCTGGGGAGTGGGGGTGGGGTTATTGCCAGGGCAGGAAAGGGGGGTTCACTGCTGGGGAGTGGGGGGGGGGGTTATTGCCGGGGGCAGGAAGGGGGGGTTCATTGCTGGGGAGTGGGGGTGTTATCGCCGGGGCAGGAAGGGGGGGTTTGCCAGTGGGGAGTGGGGGGGGGGGTTATCGCCGGGGCAGGAAGGGGGTGTTCACCACTGGGGAGTGGGGGGGTTATCGCCGGGGCAGGAAGGGGGGTTCATTGCTGGGGAGTGGGGGGGTTATCACCGGGACAGGAAGGGGGGGTTTGCCAGTGGGGAGTGGGGGGGGGGGGTTATCGCCGGGGCAGGAAGGGGGGTTTGCCAGTGGGGGATGGATTCACTAGGCTGGGGGGGAAGGGGTGTCCCCATTGCTGGCGGAGGGTCACTGGGAGAGCCACCCAGGGCCGAGGAGAGGGGGTTCCGCGGTTGGGTTGAGGGGGTGGGGGACACTGAGGTCTGGGGATGAAAGTCGAGGTCCGAAACGACGGGTGGGGTCCCTAATGATGGAGCGGGACGAGGAGTGAGGATCTGCGAGGCTGGGGAGAGGGGACATTCCCTGTGGTCAGGCACTGGTGCTGATGGGACTGAGAAACTGTTTCCTGTTTTGTCTCCCTCACTGAAACCTCCTTCACATATTTTCTGTGACAGTTACAAGAAAATCTGACAAAGAAAGAGGAAACCATTGACTATTTGGAGAGGCAGGTCAGTGTCTCGGTGTCGGGGTCAGTGTCTCGGGGTCAGTGTCTCGGTCTCGGGGTCAGTGTCTCGGTCTCGGGGTCAATGTCTCGGGGTCAGTGTCTCGGGGTCAGTGTCTCGGTGTCGGGGTCAGTGTCTCGGGGTCAGTGTCTCGGGGTCAGTGTCTCGGGGTCAGTGTCTCGGGGTCAGTGTCTCGGTCTCGGGGTCAATGTCTCGGGGTCAGTGTCTCGGGGTCAGTGTCTCGGTCTCGGGGTCAATGTCGCGGGGTCAGTGTCTCGGTGTCGGGGTCAGTGTCTCGGTGTCGGGGTCAGTGTCTCGGTGTCGGGGTCAGTGTCTCGGTGTCGGGGTCAGTGTCTCGGGGTCAGTGTCCCGGTCTCGGGGTCAGTGTCCCGGTCTCGGGGTTAGTGTCTCGGGGTCAGAGTCTCGGTGTTGAGGTCAGTGTCTCGGGGTCAGTGTCTCGGTGTCGGGGTCAGTGTCTCGGTGTCAGGGTCAGTGTCTCGGTGTCAGTGTCTCGGTGTCGGGGTCAGTGTCTCGGGGTCAGTGTCTCGGTGTCGGGGTCAGTGTCTCGGTGTCGGGGTCAGTGTCTCGGTGTCGGGGTCAGTGTCTCGGGGTCAGTGTCTCGGGGTCAGTGTCTCGGTCTCGGGGTCAGTGTCTCGGTGTCGGGGTCAGTGACTCGGTGTCGGGGTCAGTGTCTCGGGGTCAGTGTCTCGGTCTCGGGGTCAGTGTCTCGGTGTCGGGGTCAGTGTCTCGGTGTCGGGGTCAGTGTCTCGGTCTCGGGGTCAGTGTCTCGGTCTCGGGGTCAGTGACTCGGTGTCGGGGTCAGTGACTCGGTGTCGGGGTCAGTGTCTCGGGGTCAGTGTCTCGGTCTCGGGGTCAAGGTCTCGGTCTCGGGATCAGTGTCTCGGTGTCGGGGTCAGTGTCTCGGGGTCAGTGTCTCGGTGTCGGGGTCAGTGTCTCGGGGTCAGTGTCTCGGTCTCGGGGTTAAGGTCTCGGTGTCGGGGTCAGTGTCTCGGGGTCAGTGTCTCGGTGTCGGGGTCAGTGTCTCGGTGTCGGGGTCAGTGTCTCGGTGTCGGGGTCAGTGTCTCGGTGTCGGGGTCAGTGTCTCGGTGTCGGGGTCAGTGTCTCGGGGTCAGTGTCTCGGTGTCGGGGTCAGTGTCTCGGGGTCAGTGTCTCGGTGTCGGGGTCAGTGTCTCGGTGTCGGGGTCAGTGTCTCGGTGTCGGGGTCAGTGTCTCGGGGTCAGTGTCTCGGGGTCAGTGTCTCGGTCTCGGGGTCAAGGTCTCGGTCTCGGGATCAGTGTCTCGGTGTCGGGGTCAGTGTCTCGGGGTCAGTGTCTCGGTGTCAGTGTCTCAGTGTCGGGGTCAGTGTCTCGGTGTCGGGGTCAGTGTCTCGGGTTCAGTGTCTCGGGTTCAGTGTCTCGGGTTCAGTGTCTCGGGTTCAGTGTCTCGGGGTCAGTGTCTCGGGGTCAGTGTCTCGGGGTCAGTGTCTCGGTGTCGGGGTCAGTGTCTCGGGTTCAGTGTCTCGGGTTCAGTGTCTCGGGTTCAGTGTCTCGGGGTCAGTGTCTCGGTGTCGGGGTCAGTGTCTCGGTGTCGGGGTCAGTGTCTCGGTGTCAGGGTCAGTGTCTCGGGGTCAGTGTCTCGGTGTCGGGGTCAGTGTCTCGGGTTCAGTGTCTCGGGGTCAGTGTCTCGGGGTCAGTGTCTCGGTGTCGGGGTCAGTGTCTCGGTGTCGGGGTCAGTGTCTCGGTGTCGGGGTCAGTGTCTCGCGGTCAGTGTCTCAGTGTCGGGGTCAGTGTCTCGGGGTCGGGGTCAGTGTCTCGGTGTCGGGGTCAGTGTCTCGGAGTCAGTGTCTCAGTGTCGGGGTCAGTGTCTCGGGCTCAGTGTCTCGGTGTCGGGGTCAGTGTCTCGGTCTCGGGGTCAGTGTCTCGGGGTCAGTGTCTCAGTGTCGGGGTCAGTGTCTCGGGCTCAGTGTCTCGGTGTCGGGGTCAGTGTCTCGGTCTCGGGGTCAGTGTCTCGGGGTCAGTGTCTCGGTCTTGGGGTCAGTGTCTCGGGGTCAGTGTCTCGGTGTCGGGGTCAGTGCCTCGGTGTCGGGGTCAGTGTCTCGGGGTCAGTGTCTCGGTGTCGGGGTCAGTGTCTCGGTGTCGGGGTCAGTGTCTCGGGGTCAGTGTCTCGGGGTCAGTGTCTCGGTGTCGGGGTCAGTGTCTCGGGGTCAGTGTCTCGGGGTCAGTGTCTCGGGGTCAGTGTCTCGGTGTCAGTGTCTCGGTGTCGGGGTCAGTGTCTCGGTGTCGGGGTCAGTGTCTCGGTGTCGGGGTCAGTGTCTCGGTGTCGGGGTCAGTGTCTCGGGTTCAGTGTCTCGGGGTCGGGGTCAGTGTCTCGGGGTCAGTGTCTCGGTGTCGGGGTCAGTGTCTCGGGGTCAGAGTCTCGGTGTCGGGGTCAGTGTCTCGGTGTCGGGGTCAGTGTCTCGGTGTCGGGGTCAGTGTCTCGGGGTCAGAGTCTCGGTGTCGGGGTCAGTGTCTCGGTGTCGGGGTCAGTGTCTCGGTGTCGGGGTCAGTGTCTCGGGGTCAGTGTCTCGGTGTCGGGGTCAGTGTCTCGGTGTCGGGGTCAGTGTCTCGGTGTCGGGGTCAGTGTCTCGGGTTCAGTGTCTCGGGGTCGGGGTCAGTGTCTCGGGGTCAGTGTCTCGGTGTCGGGGTCAGTGTCTCGGGGTCAGAGTCTCGGTGTCGGGGTCAGTGTCTCGGTGTCGGGGTCAGTGTCTCGGTGTCGGGGTCAGTGTCTCGGGGTCAGAGTCTCGGTGTCGGGGTCAGTGTCTCGGTGTCGGGGTCAGTGTCTCGGTGTCGGGGTCAGTGTCTCGGGGTCAGTGTCTCGGTGTCGGGGTCAGTGTCTCGGTGTCGGGGTCAGTGTCTCGGTGTCGGGGTCAGTGTCTCGGTGTCGGGGTCAGTGTCTCGGTGTCGGGGTCAGTCTCTCGGTGTCGGGGTCAGTATCTCGGTGTCGGGGTCAGTGTCTCGGGGTCAGTGTCTCGGTGTCGGGGTCAGTGTCTCGGTGTCGGGGTCAGTGTCTCGGTCTCGGGGTCAGTGTCTCGGGGTCAGTGTCTCGGTGTCGGGGTCAGTGTCTCGGTGCCGGGGTCAGTGTCTCGGGTTCAGTGTCTCGGGGTCAGTGTCTCGGGGTCAGTGTCTCAGTGTTGGGGTCAGTGTCTCTGGGTCAGTGTCTCGGTGTCGGGGTCAGTGTCTCGGTCTCGGTGTCGGGGTCAGTGTCTCGGTGTCGGGGTCAGTGTCTCGGTGTCGGGGTCAGTGTCTCAGTGTCGGGGTCAGTGTCTCGGGCTCAGTGTCTCGGTGTCGGGGTCAGTGTCTCGGTCTCGGGGTCAGTGTCTCGGTGTCGGGGTCAGTGTCTCGGTCTCGGAGTCAGTGTCTCAGGGTCAGTGTCTCGGTCTCGGGGTCAGTGTCTCGGGGTCGGGGTCAGTGTCTCGGTGTCGGGGTCAGTGTCTCGGTCTCGGGGTCAGTGTCTCGGGGTCAGTGTCTCGGTGTCGGGGTCAGTGTCTCGGTGTCGGGGTCAGTGTCTCGGTGTCGGGGTCAGTGTCTCGGTGTCGGGGTCAGTGTCTCGGGGTCAGTATCTCGGTGTCGGGGTCAGTGTCTCGGGGTCAGTGTCTCGGTGTCGGGGTCAGTGTCTCGGGGTCAGTGTCTCGGTGTCGGGGTCAGTGTCTCGGTGTCGGGGTCAGTGTCTCGGGGTCGGGGTCAGTGTCTCGGTGTCGGGGTCAGTGTCTCGGGGTCAGTGTCTCGGTGTCGGGGTCAGTGTCTCGGTGTCGGGGTCAGTGTCTCGGTGTCGGGGTCAGTGTCTCGGTGTCGGGGTCAGTGTCTCGGGGTCAGTGTCTCGGTGTCGGGGTCAGTGTCTCGGGGTCAGTGTCTCGGGGTCAGTGTCTCGGTCTCGGGGTCAGTGTCTCGGGGTCAGTGTCTCGGTGTCGGGTCAGTGTCTCGGGGTCAGTGTCTCGGTGTCGGGGTCAGTGTCTCGGTGTCGGGGTCAGTGTCTCGGGGTCGGGGTCAGTGTCTCGGGGTCAGTGTCTCGGTGTCGGGGTCAGTGTCTCGGTGTCGGGGTCAGTGTCTCGGGGTCAGTGTCTCGGTGTCGGGGTCAGTGTCTCGGTGTCGGGGTCAGTGTCTCGGTCTCGGGGTCTGTGTCTCGGGGTCAGTGTCTCGGTGTCGGGGTCAGTGTCTCGGTGTTGGGGTCAGTGTCTCGGGCTCAGTGTCTCGGGGTCAGTGTCTCGGTGTCGGGGTCAGTGTCTCGGGGTCAGTGTCTCGGTCTCGGGGTCAGTGTCTCGGGGTCAGTGTCTCGATGTCGGGGTCAGTGTCTCGGGGTCAGTGTCTCGGTGTCGGGGTCAGTGTCTCGGGGTCAGTGTCTCGGTCTCGGGGTCAGTATCTCGGTGTCGGGGTCTGTGTCTCGGTCTCGGGGTCAGTGTCTCGGGGTCAGTGTCTCGGTGTCGGGGTTAGTGTCTCGGGGTCAGTGTCTCGGTGTCGGGGTCAGTGTCTCGGTGTCGGGGTCAGTGTCTCGGGGTCAGAGACTCGGTGTCGGGGTCAGTGTCTCGGTGTCGGGGTCAGTGTCTCGGTGTCGGGGTCAGTGTCTCGGTGTCGGGGTCAGTGTCTCGGTGTCGGGGTCAGTGTCTCGGTCTCGGGGTCAGTGTCTCGGTGTCGGGGTCAATGTCTCGGTGTCGGGGTCAGTGTCTCGGTGTCGGGGTCAGTGTCTCGGGGTCAGTGTCTCGGGGTCAGTGTCTCGGGTTCAGTGTCTCGGGTTCAGTGTCTCGGGTTCAGTGTCTCGGGGTCAGGGTCTCGGAGTCAGTGTCTCAGTGTCGGGTTCAGTGTCTCGGGCTCAGTGTCTCGGTGTCGGGGTCAGTGTCTCGGTGTCGGGGTCAGTGTCTCGGGGTCAGTGTCTCGGTGTCGGGGTCAGTGTCTCGGTGTCGGGGTCAGTGTCTCGGGGTCAGTGTCTCGGTGTCGGGGTCAGTGTCTCGGTGTCGGGGTCAGTGTCTCGGTGTCGGGGTCAGTGTCTCGGTGTCGGGGTCAGTGTCTCGGTGTCGGGGTCAGTGTCTCGGGGTCAGTATCTCGGTGTCGGGGTCAGTGTCTCGGGGTCAGTGTCTCTGTCTCGGGGTCAGTGTCTCGGGGTCAGTGTCTCGGTGTCGGGGTCAGTGTCTCGGTGTCGGGGTCAGTGTCTCGGTGTCGGGGTCAGTGTCTCGGTGTCGGGGTCAGTGTCTCGGTGTCGGGGTCAGTGTCTCGGGGTCGGGGTCAGTGTCTCGGTGTCGGGGTCAGTGTCTCGGGGTCAGTGTCTCGGTGTCGGGGTCAGTGTCTCGGTGTCGGGGTCAGTGTCTCGGTGTCGGGGTCAGTGTCTCGGTGTCAGGATCAGTGTCTCGGGGTCAGTGTCTCGGTGTCGGGGTCAGTGCCTCGGGGTCAGTGTCTCGGGGTCAGTGTCTCGGTCTCGGGGTCAGTGTCTCGGGGTCAGTGTCTCGGTGTCGGGGTCAGTGTCTCGGGGTCAGTGTCTCGGGGTCGGGGTCAGTGTCTCGGGGTCAGTGTCTCGGTGTCGGGGTCAGTGTCTCGGTCTCGGGGTCAGTGTCTCGGGGTCAGTGTCTCGGTGTCGGGGTCAGTGTCTCGGTGTCGGGGTCAGTGTCTCGGTGTCGGGGTCAGTGTCTCGGTGTCGGGGTCAGTGTCTCGGTGTCGGGGTCAGTGTCTCGGTGTCGGGGTCAGTGTCTCGGTGTCGGGGTCAGTGTCTCGGGGTCAGTGTCTCGGTGTCGGGGTCAGTGTCTCGGGGTCAGTGTCTCGGTTTCGGGGTCAGTGTCTCGATGTCGGGGTCAGTGTCTCGGGGTCAGTGTCTCGGTGTCGGGGTCAGTGTCTCGGGGTCAGTGTCTCGGTCTCGGGGTCAGTATCTCGGTATCGGGGTCTGTGTCTCGGTCTCGGGGTCAGTGTCTCCGGGTCAGTATCTCGGTGTCGGGGTTAGTGTCTCGGGGTCAGTGTCTCGGTGTCGGGGTCAGTGTCTCGGTGTCGGGGTCAGTGTCTCGGGGTCAGAGACTCGGTGTCGGGGTCAGTGTCTCGGTGTCGGGGTCAGTGTCTCGGTCTCGGGGTCAGTGTCTCGGTGTCGGGGTCAGTGTCTCAGTGTCGGGGTCAATGTCTCGGTGTCGGGGTCAATGTCTCGGTGTCGGGGTCAGTGTCTCGGTCTCGGGGTCAGTGTCTCGGGGTCAGTGTCTCGGGGTCAGTGTCTTGGGGTCAGTGTCTTGGGGTCAGTGTCTCGGGGTCAGTGTCTCGGGGTCAGTGTCTCGGGGTCAGTGTCTCGGGGTCAGTGTCTCGGGGTCAGTGTCTCGGGGTCAGGGTCTCGGAGTCAGTGTCTCAGTGTCGGGTTCAGTGTCTCGGGCTCAGTGTCTCGGTGTCGGGGTCAGTGTCTCGGGGTCAGTGTCTCGGTCTCGGGGTCAGTGTCTCGGGGTCAGTGCCTCGGTGTCGGGGTCAGTGCCTCGGTGTCGGGGTCAGTGTCTCGGTGTCGGGGTCAGTGTCTCGGTGTCGGGGTCAGTGTCTCGGTGTCGGGTTCAGTGTCTCGGGGTCAGTGTCTCGGGGTCAGTGTCTCGGTGTCGGGGTCAGTGTCTCGGGGTCAGTGTCTCGGTGTCGGGGTCAGTGTCTCGGTGTCGGGGTTAGTGTCTCGGGGTCAGTGTCTCGGTGTCGGGGTCAGTGTCTCGGTGTCGGGGTCAGTGTCTCGGGGTCAGAGACTCGGTGTCGGGGTCAGTGTCTCGGTGTCGGGGTCAGTGTCTCGGTCTCGGGGTCAGTGTCTCGGTGTCGGGGTCAGTGTCTCAGTGTCGGGGTCAATGTCTCGGTGTCGGGGTCAGTGTCTCGGTGTCGGGGTCAGTGTCTCGGGGTCAGTGTCTCGGGGTCAGTGTCTCGGGTTCAGTGTCTCGGGTTCAGTGTCTCGGGTTCAGTGTCTCGGGGTCAGTGTCTCGGGGTCAGTGTCTCGGGGTCAGGGTCTCGGAGTCAGTGTCTCAGTGTCGGGTTCAGTGTCTCGGGCTCAGTGTCTCGGTGTCGGGGTCAGTGTCTCGGTGTCGGGGTCAGTGTCTCGGTGTCGGGGTCAGTGTCTCGGGGTCAGTGTCTCGGTGTCGGGGTCAGTGTCTCGGTGTCGGGGTCAGTGTCTCGGGGTCAGTGTCTCGGCGTCGGGGTCAGTGTCTCGGCGTCGGGGTCAGTGTCTCGGTGTCGGGGTCAGTGTCTCGGTGTCGGGGTCAGTGTCTCGGGGTCAGTATCTCGGTGTCGGGGTCAGTGTCTCGGGGTCAGTGTCTCGGTCTCGGGGTCAGTGTCTCGGGGTCAGTGTCTCGGTGTCGGGGTCAGTGTCTCGGTGTCGGGGTCAGTGTCTCGGTGTCGGGGTCAGTGTCTCGGGGTCGGGGTCAGTGTCTCGGTGTCGGGGTCAGTGTCTCGGGGTCAGTGTCTCGGTGTCGGGGTCAGTGTCTCGGTGTCGGGGTCAGTGTCTCGGTGTCGGGGTCAGTGTCTCGGTGTCAGGGTCAGTGTCTCGGGGTCAGTGTCTCGGTGTCGGGGTCAGTGCCTCGGGGTCAGTGTCTCGGGGTCAGTGTCTCGGTCTCGGGGTCAGTGTCTCGGGGTCAGTGTCTCGGTGTCGGGGTCAGTGTCTCGGGGTCAGTGTCTCGGGGTCGGGGTCAGTGTCTCGGGGTCAGTGTCTCGGTGTCGGGGTCAGTGTCTCGGTCTCGGGGTCAGTGTCTCGGGGTCAGTGTCTCGGTGTCGGGGTCAGTGTCTCGGTCTCGGGGTCTGTGTCTCGGGGTCATTGTCTCGGTGTCTCGGGGTCAGTGTCTCGGTGTCAGTGTCTCGGTGTCGGGGTCAGTGTCTCGGTGTCGGGGTCAGTGTCTCGGGCTCAGTGTCTCGGGGTCAGTGTCTCGGTGTCGGGGTCAGTGTCTCGGGGTCAGTGTCTCGGTTTCGGGGTCAGTGTCTCGGGGTCAGTGTCTCGATGTCGGGGTCAGTGTCTCGGTGTCGGGGTCAGTGTCTCGGGGTCAGTGTCTCGGTCTCGGGGTCAGTATCTCGGTATCGGGGTCTGTGTCTCGGTCTCGGGGTCAGTGTCTCCGGGTCAGTGTCTCGGTGTCGGGTTCAGTGTCTCGGGTTCAGTGTCTCGGGGTCAGTGTCTCGGGGTCAGGGTCTCGGAGTCAGTGTCTCAGTGTCGGGTTCAGTGTCTCGGGCTCAGTGTCTCGGTGTCGGGGTCAGTGTCTCGGTGTCGGGGTCAGTGTCTCGGTGTCGGGGTCAGTGTCTCGGGGTCAGTGTCTCGGTCTCGGGGTCAGTGTCTCGGGGTCAGTGCCTCGGTGTCGGGGCAGTGCCTCGGTGTCGGGGTCAGTGCCTCGGTGTCGGGGTCAGTGTCTCGGTGTCGGGGTCAGTGTCTCGGTGTCGGGGTCAGTGTCTCGGTGTCGGGTTCAGTGTCTCGGGTTCAGTGTCTCGGTGTCGGGGTCAGTGTCTCGGGTTCAGTGTCTCGGTGTCGGGGTCAGTGTCTCGGGGTCAGTGTCTCGGTGTCGGGGTCAGTGTCTCGGGGTCAGTGTCTCGGTGTCGGGGTCAGTGTCTCGGTGTCGGGGTCAGTGTCTCGGGGTCAGTGTCTCGGTGTCGGGGTCAGTGTCTCGGTCTCGGGGTCAGTGTCTCGGTGTCGGGGTCAGTGTCTCGTGGTCAGTGTCTCGGTGTCGGGGTCAGTGTCTCAGTGTCGGGGTCAGTGTCTCGGTGTCGGGGTCAGTGTCTCGGTGTCGGGGTCAGTGTCTCGGTGTCGGGGTCAGTGTCTCGGTGTCGGGGTCAGTGTCTCGGGGTCAGTGTCTCGGAGTCAGTGTCTCGGTGTCGGGGTCAGTGTCTCGGTGTCGGGGTCAGTGTCTCGGTCTCGGGGTCAGTGTCTCGGTGTCGGGGTCAGTGTCTCGTGGTCAGTGTCTCGGAGTCAGTGTCTCGGTGTCGGGGTCAGTGTCTCGGTGTCGGGGTCAGTGTCTCGGTCTCGGGCTCAGTGTCTCGGTGTCGGGGTCAGTGTCTCGGTGTCGGGGTCAGTGTCTCGGGGTCAGTGTCTCGGAGTCAGTGTCTCGGTGTCGGGGTCAGTGTCTCGGTGTCGGGGTCAGTGTCTCGGTCTCGTGGTCAGTGTCTCGGTGTCGGGGTCAGTGTCTCAGTGTCGGGGTCAGTGCTCGGTGTCAGTGTCTCGGTGTCAGTGTCTCGGTGTCGGGGTTAGTGTCTCGGGGTCAGTGTCTCGGTGTCGGGGTCAGTGTCTCGGGGTCGGGGTCAGTGTCTCGGTGTCGGGGTCAGTGTCTCGGGGTCAGTGTCTCGGTGTCGGGGTCAGTGTCTCGGTGTCGGGGTCAGTGTCTCGGTGCTCGGTGTCAGTGTCTCGGTGTCAGTGTCTCGGTGTCGGGGTTAGTGTCTCGGGGTCAGTGTCTCGGTGTCGGGGTCAGTGTCTCGGTGTCGGGGTCAGTGTCTCGGTGTCGGGGTCAGTGTCTCGGGGTCAGTGTCTCGGGGTCAGTGTCTCGGGGTCAGTGTCTCGGTGTCGGGGTCAGTGTCTCGGTGTCGGGGTCAGTGTCTCGGTGTCGGGGTCAGTGTCTCGGTGTCGGGGTCAGTGTCTCGGGGTCAGTGTCTCGGTCTCGGGGTCAGTGTCTCGGGGTCAGTGCCTCGGTGTCGGGGCAGTGCCTCGGTGTCGGGGTCAGTGCCTCGGTGTCGGGGTCAGTGTCTCGGTGTCGGGGTCAGTGTCTCGGTGTCGGGGTCAGTGTCTCGGTGTCGGGTTCAGTGTCTCGGGGTCAGTGTCTCGGGGTCAGTGTCTCGGTGTCGGGGTCAGTGTCTCGGGGTCAGTGTCTCGGTGTCGGGGTCAGTGTCTCGGTGTCGGGGTCAGTGTCTTGGGGTCAGTGTCTCTGTGTCGGGGTCAGTGTCTCGGTCTCGGGGTCAGTGTCTCGGTGTCGGGGTCAGTGTCTCGTGGTCAGTGTCTCGGTGTCGGGGTCAGTGTCTCAGTGTCGGGGTCAGTGACTCGGTGTCGGGGTCAGTGTCTCGGTGTCGGGGTCAGTGTCTCGGTGTCGGGGTCAGTGTCTCGGTGTCGGGGTCAGTGTCTCGGGGTCAGTGTCTCGGGGTCAGTGTCTCGGAGTCAGTGTCTCGGTGTCGGGGTCAGTGTCTCGGTGTCGGGGTCAGTGTCTCGGTCTCGGGGTCAGTGTCTCGGTGTCGGGGTCAGTGTCTCGTGGTCAGTGTCTCGGAGTCAGTGTCTCGGTGTCGGGGTCAGTGTCTCGGTGTCGGGGTCAGTGTCGGTCTCGGGCTCAGTGTCTCGGTGTCGGGGTCAGTGTCTCGGTGTCGGGGTCAGTGTCTCGGGGTCAGTGTCTCGGAGTCAGTGTCTCGGTGTCGGGGTCAGTGTCTCGGTGTCGGGGTCAGTGTCTCGGTGTCGGGTTCAGTGTCTCGGGGTCAGTGTCTCGGGGTCAGTGTCTCGGTGTCGGGGTCAGTGTCTCGGGGTCAGTGTCTCGGTGTCGGGGTCAGTGTCTCGGTGTCGGGGTTAGTGTCTCGGGGTCAGTGTCTCGGTGTCGGGGTCAGTGTCTCGGTGTCGGGGTCAGTGTCTCGGGGTCAGAGACTCGGTGTCGGGGTCAGTGTCTCGGTGTCGGGGTCAGTGTCTCGGTCTCGGGGTCAGTGTCTCGGTGTCGGGGTCAGTGTCTCAGTGTCGGGGTCAATGTCTCGGTGTCGGGGTCAGTGTCTCGGTGTCGGGGTCAGTGTCTCGGGGTCAGTGTCTCGGGGTCAGTGTCTCGGGTTCAGTGTCTCGGGTTCAGTGTCTCGGGGTCAGTGTCTCGGGGTCAGTGTCTCGGGGTCAGGGTCTCGGAGTCAGTGTCTCAGTGTCGGGTTCAGTGTCTCGGGCTCAGTGTCTCGGTGTCGGGGTCAGTGTCTCGGTGTCGGGGTCAGTGTCTCGGTGTCGGGGTCAGTGTCTCGGGGTCAGTGTCTCGGTGTCGGGGTCAGTGTCTCGGTGTCGGGGTCAGTGTCTCGGGGTCAGTGTCTCGGCGTCGGGGTCAGTGTCTCGGCGTCGGGGTCAGTGTCTCGGTGTCGGGGTCAGTGTCTCGGTGTCGGGGTCAGTGTCTCGGGGTCAGTATCTCGGTGTCGGGGTCAGTGTCTCGGGGTCAGTGTCTCGGTCTCGGGGTCAGTGTCTCGGGGTCAGTGTCTCGGTGTCGGGGTCAGTGTCTCGGTGTCGGGGTCAGTGTCTCGGTGTCGGGGTCAGTGTCTCGGGGTCGGGGTCAGTGTCTCGGTGTCGGGGTCAGTGTCTCGGGGTCAGTGTCTCGGTGTCGGGGTCAGTGTCTCGGTGTCGGGGTCAGTGTCTCGGTGTCGGGGTCAGTGTCTCGGTGTCAGGGTCAGTGTCTCGGGGTCAGTGTCTCGGTGTCGGGGTCAGTGCCTCGGGGTCAGTGTCTCGGGGTCAGTGTCTCGGTCTCGGGGTCAGTGTCTCGGGGTCAGTGTCTCGGTGTCGGGGTCAGTGTCTCGGGGTCAGTGTCTCGGGGTCGGGGTCAGTGTCTCGGGGTCAGTGTCTCGGTGTCGGGGTCAGTGTCTCGGTCTCGGGGTCAGTGTCTCGGGGTCAGTGTCTCGGTGTCGGGGTCAGTGTCTCGGTCTCGGGGTCTGTGTCTCGGGGTCATTGTCTCGGTGTCTCGGGGTCAGTGTCTCGGTGTCAGTGTCTCGGTGTCGGGGTCAGTGTCTCGGTGTCGGGGTCAGTGTCTCGGGCTCAGTGTCTCGGGGTCAGTGTCTCGGTGTCGGGGTCAGTGTCTCGGGGTCAGTGTCTCGGTTTCGGGGTCAGTGTCTCGGGGTCAGTGTCTCGATGTCGGGGTCAGTGTCTCGGTGTCGGGGTCAGTGTCTCGGGGTCAGTGTCTCGGTCTCGGGGTCAGTATCTCGGTATCGGGGTCTGTGTCTCGGTCTCGGGGTCAGTGTCTCCGGGTCAGTGTCTCGGTGTCGGGTTCAGTGTCTCGGGTTCAGTGTCTCGGGGTCAGTGTCTCGGGGTCAGGGTCTCGGAGTCAGTGTCTCAGTGTCGGGTTCAGTGTCTCGGGCTCAGTGTCTCGGTGTCGGGGTCAGTGTCTCGGTGTCGGGGTCAGTGTCTCGGTGTCGGGGTCAGTGTCTCGGGGTCAGTGTCTCGGTCTCGGGGTCAGTGTCTCGGGGTCAGTGCCTCGGTGTCGGGGCAGTGCCTCGGTGTCGGGGTCAGTGCCTCGGTGTCGGGGTCAGTGTCTCGGTGTCGGGGTCAGTGTCTCGGTGTCGGGGTCAGTGTCTCGGTGTCGGGTTCAGTGTCTCGGGTTCAGTGTCTCGGTGTCGGGGTCAGTGTCTCGGGTTCAGTGTCTCGGTGTCGGGGTCAGTGTCTCGGGGTCAGTGTCTCGGTGTCGGGGTCAGTGTCTCGGGGTCAGTGTCTCGGTGTCGGGGTCAGTGTCTCGGTGTCGGGGTCAGTGTCTCGGGGTCAGTGTCTCGGTGTCGGGGTCAGTGTCTCGGTCTCGGGGTCAGTGTCTCGGTGTCGGGGTCAGTGTCTCGTGGTCAGTGTCTCGGTGTCGGGGTCAGTGTCTCAGTGTCGGGGTCAGTGTCTCGGTGTCGGGGTCAGTGTCTCGGTGTCGGGGTCAGTGTCTCGGTGTCGGGGTCAGTGTCTCGGTGTCGGGGTCAGTGTCTCGGGGTCAGTGTCTCGGAGTCAGTGTCTCGGTGTCGGGGTCAGTGTCTCGGTGTCGGGGTCAGTGTCTCGGTCTCGGGGTCAGTGTCTCGGTGTCGGGGTCAGTGTCTCGTGGTCAGTGTCTCGGAGTCAGTGTCTCGGTGTCGGGGTCAGTGTCTCGGTGTCGGGGTCAGTGTCTCGGTCTCGGGCTCAGTGTCTCGGTGTCGGGGTCAGTGTCTCGGTGTCGGGGTCAGTGTCTCGGGGTCAGTGTCTCGGAGTCAGTGTCTCGGTGTCGGGGTCAGTGTCTCGGTGTCGGGGTCAGTGTCTCGGTCTCGTGGTCAGTGTCTCGGTGTCGGGGTCAGTGTCTCAGTGTCGGGGTCAGTGCTCGGTGTCAGTGTCTCGGTGTCAGTGTCTCGGTGTCGGGGTTAGTGTCTCGGGGTCAGTGTCTCGGTGTCGGGGTCAGTGTCTCGGGGTCGGGGTCAGTGTCTCGGTGTCGGGGTCAGTGTCTCGGGGTCAGTGTCTCGGTGTCGGGGTCAGTGTCTCGGTGTCGGGGTCAGTGTCTCGGTGCTCGGTGTCAGTGTCTCGGTGTCAGTGTCTCGGTGTCGGGGTTAGTGTCTCGGGGTCAGTGTCTCGGTGTCGGGGTCAGTGTCTCGGTGTCGGGGTCAGTGTCTCGGTGTCGGGGTCAGTGTCTCGGGGTCAGTGTCTCGGGGTCAGTGTCTCGGGGTCAGTGTCTCGGTGTCGGGGTCAGTGTCTCGGTGTCGGGGTCAGTGTCTCGGTGTCGGGGTCAGTGTCTCGGTGTCGGGGTCAGTGTCTCGGGGTCAGTGTCTCGGTCTCGGGGTCAGTGTCTCGGGGTCAGTGCCTCGGTGTCGGGGCAGTGCCTCGGTGTCGGGGTCAGTGCCTCGGTGTCGGGGTCAGTGTCTCGGTGTCGGGGTCAGTGTCTCGGTGTCGGGGTCAGTGTCTCGGTGTCGGGTTCAGTGTCTCGGGGTCAGTGTCTCGGGGTCAGTGTCTCGGTGTCGGGGTCAGTGTCTCGGGGTCAGTGTCTCGGTGTCGGGGTCAGTGTCTCGGTGTCGGGGTCAGTGTCTCGGGGTCAGTGTCTCTGTGTCGGGGTCAGTGTCTCGGTCTCGGGGTCAGTGTCTCGGTGTCGGGGTCAGTGTCTCGTGGTCAGTGTCTCGGTGTCGGGGTCAGTGTCTCAGTGTCGGGGTCAGTGACTCGGTGTCGGGGTCAGTGTCTCGGTGTCGGGGTCAGTGTCTCGGTGTCGGGGTCAGTGTCTCGGTGTCGGGGTCAGTGTCTCGGGGTCAGTGTCTCGGGGTCAGTGTCTCGGAGTCAGTGTCTCGGTGTCGGGGTCAGTGTCTCGGTGTCGGGGTCAGTGTCTCGGTCTCGGGGTCAGTGTCTCGGTGTCGGGGTCAGTGTCTCGTGGTCAGTGTCTCGGAGTCAGTGTCTCGGTGTCGGGGTCAGTGTCTCGGTGTCGGGGTCAGTGTCGGTCTCGGGCTCAGTGTCTCGGTGTCGGGGTCAGTGTCTCGGTGTCGGGGTCAGTGTCTCGGGGTCAGTGTCTCGGAGTCAGTGTCTCGGTGTCGGGGTCAGTGTCTCGGTGTCGGGGTCAGTGTCTCGGTCTCGTGGTCAGTGTCTCGGTGTCGGGGTCAGTGTCTCAGTGTCGGGGTCAGTGCTCGGTGTCAGTGTCTCGGTGTCAGTGTCTCGGTGTCGGGGTTAGTGTCTCGGGGTCAGTGTCTCGGTGTCGGGGTCAGTGTCTCGGGGTCGGGGTCAGTGTCTCGGTGTCGGGGTCAGTGTCTCGGGGTCAGTGTCTCGGTGTCGGGGTCAGTGTCTCGGTGTCGGGGTCAGTGTCTCGGTGCTCGGTGTCAGTGTCTCGGTGTCAGTGTCTCGGTGTCGGGGTTAGTGTCTCGGGGTCAGTGTCTCGGTGTCGGGGTCAGTGTCTCGGTGTCGGGGTCAGTGTCTCGGTGTCGGGGTCAGTGTCTCGGTGTCAGGGTCAGTGTCTCGGGGTCAGTGTCTCGGTGTCAGTGTCTCGGTCTCGGGGTCAGTGTCTCGGTGTCGGGGTCAGTGTCTCGGGGTCAGTGTCTCGGTGTCGGGGTCAGTGTCTCGGGGTCGGGGTCAGTGTCTCGGGGTCAGTGTCTCGGTGTCGGGGTCAGTGTCTCGGTCTCGGGGTCAGTGTCTCGGGGTCAGTGTCTCGGTGTCGGGGTCAGTGTCTCGGTGTCGGGGTCAGTGTCTCGGTCTCGGGGTCAGTGTCTCGGTGTTGGGGTCAGTGTCTCGGGCTCAGTGTCTCGGGGTCAGTGTCTCGGTCTCGGGGTCAGTGTCTCGGGGTCAGTATCTCGGTGTCGGGGTCAGTGTCTCGGGGTCAGTGTCTCGGTGTCGGGGTCAGTGTCTCGGGGTCAGTGTCTCGGTCTCGGGGTCAGTGTCTCGGGGTCAGTGTCTCGATGTCGGGGTCAGTGTCTCGGGGTCAGTGTCTCGGTGTCGGGGTCAGTGTCTCGGGGTCAGTGTCTCGGTCTCGGGGTCAGTATCTCGGTGTCGGGGTCAGTGTCTCGGGGCCAGTGTCTCGGGGTCAGTGTCTCGGTGTCGGGGTTAGTGTCTCGGGGTCAGTGTCTCGGTGTCGGGGTCAGTGTCTCGGTGTCGGGGTCAGTGTCTCGGGGTCAGAGACTCGGTGTCGGGGTCAGTGTCTCGGTGTCAGTGTCTCGGTCTCGGGGTCAGTGTCTCGGTGTCGGGGTCAGTGTCTCAGTGTCGGGGTCAATGTCTCGGTGTCGGGGTCAGTGTCTCGGGGTCAGTGTCTCGGGGTCAGTGTCTCGGGGTCAGTGTCTCGGTGTCGGGGTTAGTGTCTCGGGGTCAGTGTCTCGGTGTCGGGGTCAGTGTCTCGGGGCCAGTGTCTCGGGGTCAGTGTCTCGGTGTCGGGGTTAGTGTCTCGGGGTCAGTGTCTCGGTGTCGGGGTCAGTGTCTCGGTCTCGGGGTCAGTGTCTCGGGGTCAGTGTCTCGGTGTCGGGGTCAGTGTCTCGGTCTCGGGGTCATTGTCTCGGTGTCTCGGGGTCAGTGTCTCGGTGTCAGTGTCTCGGTGTCGGGGTCAGTGTCTCGGTGTCGGGGTCAGTGTCTCGGGCTCAGTGTCTCGGGGTCAGTGTCTCGGTGTCGGGGTCAGTGTCTCGGGATCAGTGTCTCGGTTTCGGGGTCAGTGTCTCGGGGTCAGTGTCTCGATGTCGGGGTCAGTGTCTCGGTGTCGGGGTCAGTGTCTCGGGGTCAGTGTCTCGGTCTCGGGGTCAGTATCTCGGTATCGGGGTCTGTGTCTCGGTCTCGGGGTCAGTGTCTCCGGGTCAGTGTCTCGGTGTCGGGTTCAGTGTCTCGGGTTCAGTGTCTCGGGGTCAGTGTCTCGGGGTCAGGGTCTCGGAGTCAGTGTCTCAGTGTCGGGTTCAGTGTCTCGGGCTCAGTGTCTCGGTGTCGGGGTCAGTGTCTCGGTGTCGGGGTCAGTGTCTCGGTGTCGGGGTCAGTGTCTCGGGGTCAGTGTCTCGGTCTCGGGGTCAGTGTCTCGGGGTCAGTGCCTCGGTGTCGGGGCAGTGCCTCGGTGTCGGGGTCAGTGCCTCGGTGTCGGGGTCAGTGTCTCGGTGTCGGGGTCAGTGTCTCGGTGTCGGGTTCAGTGTCTCGGGTTCAGTGTCTCGGTGTCGGGGTCAGTGTCTCGGGTTCAGTGTCTCGGTGTCGGGGTCAGTGTCTCGGGGTCAGTGTCTCGGTGTCGGGGTCAGTGTCTCGGGGTCAGTGTCTCGGTGTCGGGGTCAGTGTCTCGGTGTCGGGGTCAGTGTCTCGGGGTCAGTGTCTCGGTGTCGGGGTCAGTGTCTCGGTCTCGGGGTCAGTGTCTCGGTGTCGGGGTCAGTGTCTCGTGGTCAGTGTCTCGGTGTCGGGGTCAGTGTCTCGGTGTCGGGGTCAGTGTCTCGGTGTCGGGGTCAGTGTCTCGGTGTCGGGGTCAGTGTCTCGGTGTCGGGGTCAGTGTCTCGGGGTCAGTGTCTCGGAGTCAGTGTCTCGGTGTCGGGGTCAGTGTCTCGGTGTCGGGGTCAGTGTCTCGGTCTCGGGGTCAGTGTCTCGGTGTCGGGGTCAGTGTCTCGTGGTCAGTGTCTCGGAGTCAGTGTCTCGGTGTCGGGGTCAGTGTCTCGGTGTCGGGGTCAGTGTCTCGGTCTCGGGCTCAGTGTCTCGGTGTCGGGGTCAGTGTCTCGGTGTCGGGGTCAGTGTCTCGGGGTCAGTGTCTCGGAGTCAGTGTCTCGGTGTCGGGGTCAGTGTCTCGGTGTCGGGGTCAGTGTCTCGGTCTCGTGGTCAGTGTCTCGGTGTCGGGGTCAGTGTCTCAGTGTCGGGGTCAGTGCTCGGTGTCAGTGTCTCGGTGTCAGTGTCTCGGTGTCGGGGTTAGTGTCTCGGGGTCAGTGTCTCGGTGTCGGGGTCAGTGTCTCGGGGTCGGGGTCAGTGTCTCGGTGTCGGGGTCAGTGTCTCGGGGTCAGTGTCTCGGTGTCGGGGTCAGTGTCTCGGTGTCGGGGTCAGTGTCTCGGTGCTCGGTGTCAGTGTCTCGGTGTCAGTGTCTCGGTGTCGGGGTTAGTGTCTCGGGGTCAGTGTCTCGGTGTCGGGGTCAGTGTCTCGGTGTCGGGGTCAGTGTCTCGGTGTCGGGGTCAGTGTCTCGGGGTCAGTGTCTCGGGGTCAGTGTCTCGGGGTCAGTGTCTCGGTGTCGGGGTCAGTGTCTCGGTGTCGGGGTCAGTGTCTCGGTGTCGGGGTCAGTGTCTCGGTGTCGGGGTCAGTGTCTCGGGGTCAGTGTCTCGGTCTCGGGGTCAGTGTCTCGGGGTCAGTGCCTCGGTGTCGGGGCAGTGCCTCGGTGTCGGGGTCAGTGCCTCGGTGTCGGGGTCAGTGTCTCGGTGTCGGGGTCAGTGTCTCGGTGTCGGGGTCAGTGTCTCGGTGTCGGGTTCAGTGTCTCGGGGTCAGTGTCTCGGGGTCAGTGTCTCGGTGTCGGGGTCAGTGTCTCGGGGTCAGTGTCTCGGTGTCGGGGTCAGTGTCTCGGTGTCGGGGTCAGTGTCTCGGGGTCAGTGTCTCTGTGTCGGGGTCAGTGTCTCGGTCTCGGGGTCAGTGTCTCGGTGTCGGGGTCAGTGTCTCGTGGTCAGTGTCTCGGTGTCGGGGTCAGTGTCTCAGTGTCGGGGTCAGTGACTCGGTGTCGGGGTCAGTGTCTCGGTGTCGGGGTCAGTGTCTCGGTGTCGGGGTCAGTGTCTCGGTGTCGGGGTCAGTGTCTCGGGGTCAGTGTCTCGGGGTCAGTGTCTCGGAGTCAGTGTCTCGGTGTCGGGGTCAGTGTCTCGGTGTCGGGGTCAGTGTCTCGGTCTCGGGGTCAGTGTCTCGGTGTCGGGGTCAGTGTCTCGTGGTCAGTGTCTCGGAGTCAGTGTCTCGGTGTCGGGGTCAGTGTCTCGGTGTCGGGGTCAGTGTCGGTCTCGGGCTCAGTGTCTCGGTGTCGGGGTCAGTGTCTCGGTGTCGGGGTCAGTGTCTCGGGGTCAGTGTCTCGGAGTCAGTGTCTCGGTGTCGGGGTCAGTGTCTCGGTGTCGGGGTCAGTGTCTCGGTCTCGTGGTCAGTGTCTCGGTGTCGGGGTCAGTGTCTCAGTGTCGGGGTCAGTGCTCGGTGTCAGTGTCTCGGTGTCAGTGTCTCGGTGTCGGGGTTAGTGTCTCGGGGTCAGTGTCTCGGTGTCGGGGTCAGTGTCTCGGGGTCGGGGTCAGTGTCTCGGTGTCGGGGTCAGTGTCTCGGGGTCAGTGTCTCGGTGTCGGGGTCAGTGTCTCGGTGTCGGGGTCAGTGTCTCGGTGCTCGGTGTCAGTGTCTCGGTGTCAGTGTCTCGGTGTCGGGGTTAGTGTCTCGGGGTCAGTGTCTCGGTGTCGGGGTCAGTGTCTCGGTGTCGGGGTCAGTGTCTCGGTGTCGGGGTCAGTGTCTCGGTGTCAGGGTCAGTGTCTCGGGGTCAGTGTCTCGGGGTCAGTGTCTCGGTCTCGGGGTCAGTGTCTCGGTGTCGGGGTCAGTGTCTCGGGGTCAGTGTCTCGGTGTCGGGGTCAGTGTCTCGGGGTCGGGGTCAGTGTCTCGGGGTCAGTGTCTCGGTGTCGGGGTCAGTGTCTCGGTCTCGGGGTCAGTGTCTCGGGGTCAGTGTCTCGGTGTCGGGGTCAGTGTCTCGGTGTCGGGGTCAGTGTCTCGGTCTCGGGGTCAGTGTCTCGGTGTTGGGGTCAGTGTCTCGGGCTCAGTGTCTCGGGGTCAGTGTCTCGGTCTCGGGGTCAGTGTCTCGGGGTCAGTATCTCGGTGTCGGGGTCAGTGTCTCGGGGTCAGTGTCTCGGTGTCGGGGTCAGTGTCTCGGGGTCAGTGTCTCGGTCTCGGGGTCAGTGTCTCGGGGTCAGTGTCTCGATGTCGGGGTCAGTGTCTCGGGGTCAGTGTCTCGGTGTCGGGGTCAGTGTCTCGGGGTCAGTGTCTCGGTCTCGGGGTCAGTATCTCGGTGTCGGGGTCAGTGTCTCGGGGCCAGTGTCTCGGGGTCAGTGTCTCGGTGTCGGGGTTAGTGTCTCGGGGTCAGTGTCTCGGTGTCGGGGTCAGTGTCTCGGTGTCGGGGTCAGTGTCTCGGGGTCAGAGACTCGGTGTCGGGGTCAGTGTCTCGGTGTCAGTGTCTCGGTCTCGGGGTCAGTGTCTCGGTGTCGGGGTCAGTGTCTCAGTGTCGGGGTCAATGTCTCGGTGTCGGGGTCAGTGTCTCGGGGTCAGTGTCTCGGGGTCAGTGTCTCGGGGTCAGTGTCTCGGGTTCAGTGTCTCGGGGTCAGTGTCTCGGGGTCAGGGTCTCGGAGTCAGTGTCTCAGTGTCGGGCTCAGTGTCTCGGTGTCGGGGTCAGTGTCTCGGTCTCGGGGTCAGTGTCTCGGGGTCAGTGTCTCGGGGTCAGTGTCTCGGGGTCAGTGTCTCGGGGTCTGTGTCTCGGGGTCTGTGTCTCGGTGTTGGGGTCAGTGTCTCGGGGTCAGTGTCTCGGTGTCGGGGTCAGTGTCTCGGTGTCGGAGTCAGTGTCTCGGTGTCGGGGTCAGTGTCTCGGTGTCGGGGTCAGTGCCTCGGTGTCGGGGTCAGTGTCTCGGGGTCAGTGTCTCGGTGTCGGGGTCAGTGTCTCAGTGTCTCGAGGTCAGTGTCTCGGTGTCGGGGTCAGTGTCTCGGTCTCGGGGTCAGTGTCTCGGGGTCAGTGTCTCGGGGTCAGTGTCTCGGGGTCAGTGTCTCGGGGTCAGTGTCTCGGGGTCAGTGTCTCGGGGTCAGTGTCTCGGGGTCAGTGTCTCGGTGTTGGGGTCAGTGTCTCGGGGTCAGTGTCTCGGGTTCAGTGTCTCGGGGTCAGTGTCTCGGTGTCGGGGTCAGTGTCTCAGTGTCTCGGGCTCAGTGTCTCGGTGTCGGGGTCAGTGTCTCGGTCTCGGGGTCAGTGTCTCGGTCTCGGGGTCAGTGTCTCGGGGTCAGTGTCTCGGGGTCAGTGTCTCGGGGTCAGTGTCTCGGGGTCTGTGTCTCGGGGTCTGTGTCTCGGGGTCTGTGTCTCGGTGTTGGGGTCAGTGTCTCGGGGTCAGTGTCTCGGTGCCGGGGTCAGTGTCTCGGTGTCGGGGTCAGTGTCTCGGTGTCGGGGTCAGTGTCTCGGTGTCGGGGTCAGTGCCTCGGTGTCGGGGTCAGTGTCTCGGGGTCAGTGTCTCGGGGTCAGTGTCTCAGTGTCTCGAGGTCAGTGTCTCGGTGTCGGGGTCAGTGTCTCGGTCTCGGGGTCAGTGTCTCGGGGTCAGTGTCTCGGGGTCAGTGTCTCGGTGTTGGGGTCAGTGTCTCGGGGTCAGTGTCTCGGTGTCGGGGTCAGTGTCTCGGTCTCGGAGTCAGTGTCTCGGTGTCGGGGTCAGTGTCTCGGTGTCGGGGTCAGTGTCTCGGTGTCGGGGTCAGTGTCTCGGTGTCGGGGTCAGTGTCTCGGGGTCAGAGTCTCGGTGTCGGTGTCAGTATCTCGGTGTCGGGGTCAGTGTCTCGGTGTCGGGGTCAGTGTCTCGGTGTCGGGGTCAGTGTCTCGGTGTCGGGGTCAGTGTCTCGGTGTCGGGGTCAGTGTCTCGGGGTCAGTGTCTCGGGGTCAGTGTGTCGGGGTCAGTGTCTCGGGGTCAGTGTCTCGGGGTCAGTGTCTCGGGGTCAGTGTCTCGGGGTCAGTGTCTCGGGGTCAGTGTCTCGGGGTCAGTGTCTCGGGGTCAGTGTCTCGGGGTCAGTGTCTCGGGGTCAGTGTGTCGGGGTCAGTGTCTCGGTGTCGGGGTCAGTGTCTCGGTGTCGGGGTCAGTGTCTCGGTGTCGGGGTCAGTGTCTCGGTGTCGGGGTCAGTGTCCTGGTGTCGGGGTCAGTGTCTCGGGGTCAGTGTCTCGGGGTCGGGGTCAGTGTCTCGGGGTCAGTGTCTCGAGGTCAGTGTCTCAGTGTCGGGGTCAGTGTCTCGGTGTCGGGGTCTGTGTCTCGGTGTCGGGGTCAGTGTCTCGGGGTCAGTGTCTCGGTCTCGGGGTCAGTGTCTCGGTCTCGGGGTCAGTGGTCTCGGTCTCGGGGTCAGTGTCTCGGTCTCGGGGTCAGTGTCTCGGTCTCGGGGTCAGTGTCTCGGTGTCGGGTCAGTGTCCCGGGGTCAGTGTCCCGGGGTCAGTGACTCGGGGTCAGTGTCTCGGTGTCGGGGTCAGTGTCTCGGGGTCAGTGTCTCGGTATCGGGGTCAGTGTCTCGGTGTCGGGGTCAGTGTCTCGGGGTCAGTGTCTCGGTCTCGGGGTCAGTGTCTCGGGGTCAGTGTCTCGGTGTCGGGGTCAGTGTCTCGGTGTCGGGGTCAGTGTCTCGGTGTCGGGGTCAGTGTCTCGGGGTCAGTGTCTCGGGGTCAGTGTCTCGGTCTCGGTGTCAGTGTCTCGGTGTCGGGGTCAGTGTCTCGGTGTCGGGGTCTGTGTCTCGGTGTCGGGGTCAGTGTCTCGGTGTCAGTGTCTCGGTGTCGGGGTCAGTGTCTCGGTGTCGGGGTCAGTGTCTCGGGGTCAGTGTCTCGGGGTCAGTGTCTCGGTCTCGGTGTCAGTTTCTCGGTGTCGGGGTCAGTGTCTCGGTGTCAGTGTCTCGGTGTCGGGGTCAGTTTCTCTGTGTCGGGGTCAGTGTCTCGGTGTCGGGGTCAGTGTCTCGGGGTCAGTGTCTCGGTGTCGGGGTCAGTGTCTCGGTGTCGGGGTCAGTGTCTCGGTGTCGGGGTCAGTGTCTCGGTGTCGGGGTCAGTGTGTCGGGGTCAGTGCGTCGGGGTCAGTGTCTCGGTGTCGGGGTCAGTGACACTGTGTCGGGGTCAGTGTTTTGGGGTCAGTGTCTCGGTGTCGGGGTCAGTGTCTCGGTGTCAGTGTCTCGGTGTCGGGGTCAGTGTCTCGGTGTCGGGGTCAGTGTCTCAGTGTCGGGGTCAATGTCTCGGTGTCGGGGTCAGTGTCTCGGTGTCGGGGTCAGTGTCTCGGGGTCAGTGTCTCGGGGTCAGTGTCTCGGGGTCAGTGTCTCGGGGTCAGGGTCTCGGAGTCAGTGTCTCGGGTTCAGTGTCTCGGGGTCAGTGTCTCGGGGTCAGTGTCTCGGGGTCTGTGTCTCGGGGTCTGTGTCTCGGTGTTGGGGTCAGTGTCTCGGGGTCAGTGTCTCGGTGTCGGGGTCAGTGTCTCGGTGTCGGGGTCAGTGTCTCGGTGTCGGGGTCAGTGTCTCGGTGTCGGGGTCAGTGTCTCGGTGTCGGGGTCAGTGCCTCGGTGTCGGGGTCAGTGTCTCGGGGTCAGTGTCTCGGGGTCAGTGTCTCGGGGTCAGTGTCTCGGCGTCAGTGTCTCGGGGTCAGTGTCTCAGTGTCTCGAGGTCAGTGTCTCGGTGTCGGGGTCAGTGTCTCGGTCTCGGGGTCAGTGTCTCGGTGTCGGGGTCAGTGTCTCGGGGTCAGTGTCTCGGGGTCAGGGTCTCGGAGTCAGTGTCTCAGTGTCGGGTTCAGTGTCTCGGGCTCAGTGTCTCGGTGTCGGGGTCAGTGTCTCGGTCTCGGGGTCAGTGTCTCGGGGTCAGTGTCTCGGGGTCAGTGTCTCGGGGTCTGTGTCTCGGGGTCAGTGTCTCGGTGTCGGGGTCAGTGTCTCGGTGTCGGGGTCAGTGTCTCGGTGTCGGGGTCAGTGTCTCGGTGTCGGGGTCAGTGTCTCGGTGTCGGGGTCAGTGTCTCGGTGTCGGGGTCAGTATCTCGGGGTCAGTGTCTCGGGGTCAGTGTCTCAGTGTCTCGAGGTCAGTGTCTCTGTGTCGGGGTCAGTGTCTCGGTCTCGGGGTCAGTGTCTCGGGGTCAGTGTCTCGGGGTCAGTGTCTCGGGGTCAGTGTCTCGGTGTTGGGGTCAGTGTCTCGGGGCCAGTGTCTCGGTGTCGGGGTCAGTGTCTCGGTCTCGGAGTCAGTGTCTCGGTGTCGGGGTCAGTGTCTCGGTGTCGGGGTCAGTGTCTCGGTGTCGGGGTCAGTGTCTCGGGGTCAGAGTCTCGGTGTCGGTGTCAGTGTCTCGGTGTCGGGGTCAGTGTCTCGGTGTCGGGGTCAGTGTCTCGGTGTCGGGGTCAGTGTCTCGTGGTCAGTGTCTCGGGGTCAGTGTCTCGGGGTCAGTGTCTCGGGGTCAGTGTCTCGGGGTCAGTGTCTCGGGGTCAGTGTCTCGGTGTCGGGGTCAGTGTCTCGGTGTCGGGGTCAGTGTCTCGGTGTCGGGGTCAGTGTCTCGGTGTCGGGGTCAGTGTCCTGGTGTCGGGGTCAGTGTCTCGGGGTCAGTGTCTCGGGGTCGGGGTCAGTGTCTCGGGGTCAGTGTCTCGAGGTCAGTGTCTCAGTGTCGGGGTCAGTGTCTCGGTGTCGGGGTCTGTGTCTCGGTGTCGGGGTCAGTGTCTCGGGGTCAGTGTCTCGGTCTCGGGGTCAGTGTCTCGGTCTCGGGGTCAGTGGTCTCGGTCTCGGGGTCAGTGTCTCGGCCTCGGGGTCAGTGTCTCGGTCTCGGGGTCAGTGTCTCGGTGTCGGGTCAGTGTGTCGGGGTCAGTGTCCCGGGGTCAGTGACTCGGGGTCAGTGTCTCGGTGTCGGGGTCTGTGTCTCGGTGTCGGGGTCAGTGTCTCGGGGTCAGTGTCTCGGTCTCGGTCTCGGGGTCAGTGTCTCGGTCTCGGGGTCAGTGTCTCGGTGTCGGGGTCAGTGTCTCGGTGTCGGGGTCAGTGTCTCGGTGTCGGGGTCAGTGTCTCGGGGTCAGTGTCTCGGGGTCAGTGTCTCGGTCTCGGTGTCAGTGTCTCGGTGTCGGGGTCAGTGTCTGGGGGTCAGTGTCTCGGTCTCGGGGTCAGTGTCTCGGGGTCAGTGTCTCAGTGTCGGGGTCAGTGTCTCGGTGTCGGGGTCAGTGTCTCGGTGTCGGGGTCAGTGTCTCGGTGTCGGGGTCAGTGTCTCGGTGTCGGGGTCAGTGTCTCGGTGTCGGGGTCAGTGTCTCGGTGTCGGGGTCAGTGTCTCGGGGTCAGTGTCTCGGTGTCGGGGTCAGTGTCTCGGTGTCGGGGTCAGTGTCTCGGGGTCGGGGTCAGTGTCTCGGGGTCAGTGTCTCGGTGTCGGGGTCAGTGTCTCGGGGTCAGTGTCTCGGTGTCGGGGTCAGTGTCTCGGTGTCGGGGTCAGTGTCTCGGTGTCAGTGTCTCGGTGTCGGGGTTAGTGTCTCGGGGTCAGTGTCTCGGTGTCGGGGTCAGTGTCTCGGGGTCATTGTCTCGGGGTCAGTGTCTCGGGGTCAGTGTCTCGGGGTCAGTGTCTCGGGGTCAGTGTCTCGGTGTCGGGGTCAGTGTCTCGGGGTCAGTGTCTCGGGGTCAGTGTCTCGGTGTCGGGGTCAGTGTCTCGGTGTCGGGGTCAGTGTCTCGGTGTCGGGGTCAGTGTCTCGGTGTCGGGGTCAGTGTCTCGGTCTTGGGGTCAGTGTCTCGGTGTCGGGGTCAGTGTCTCGGTGTCAGTGTCTCGGTGTCGGGGTCAGTGTCTCGGTGTCGGGGTCAGTGTCTCGGTGTCGGGGTCAGTGTCTCGGTGTCGGGGTCAGTGTCTCGGTGTTGGGGTCAGTGTCTTGGGGTCAGTGTCTCGGTGTCGGGGTCAGTGTCTCGGTGTCGGGGTCAGTGTCTCGGTGTCGGGGTCAGTGTCTCGGTGTCGGGGTCAGTGTCTCGGTGTCGGGGTCAGTGTCTCGGTGTCGGGGTCAGTGTCTCGGGGTCAGTGTCTCGGGGTCAGTGTCTCGGGGTCAGTGTCTCGGGGTCAGTGTCTCGGTGTCGGGGTCAGTGTGTCGGGGTCAGTGCGTCGGGGTCAGTGTCTCGGTGTCGGGGTCAGTGACACTGTGTCGGGGTCAGTGTTTTGGGGTCAGTGTCTCGGTGTCGGGGTCAGTGTCTCGGTGTCGGGGTCAGTGTCTCGGGGTCAGTGTCTCGGTGTCGGGGTCAGTGTCTCGGGGTCAGTGTCTCGGTGTCGGGGTCAGGGTCTCGGAGTCGGGGTCAGTGTCTCGGTGTCGGGGTCAGTGTCTCGGTGTCGGGGTCAGTGTCTCGGGGTCAGTGTCTCGGGGTCAGTGTCTCGGTGTCGGGGTCAGTGTGTCGGGGTCAGTGCGTCGGGGTCAGTGTCTCGGTGTCGGGGTCAGTGACACTGTGTCGGGGTCAGTGTTTTGGGGTCAGTGTCTCGGTGTCGGGGTCAGTGTCTCGGTGTCGGGGTCAGTGTCTCGGGGTCAGTGTCTCGGTGTCGGGGTCAGTGTCTCGGGGTCAGTGTCTCGGTGTCGGGGTCAGGGTCTCGGAGTCGGGGTCAGTGTCTCGGTGTCGGGGTCAGTGTCTCAGTGTCGGGTTCAGTGTCTCGGTGTCGGGGTCAGTGTCTCGGTGTCGGGGTCAGTGTCTCGGTGTCGGGGTCAGTGTCTCGGTGTCGGGGTCATTGTCTCGGTGCCGGGGTCAGTGTCTCGGGGTCAGTGTCTCGGTGTCGGGGTCAGTGCCTCGGTGTCGGGGTCAGTGTCTCGGTCTCGGGGTCAGTGTCTCGGTGTCGGGGTCAGTGTCTCGGTGTCGGGGTCAGTGTCTCGGGGTCAGTGTCTCGGTGTCGGGGTCAGTGTCTCGGGGTCAGTGTCTCGGCGTCGAGGTCAGTGTCTCGGCGTCGGGGTCAGTGTCTCGGGGTCAGTGTCTCGGTGTCGGGGTCATTGTCTCGGGGTCAGTGTCTTGGTGTCGGGGTCAGTGTCTCGGGGTCAGTGTCTCGGGGTCGGGGTCAGTGTCTCGGGGTCAGTGTCTCGGTCTCGGGGTCAGTGTCTCGGGGTCGGGGTCATTGTTTCGGTGTTGGGGTCAGTGTCTCGGTCTCAGGGTCAGTGTCTCGGGGTCAGTGTCTCGGTCTCGGGGTCAGTGTCTCGGGGTCAGTGTCTCGGGGTCGGGGTCATTGTTTCGGTGTCGGGGTCAGTGTCTCGGTGTCGGGGTCAGTGTCTCCGGGTCAGTGTCTCGGTGTCGGGGTCAGTGTCTCGGGGTCAGTGTCTCGGAGTCGGGGTCAGTGTCTCGGGGTCAGTGTCTCGGTGTCGGGGTCAGTGTCTCGGGGTCAGTGTCTCGGTGTCGGGGTCAGTGTCTCGGTGTTGGGGTCAGTGTCTCGGGGCCAGTGTCTCGGTGTCGGGGTCAGTGTCTCGGTGTCGGGGTCAGTGTCTCGGTCTCGGGGTCAGTGTCTCGGGGTCGGGGTCAGTGTCTCGGTGTCGGGGTCAGTGTCTTGGTGTCGGGGTCAGTGTCTCGGGGTCAGTGTCTCGGGGTCGGGGTCAGTGTCTCGGGGTCAGTGTCTCGGTGTCGGGGTCAGTGTCTCGGGGTCAGTGTCTCGGGGTCGGGGTCATTGTTTCGGTGTTGGGGTCAGTGTCTCGGTCTCGGGGTCAGTGTCTTGGTGTCGGGGTCAGTGTCTCGGTGTCGGGGTCAGTGTCTGGGGGTCAGTGTCTCGGTCTCGGGGTCAGTGTCTCGGGGTCAGTGTCTCGGTGTCGGGGTCAGTGTCTCGGTGTCGGGGTCAGTGTCTCGGTGTCGGGGTCAGTGTCTCGGTGTCGGGGTCATTGTCTCGGTGTCGGGGTCAGTGTCTCGGGGTCAGTGTCTCGGTGTCGGGGTCAGAGTCTCGGTGTCGGGGTCAGAGTCTCGGTGTCGGGGTCAGTGTCTCGGTGTCGGGGTCAGTGTCTCGATGTCGGGGTCAGTGTCTCGGTGTCGGGGTCAGTGTCTCGGTGTCGGGGTCATTGTCTCGGTGTCGGGGTCAGTGTCTCGGGGTCAGTGTCTCGGGGTCAGTGTCTCGGGGTCAGTGTCTCGATGTCGGGGTCAGTGTCTCGGTCTCGGGGTCAGTGTCTCGGTGTCGGGGTCAGTGTCTCGGTGTCGGGGTCAGTGTCTCGGTGTCGGGGTCAGTGTCTCGGTCTCGGGGTCAGTGTCTCGGTGTCGGGGTCAGTGTCTCGAGGTCAGTGTCTCGGTGTCGGGGTCAGTGTCTCGGTGTCGGGGTCAGTGTCTCGGTGTCGGGGTCAGTGTCTCGGTGTCGGGGTCAGTGTCTCGGTGTTGGGGTCAGTGTCTTGGGGTCAGTGTCTCGGTGTCGGGGTCAGTGTCTCGGTGTCGGGGTCAGTGTCTCGGTGTCGGGGTCAGTGTCTCGGTGTCGGGGTCAGTGTCTCGGTGTCGGGGTCAGTGTCTCGAGGTCAGTGTCTCGGTGTCGGGGTCAGTGTCTCGGTGTCGGGGTCAGTGTCTCGGTGTCGGGGTCAGTGTCTCGGTGTTGGGGTCAGTGTCTTGGGGTCAGTGTCTCGGTGTCGGGGTCAGTGTCTCGGTGTCGGGGTCAGTGTCTCGGTGTCGGGGTCAGTGTCTCGGTGTCGGGGTCAGTGTCTCGGTGTCGGGGTCAGTGTCTCGGGGTCAGTGTCTCGGGGTCAGTGTCTCGGGGTCAGTGTCTCGGGGTCAGTGACTCGGGGTCAGTGTCTCGGGGTCAGTGTCTCGGGGTCAGTGTCTCATGGTCGGGGTCAGTGTCTCATGGTCGGGGTCAGTGTCTCGGGGTCAGTGTCTCGAGGTCAGTGTCTCGAGGTCAGTGTCTCAGTGTCGGGGTCAGTGTCTCGGTGTCGGGGTCAGTGTCTCGGGGTCAGTGTCTCGGTCTCGGGGTCAGTGTCTCGGGGTCAGTGTCTCGGTCTCGGGGTCAGTGTCTCGGTCTCGGGGTCAGTGTCTCGGTCTCGGGGTCAGTGTCTCGGTGTCGGGGTCAGTGACTCGGGGTCAGTGTCTCGGTGTCGGGGTCAGTGTCTCGGTGTCAGTGTCTCGGTGTCGGGGTCAGTTTCTCTGTGTCGGGGTCAGTGTCTCGGTGTCGGGGTCAGTGTCTCGGGGTCAGTGTCTCAGTGTCGGGGTCAGTGTCTCGGTGTCGGGGTCAGTGTCTCGGTGTCGGGGTCAGTGTCTCGGGGTCAGTGTCTCGGTGTCGGGGTCAGTGTGTCGGGGTCAGTGCGTCGGGGTCAGTGTCTCGGTGTCGGGGTCAGTGACACTGTGTCGGGGTCAGTGTTTTGGGGTCAGTGTCTCGGTGTCGGGGTCAGTGTCTCGGTGTCGGGGTCAGTGTCTCGGTGTCGGGGTCAGTGTCTCGGTGTCGGGGTCAGTGTCTCGGTGTCGGGGTCATTGTCTCGGTGCCGGGGTCAGTGTCTCGGGGTCAGTGTCTCGGTGTCGGGGTCAGTGCCTCGGTGTCGGGGTCAGTGTCTCGGTCTCGGGGTCAGTGTCTCGGTGTCGGGGTCAGTGTCTCGGTGTCGGGGTCAGTGTCTCGGGGTCAGTGTCTCGGTGTCGGGGTCAGTGTCTCGGGGTCAGTGTCTCGGCGTCGAGGTCAGTGTCTCGGCGTCGGGGTCAGTGTCTCGGGGTCAGTGTCTCGGTGTCGGGGTCATTGTCTCGGGGTCAGTGTCTTGGTGTCGGGGTCAGTGTCTCGGGGTCAGTGTCTCGGGGTCGGGGTCAGTGTCTCGGGGTCAGTGTCTCGGTCTCGGGGTCAGTGTCTCGGGGTCAGTGTCTCGGGGTCGGGGTCATTGTTTCGGTGTTGGGGTCAGTGTCTCGGTCTCAGGGTCAGTGTCTTGGTGTCGCGGTCAGTGTCTCGGTGTCGGGGTCAGTGTCTCCGGGTCAGTGTCTCGGTGTCGGGGTCAGTGTCTCGGGGTCAGTGTCTCGGAGTCGGGGTCAGTGTCTCGGGGTCAGTGTCTCGGTGTCGGGGTCAGTGTCTCGGGGTCAGTGTCTCGGTGTCGGGGTCAGTGTCTCGGTGTTGGGGTCAGTGTCTCGGGGCCAGTGTCTCGGTGTCGGGGTCAGTGTCTCGGTGTCGGGGTCAGTGTCTCGGTCTCGGGGTCAGTGTCTCGGGGTCGGGGCAGTGTCTCGGTGTCGGGGTCAGTGTCTCGGGGTCAGTGTCTCGGGGTCAGTGTCTCGGGGTCGGGGTCAGTGTCTCGGGGTCAGTGTCTCGGTGTCGGGGTCAGTGTCTCGGGGTCAGTGTCTCGGGGTCGGGGTCATTGTTTCGGTGTTGGGGTCAGTGTCTCGGTCTCGGGGTCAGTGTCTTGGTGTCGGGGTCAGTGTCTCGGTGTCGGGGTCAGTGTCTCCGGGTCAGTGTCTCGGTGTCGGGGTCAGTGTCTCGGGGTCAGTGTCTCGGTGTCGGGGTCAGTGTCTCGGTGTCGGGGTCAGTGTCTCGGTGTCGGGGTCAGTGTCTCGGTGTCGGGGTCAGTGTCTCGGTGTCGGGGTCAGTGTCTCGGTGTCGGGGTCAGTGTCTCGGTGTCGGGGTCAGTGTGTCGGGGTCAGTGTGTCGGGGTCAGTGTGTCGGGGTCAGTGTGTCGGGGTCAGTGTGTCGGGGTCAGTGTGTCGGGGTCAGTGTGTCGGGGTCAGTGTGTCGGGGTCAGTGTGTCGGGGTCAGTGTGTCGGGGTCAGTGTCTCGGTGTCGGGGTCAATGTCTCGGTGTCGGGGTCTCGGTGTCGGGGCCAATGTCTCGGGGCCAGTGTCTCGGTGTCAGGGTCAGTGTCTCGGTGTCGGGGCCAGTGTCTCGGTGTCGGGGTCAGTGTCTCGGTCTCGGGGTCAGTGTTTCGGGGTCGGGGTCAGTGTCTCGGGGTCAGTGTCTCAGCGTCGCGGTGTCGGGGTCAGTGCTGTATGTTGACTGTTTGTCACTGTGCTGTATGTTGACTGCCTGTCACTGTGCTGTATGTTGACTGTCTGTCACTGTGCTGTATGTTGACTGCCTGCCACTGTGCTGTATGTTGACTGCCTGTCACTGCTGTATGTTGACTGCCTGTCACTGTGCTGTATGTTGGCTGTCTGTCACTGCTGTATGTTGACTGCCTGCCACTGTGCTGTATGTTGACTGCCTGTCACTGTGCTGTATGTTGACTGCCTGTCACTGTGCTGTATGTTGACTGCCTGTCACTGTGCTGTATGTTGGCTGACTGTCACTGTGCTGTATGTTGGCTGTCTGTCACTGTCCTGTATGTTGACTGTTTGTCACTGTGCTGTATGTTGACTGCCTGTCACTGTGCTGTATGTTGACTGTCTGTCACTGTGCTGTATGTTGACTGCCTGTCACTGTGCTGTATGTTGACTGTCTGTCACTGTGCTGTATGTTGACTGCCTGTCACTGTGCTGTATGTTGGCTGTCTGTCACTGTGCTGTATGTTGACTGTTTGTCACTGTGCTGTATGTTGACTGCCTGTCACTGTGCTGTATGTTGACTGTCTGTCACTGTGCTGTATGTTGACTGCCTGCCACTGTGCTGTATGTTGACTGCCTGTCACTGCTGTATGTTGGCTGCCTGTCACTGTGCTGTATGTTGGCTGTCTGTCACTTCTGTATGTTGACTGCCTGCCACTTTGCTGTATGTTGACTGCCTGTCACTGTGCTGTATGTTGACTGCCTGTCACTGTGCTGTATGTTGACTGCCTGTCACTGTGCTGTATGTTGGCTGACTGTCACTGTGCTGTATGTTGGCTGTCTGTCACTGTGCTGTATGTTGACTGTTTGTCACTGTGCTGTATGTTGACTGCCTGTCACTGTGCTGTATGTTGACTGCCTGTCACTGTGCTGTATGTTGACTGCCTGTCACTGTGCTGTATGTTGGCTGTCTGTCACTGCTGTATGTTGACTGCCTGCCACTGTGCTGTATGTTGACTGCCTGCCACTGTGCTGTATGTTGACTGCTTGTCACTGCTGTATGTTGACTGCCTGTCACTGTGCTGTATGTTGGCTGTCTGTCACTGCTGTATGTTGACTGCCTGCCACTGTGCTGTATGTTGACTGCCTGTCACTGTGCTGTATGTTGACTGCCTGTCACTGTGCTGTATGTTGACTGCCTGTCACTGTGCTGTATGTTGGCTGACTGTCACTGTGCTGTATGTTGGCTGTCTGTCACTGTGCTGTATGTTGACTGTTTGTCACTGTGCTGTATGTTGACTGCCTGTCACTGTGCTGTATGTTGACTGTCTGTCACTGTGCTGTATGTTGACTGCCTGTCACTGTGCTGTATGTTGACTGCCTGTCAATGTGCTGTATGTTGGCTGTCTGTCACTGTGCTGTATGTTGACTGCCTGTCACTGTGCTGTATGTTGGCTGTCTGTCACTGTGCTGTATGTTGACTGTTTGTCACTGTGCTGTATGTTGACTGCCTGTCACTGTGCTGTATGTTGACTGTCTGTCACTGTGCTGTATGTTGACTGCCTGCCACTGTGCTGTATGTTGACTGCCTGTCACTGCTGTATGTTGACTGCCTGTCACTGTGCTGTATGTTGGCTGTCTGTCACTGCTGTATGTTGACTGCCTGCCACTGTGCTGTATGTTGACTGCCCGTCACTGTGCTGTATGTTGACTGCCTGTCACTGTGCTGTATGTTGACTGCCTGTCACTGTGCTGTATGTTGGCTGACTGTCACTGTGCTGTATGTTGGCTGTCTGTCACTGTGCTGTATGTTGACTGTTTGTCACTGTGCTGTATGTTGACTGCCTGTCACTGTGCTGTATGTTGACTGTCTGTCACTGTGCTGTATGTTGACTGCCTGTCACTGTGCTGTATGTTGACTGCCTGTCACTGTGCTGTATGTTGGCTGTCTGTCACTGTGCTGTATGTTGGGTGTCTGTCACTGTGCTGTATGTTGACTGCCTGCCACTGTGCTGTATGTTGACTGCCTGTCACTGTGCTGTATGTTGACTGCCTGTCACTGTGCTGTATGTTGGCTGCCGGTCACTGTGCTGTATGTTGACTGCCTGTCACTGCTGTATGTTGACTGCCTGTCACTGAGCTGTATGTTGACTGCCTGTCACTGTGCTGTATGTTGACTGTCTGTCACTGCTGTATGTTGACTGTCACTGTGCTGTATGTTGACTGTCTCTGAGCTGGATGTTGACTGCCTGTCACTGTGCTGTATGTTGTCTGTCTCTGTGCTGTATGTTGACTGCCTGTCACTGTGCTGTATGTTGTCTGTCTGTCACTGTGCTGTATGTTGACTGCCTGTCACTGTGCTGGATGTTGGCTGCCTGTAACTGGTGCTGGATGTTGACTGGCTGTCATTGTGCTGTATGTTGGCTGCCTGTCACTGTGCTGGATGTTGCCTGCCTGTCACTGTGCTGTATGTTGACTGCCTGTCACTGTGCTGTATGTTGACTGCCTGTCACTGTGCTGTATGTTGACTGCCTGTCACTGTGCTGTATGTTGACTGTCTGTCACTGTGCTGTATGTTGACTGTCTGTCACTGTGCTGTATGTTGACTGCCTGTCACTGTGCTGTATGTTGGCTGTCTGTCACTGCTGTATGTTGACTGTCACTGTGCTGTATGTTGGCTGCCTGTCACTGTGCTGTATGTTCACTGCCTGTCACTGTGCTGTATGTTGACTGCCTGTCACTGAGCTGGATGTTGGCTGCGTGACACTGAGCTGTACGTTGACTGTCTGTCACTGTGCTGTATGTTGACTGCCTGTCACTGCTGTATGTTGACTGCCTGTCACTGTGCTGTATGTTGACTGTCACTGTGCTGTATGTTGGCTGCCTGTCACTGTGCTGTATGTTGGCTGCCTGTCACTGCTGTATGTTGGCTGCCTGTCACTTCTGCATGTTGACTGTCTGTCACTGAGCTGGATGTTGGCTGCCTGACACTGAGCTGGATGTTGGCTGCCTGACACTGAGCTGGATGTTGGCTGCCTGACACTGAGCTGGATGTTGGCTGCCTGTCACTGTGCTGTATGTTAACTGCCTGTCACTGTGCTGGATGTTGGCTGTCTGTCACTGTGCTGTATGTTGACTGCCTGTCACTGTGCTGTATGTCGGCTGTCTGTCACTGTGCTGTATGTTGACTGCCTGTCACTGTGCTGTATGTTGACTGTCTGTCACTGTGCTGTATGTTGACTGTCACTGTGCTGTATGTTGGCTGCCTGTCACTGTGCTGGATGTTGACTGCCTGTCACTGTGCTGGATGTTGGCTGTCTGTCACTGTGCTGGATGTTGGCTGTCTGTCACTGTGCTGGATGTTGGCTGCCTGTCACTGTGCTGTATGTTGACTGCCTGTCACTGAGCTGTATGTTGACTGTCTGTCACTGTGCTGTATGTTGACTGCCTGTCACTGTGCTGTATGTTGACTGCCTGTCACTGAGCTGTATGTTGACTGTCTGTCACTGTGCTGTATGTTGTCTGCCTGTCACTGTGCTGTATGTTGACTGCCTGTCACTGTGCTGTATGTCGGCTGTCTGTCACTGTGCTGTATGTTGACTGCCTGTCACTGTGCTGTATGTTGACTGTCTGTCACTGTGCTGTATGTTGACTGTCACTGTGCTGTATGTTGGCTGCCTGTCACTGTGCTGGATGTTGACTGCCTGTCACTGTGCTGGATGTTGGCTGTCTGTCACTGTGCTGTATGTTGACTGCCTGTCACTGTGCTGTATGTTGACTGCCTGTCACTGTGCTGTATGTTGACTGTCTGTCACTGTGCTGTATGTTGGCTGCCTGTCACTTCTGTATGTTGACTGTCTGTCACTGAGCTGGATGTTGGCTGCCTGACACTGAGCTGGATGTTGGCTGCCTGACACTGAGCTGGATGTTGGCTGCCTGTCACTGTGCTGTATGTTGGCTGCCTGTCACTGTGCTGGATGTTGACTGCCTGTCACTGTGCTGGATGTTGGCTGCCTGTCACTGTGCTGTATGTTGGCTGTCTGTCACTGTGCTGTATGTTGACTGCCAGTCACTGTGCTGTATGTTGGCTGCCTGTCACTGTGCTGTATTTTGACTGCCTGTCACTGTGCTGTATGTTGACTGCCTGTCACAGAGCTGGATGTTGGCTGCCTGACACTGAGCTGTATGTTGACTGCCACTGTGCTGTATGTTGACTGCCTGTCACTGCTGTATGTTGACTGCCTGCCACTGTGCTGTATGTTGACTGTCACTGTGCTGTATGTTGGCTGCCTGTCACTGTGCTGTATGTTGACTGTCTGTCACTGTGCTGGAGGTTGGCTGCCTGTCACTGTGCTGTATGTTGACTGCCTGTCACTGTGCTGTATGTTGACTGTCACTGCGTTGTATGATACTGCCTGTCACTGCTGTATGTTGACTGTCTGTCATTGCTGTATGTTGACTGTCTGCCACTGTGCTGTATGTTGGCTGCCTGACACTGTGCTGGATGTTGGCTGACTGTCACTGTGCTGGATGTTGGCTGCCTGTCACTGTGCTGTATGTTTACTGCCTGTCACTGTGCTGTATGTTGACTGCCTGTCACTGTGCTGTATGTTGACTGCCTGTCACTGTGCTGTATGTTGGCTGTCTGTCACTGTGCTGTATGTTGACTGCCTGTCACTGTGCTGTATGTTGACTGCCTGTCACTGTGCTGTATGTTGACTGCCTGTCACTGTGCTGTATGTTGGCTGTCTGTCACTGCTGTATGTTGACTGCCTGTCACTGTGCTGTATGTTGACTGTCACTGTGCTGTATGTTGGCTGCCTGTCACTGTGCTGTATGTTGGCTGCCTGTCACTGCTGTATGTTGGCTGCCTGTCACTTCTGCATGTTGACTGTCTGTCACTGAGCTGGATGTTGGCTGCCTGACACTGAGCTGGATGTTGGCTGCCTGACACTGAGCTGGATGTTGGCTGCCTGACACTGAGCTGGATGTTGGCTGCCTGTCACTGTGCTGTATGTTAACTGCCTGTCACTGTGCTGGATGTTGGCTGTCTGTCACTGTGCTGTATGTTGACTGCCTGTCACTGTGCTGTATGTCGGCTGTCTGTCACTGTGCTGTATGTTGACTGCCTGTCACTGTGCTGTATGTTGACTGTCTGTCACTGTGCTGTATGTTGACTGTCACTGTGCTGTATGTTGGCTGCCTGTCACTGTGCTGGATGTTGACTGCCTGTCACTGTGCTGGATGTTGGCTGTCTGTCACTGTGCTGGATGTTGGCTGTCTGTCACTGTGCTGTATGTTGGCTGCCTGTCACTGTGCTGTATGTTGACTGCCTGTCACTGAGCTGTATGTTGACTGTCTGTCACTGTGCTGTATGTTGACTGCCTGTCACTGTGCTGTATGTTGACTGCCTGTCACTGAGCTGTATGTTGACTGTCTGTCACTGTGCTGTATGTTGTCTGCCTGTCACTGTGCTGTATGTTGACTGCCTGTCACTGTGCTGTATGTCGGCTGTCTGTCACTGTGCTGTATGTTGACTGCCTGTCACTGTGCTGTATGTTGACTGTCTGTCACTGTGCTGTATGTTGACTGTCACTGTGCTGTATGTTGGCTGCCTGTCACTGTGCTGGATGTTGACTGCCTGTCACTGTGCTGGATGTTGGCTGTCTGTCACTGTGCTGTATGTTGACTGCCTGTCACTGTGCTGTATGTTGACTGCCTGTCACTGTGCTGTATGTTGACTGTCTGTCACTGTGCTGTATGTTGATTGTCACTGTGCTGTATGTTGGCTGCCTGTCACTGTGCTGGATGTTGACTGCCTGTCACTGTGCTGGATGTTGGCTGCCTGTCACTGTGCTGTATGTTGGCTGTCTGTCACTGTGCTGTATGTTGACTGCCAGTCACTGTGCTGTATGTTGGCTGCCTGTCACTGTGCTGTATTTTGACTGCCTGTCACTGTGCTGTATGTTGACTGCCTGTCACAGAGCTGGATGTTGGCTGCCTGACACTGAGCTGTATGTTGACTGTCACTGTGCTGTATGTTGACTGCCTGTCACTGTGCTGTATGTTGACTGCCTGCCACTGTGCTGTATGTTGACTGTCACTGTGCTGTATGTTGGCTGCCTGTCACTGTGCTGTATGTTGACTGTCTGTCACTGTGCTGTATGTTGACTGCCTGTCACTGTGCTGTATGTTGACTGTCACTGTGCTGTATGTTGGCTGCCTGTCACTGTGCTGTATGTTGACTGCCTGTCACTGTGCTGTATGTTGACTGTCACTGCGTTGTATGATACTGCCTGTCACTGCTGTATGTTGACTGTCTGTCATTGCTGTATGTTGACTGTCTGCCACTGTGCTGTATGTTGGCTGCCTGACACTGTGCTGGATGTTGGCTGACTGTCACTGTGCTGGATGTTGGCTGCCTGTCACTGTGCTGTATGTTTACTGCCTGTCACTGTGCTGTATGTTGACTGCCTGTCACTGTGCTGTATGTTGACTGCCTGTCACTGTGCTGTATGTTGGCTGTCTGTCACTGTGCTGTATGTTGACTGCCTGTCACTGTGCTGTATGTTGACTGCCTGTCACTGTGCTGTATGTTGACTGCCTGTCACTGTGCTGTATGTTGGCTGTCTGTCACTGCTGTATGTTGACTGCCAGTCACTGTGCTGTATGTTGACTGCCTGTCACTGTGCTGTATGTTGACTGCCTGTCACTGTGCTGTATGTTGACTGTCTGTCACTGTGCTGTATGTTGACTGCCTGTCACTGTTCTGTATGTTGACTGCCTGTCACTGTGCTGTATGTTGACTGCCTGTCACTGTGCTGTATGTTGACTCCCTGTCACTGCGCTGAATGTTGACTGTCTGTCACTGTGCTGTATGTTGACTGCCTGTCACTGCTGTATGTTGTCTGTCTGTCACTGTGCTGTATGTTGACTGCCTGTCACTGTGCTGTATGTTGGCTGTCTGTCACTGTGCTGTATGTTGACTGCCTGTCACTGTGCTGTATGTTGACTGCCTGTCACTGTGCTGTATGTTCGCTGTCTGTCACTGTGCTGTATGTTGACGGTCACTGCTGTATGTTGTCTGTCTGTCACTGTGCTGTATGTTGACTGTCACTGCTGTATGTTGGCTGCCTGTCACTGTGCTGTATGTTGGCTGCCTGTCACTGTGCTGTATGTTGACTGCCTGTCACTGTGCTGTATGTTGACTGTCACTGTGCTGTATGTTGACTGCCTGTCACTGTGCTGTATGTTGTCTGTCTGTCACTGTGCTGTATGTTGACTGTCTGTCACTGTGCTGTATGTTGACTGCCTGTCACTGTGCTGTATGTTGACTGTCTGTCACTGTGCTGTATGTTGACTGCCTGTCACTGTGCTGTATGTTGACTGCCTGTCACTGTGCTGTATGTTGACTCCCTGTCACTGTGCTATATGTTGACTCCCTGTCACTGCGCTGAATGTTGACTGTCTGTCACTGTGCTGTATGTTGACTGCCTGTCACTGCTGTATGTTGTCTGTCTGTCACTGTGCTGTATGTTGACTGCCTGTCACTGTGCTGTATGTTGGCTGTCTGTCACTGTGCTGTATGTTGACTGCCTGTCACTGTGCTGTATGTTGACTGCCTGTCACTGTGCTGTATGTTGACTGCCTGTCACTGTGCTGTATGTTGACTGCCTGTCACTGTGCTGTATGTTCGCTGTCTGTCACTGTGCTGTATGTTGACGGTCACTGCTGTATGTTGTCTGTCTATCACTGTGCTGTATGTTGACTGTCACTGCTGTATGTTGGCTGCCTGTCACTGTGCTGTATGTTGGCTGCCTGTCACTGTGCTGTATGTTGACTGCCTGTCACTGTGCTGTATGTTGACTGTCACTGTGCTGTATGTTGACTGCCTGTCACTGTGCTGTATGTTGTCTGTCTGTCACTGTGCTGTATGTTGACTGTCTGTCACTGTGCTGTATGTTGACTGTCTGTCACTGTGCTGTATGTTGACTGCCTGTCACTGTGCTGTATGTTGACTGTCACTGCTGTATGTTCGCTGCCTGTCACTGTGCTGTATGTTGACTGCCTGTCACTGTGCTGTATGTTGACTGTCACTGCTGTATGTTGACTGCCTGTCACTGTGCTGTATGTTGTCTGTCTGTCACTGTGCTGTATGTTGACTGTCTGTCACTGTGCTGGATGTTGGCTGCCTGTCACTGTGCTGGATGTTGGCTGCCTGTCACTGTGCTGTATGTTGACTGTCTGTCACTGTGCTGTATGTTGACTGTCGGTCATTGCTGTATGTTGACTGTCTGCCACTGTGCTGTATGTTGGCTGCCTGTCACTGAGCTGTATGTTGACTGTCTGCCACTGTGCTGGATGTTGGCTGCCTGTCACTGTGCTGTATGTTTACTGCCTGTCACTGTGCTGTATGTTGACTGCCTGTCACTGTGCTGTATGTTGACTGCCTGTCACTGTGCTGTATGTTGGCTGTCTGTCACTGTGCTGTATGTTGACTGCCTGTCACTGTGCTGTATGTTGACTGCCTGTCACTGTGCTGTATGTTGACTGCCTGTCACTGTGCTGTATGTTGGCTGTCTGTCACTGTGCTGTATGTTGACTGCCAGTCACTGTGCTGTATGTTGACTGCCTGTCACTGTGCTGTATGTTGTCTGTCTGTCAATGCTGTATGTTGACTGCCTGTCACTGTGCTGTATGTTGGCTGTCTGTCACTGTGCTGTATGTTGACTGCCTGTCACTGTGCTGTATGTTGACTGCCTGTCACTGTGCTGTATGTTGACTGCCTGTCACTGTGCTGTATGTTCGCTGTCTGTCACTGTGCTGTATGTTGACTGCCAGTCACTGTGCTGTATGTTGACTGCCTGTCACTGTGCTGTATGTTGACTGCCTGTCACTGTGCTGTATGTTGACTGTCTTTCACTGTGCTGTATGTTGACTGTCTGTCACTGTGCTGTATGTTGACTGTCTGTCACTGTGCTGTATGTTGACTGCCTGTCACTGTGCTGTATGTTGTCTGTCTGTCATTGTGCTGTATGTTGACTGCCTGTCACTGAGCTGTATGTTTACTGCCTGTCACTGTGCTGTATGTTGACTGCCTGTCACTGTGCTGTATGTTGGCTGACTGTCACTGTGCTGTATGTTGACTGGCTGTCACTGTGCTGGATGTTGGCTGTCTGTCACTGTGCTGTATGTTGACTGTCTGTCACTGTGCTGTATGTTGACTGTCTGTCACTGTGCTGTATGTTGACTCTCTGTCACTGTGCTGGATGTTGGCTGCCTGTCACTGTGCTGTATGTTGACTGTCACTGTGCTGTATGTTGACTGTCGGTCATTGCTGTATGTTGACTGTCTGTCACTGAGCTGGATGTTGACTGCCTGTCACTGTGCTGTATGTTGGCTGCCTGACACTGAGCTGGATGTTGACTGCCTGTCACTGTGCTGTATGTTGACTGCCTGTCACTGTGCTGGATGTTGGCTGCCTGTCACTGTGCTGGATGTTGGCTGCCTGTCACTGTGCTGTATGTTGACTGCCTGTCACTGCGCTGTATGTTGACTGTCTGTCACTGTGCTGTATGTTGTCTGTCTGTCACTGTGCTGTATGTTGACTGCCTGTCACTGTGCTGTATGTTGGCTGTCTGTCACTGTGCTGTATGTTGACTGCCTGTCACTGTGCTGTATGTTGACTGCCTGTCACTGTGCTGTATGTTGACTGCCTGTCACTGTGCTGTATGTTCGCTGTCTGTCACTGTGCTGTATGTTGACTGCCTGTCACTGTGCTGTATGTTGACTGCCTGTCACTGTGCTGTATGTTGACTGTCTGTCACTGTGCTGTATGTTGATTGTCTGTCACTGCTGTATGTTGACTGCCTGTCACTGTGCTGTATGTTGACTGTCTGTCACTGTGCTGTATGTTGACTGCCTGTCACTGTGCTGTATGTTGTCTGTCTGTCACTGTGCTGTATGTTGACTGCGTGTCACTGTGCTGGATGTTGGCTGCCTGTCACTGTGCTGGATGTTGGCTGCCTGTCACTGTGCTGTATGTTGACTGCCTGTTACTGTTCTGTATGTTGTCTGTCTGTTACTGTGCTGTATGTTGACTGCCTGTCACTGTGCTGTATGTTGACTGTCACTGCTGTATGTTGACTGCCTGTCACTGTGCTGTATGTTGTCTGTCTGTCACAGTGCTGTATGTTGACTGTCTGTCACTGTGCTGGAAGTTGGCTGCCTGTCACTGTGCTGTATGTTGACTGTCGGTCATTGCTGTATTTTGACTGTCTGCCACTGTGCTGTATGTTGGCTGCCTGTCACTGAGCTGTATGTTGACTGTCTGCCACTGTGCTGGATGTTGGCTGCCTGTCAATGTGCTGTACGTTGACTGCCAGTCACTGTGCTGTATGTTGACTGCCTGTCACTGTGCTGTATGTTGACTGCCTGTCACTGTGCTGTATGTTGACTGTCTGTCACTGTGCTGTATGTTGACTGCCTGTCACTGTGCTGTATGTTGACTGCCTGTCACTGCGCTGTATGTTGACTGTCTGTCACTGTACTGTATGTTGACTGCCTGTCACGGTGCTGTATGTTGTCTGTCTGTCACTGTGCTGTATGTTGACTGCCTGACACTGTGCTGTATGTTGGCTGTCTGTCACTGTGCTGTATGTTGACTGCCTGTCACTGTGCTGTATGTTGACTGCCTGTCACTGTGCTGTATGTTGACTGCCTGTCACTGTGCTGTATGTTGACTGTCTGTCACTGTGCTGTATGTTGACTGTCTGTCACTGTGCTGTATGTTGACTGTCAGTCACTGTGCTGTATGTTGACTGCCTGTCACTGTGCTGTATGTTGACTGCCTGTCACTGTGCTGTATGTTGACTGCCTGTCACTGTGCTGTATGTTCGCTGTCTGTCACTGTGCTGTATGTTGACTGCCAGTCACTGTGCTGTATGTTGACTGCCTGTCACTGTGCTGTATGTTGACTGTCTGTCGCTGTGCTGTATGTTGACTGCCTGTCACTGTGCTGTATGTTGACTGTCTGTCACAGTGCTGTATGTTGACTGTCATTGTGCTGTATGTTGACCGTCTGTCACTGCTGTATGTTGACTGTCTGTCACTGTGCTGTATGTTGGCTGCCTGTCACTGTGCTGTATGTTGGCTGCCTGTCACTGCTGTACGTTGACTGTCTGTCACTGAGCTGGATGTTGGCTGCCTGACATTGAGCTGGATGTTGGCTGTCTGTCACGGTGCTGTATGTTGACTGTCTGTCACTGTGCAGGATGTTGACTGTCTGTCACTGTGCTGGATGTTGACTGTCTGTCACTGTGCTGGATGTTGACTGTCTGTCACTGTGCTGGATGTTGACTGTATGTCACTGTGCTGTATGTTGACTGCCTGTCACTGTGCTGTATGTTGACTGTCTGTCACTGTGCTGGATGTTGACTGTCTGTCACTGAGCTGGATGCTGGCTGCCTGTCACTGTGCTGTATGTTGACTGTCACTGCTGGATGTTAGCTGCCTGTCATTGTGCTGTATGTTGGCTGCCTGTCACTGTGCTGTATGCTGTCTGCCTGTCACTGCTGTATGTTGACTGCCTGTCACTGAGCTGGATGTTGGCTGCCTGACACTGAGCTGGATGTTGGCTGCCTGACACTGAGCTGGATGTTGACTGTCTGTCACTGAGCTGGATGTTGACTCTCTGTCACTGAGCTGGATGTTGACTCTCTCTCACTGTGCTGGATGTTGACTGTCTGTCACTGTGCTGTATGTTGACTGTCACTGTGCTGTATGTTGGCTGTCTGTCACTGCTGTATGTTGACTGTCACTGTGCTGTATGTTGTCTGTCTGTCACTGTGCTGTATGTTGACTGCCTGTCACTGTGCTGTATGTTGGCTGTCTATCACTGTGCTGTATGTTGACTGCCTGTCACTGTGCTGTATGTTGACTGCCTGTCACTGTGCTGTATGTTGACTGCCTGTCACTGTGCTGTATGTTCGCTGTCTGTCACTGTGCTGTATGTTGACTGCCTGTCACTGTGCTGTATGTTGGCTGCCTGTCACTGTGCTGTATGTTGGCTGCCTGTCACTGTGCTGTATGTTGACTGTCACTGTGCTGTATGTTGACTGTCACTGCTGTATGTTGGCTGCCTGTCACTGTGCTGTATGTTGACTGCCTGTCACTGTGCTGTATGTTGACTGCCTGTCACTGTGCTGTATGTTGACTGCCTGTCACTGTGCTGTATGTTGACTGCCTGTCACTGAGCTGTATGTTGACTGTCTGTCACTGTGCTGTATGTTGTCTGCCTGTCACTGTGCTGTATGTTGACTGCTTGTCACTGTGCTGTATGTTGACTGCCTGTCACTGTGCTGTATGTTGACTGTCTGTCACTGTGCTGTATGTTGACTGCCTGTCACTGTGCTGTATGTTGACTGCCTGTCACTGTGCTGTATGTTGACTGTCTGTCACTGAGCTGGATGTTAACTGCCTGTCACTGTGCTGTATGTTGACTGCATGTCACTGTGCTGGATGTTGTCTGTCTGTCACTGAGCTGGATGTTGGCTGCCTGTCACTGTGCTGTATGTTGACTGCCTGTCACTGTGCTGGATGTTGACTGCCTGTCACTGTGCTGTATGTTGGCTGTCTGTCACTGTGCTGTATGTTGACTGCCTGTCACTGTGCTGTATGTTGACTGTCTGTCACTGAGCTGTATGTTGACTGTCTGTCACTGAGCTGTATGTTGACTGCCTGTCACTGTGCTGGATGTTGACTGCCTGTCACTGTGCTGGATGTTGACTGCCTGTCACTGTGCTGTATGTTGGCTGTCTGTCACTGTGCTGTATGTTGACTGCCTGTCACTGTGCTGTATGTTGACTGCCTGTCACTGTGCTGTATGTTGACTGTCTGTCACTGAGCTGGATGTTGACTGCCTGTCACTGAGCTGTATGTTGACTGCCTGTCACTGTGCTGGATGTTGTCTGTCTGTCACTGAGCTGGATGTTGGCTGCCTGTCACTGTGCTGTATGTTGACTGCCTGTCACTGTGCTGGATGTTGACTGCCTGTCACTGTGCTGTATGTTGGCTGTCTGTCACTGTGCTGTATGTTGACTGCCTGTCACTGTGCTGTATGTTGACTGTCTGTCACTGAGCTGTATGTTGGCTGTCTGTCACTGTGCTGTGTGTTGACTCTCTCTCACTGTGCTGGATGTTGACTGTCTGTCACTGTGCTGTATGTTGACTGTCACTGTGCTGTATGTTGGCTGTCTGTCACTGCTGTATGTTGACTGTCACTGTGCTGTATGTTGTCTGTCTGTCACTGCTGTATGTTGACTGCCTGTCACTGTGCTGTATGTTGGCTGTCTATCACTGTGCTGTATGTTGACTGCCTGTCACTGTGCTGTATGTTGACTGCCTGTCACTGTGCTGTATGTTGACTGCCTGTCACTGGGCTGTATGTTCGCTGTCTGTCACTGTGCTGTATGTTGACTGCCTGTCACTGTGCTGTATGTTGGCTGCCTGTCACTGTGCTGTATGTTGGCTGCCTGTCACTGTGCTGTATGTTGACTGTCACTGTGCTGTATGTTGACTGTCACTGCTGTATGTTGGCTGTCTGTCACTGTGCTGTATGTTGACTGCCTGTCACTGTGCTGTATGTTGACTGCCTGTCACTGCTGTATGTTGACTGCCTGTCACTGTGCTGTATGTTGACTGTCTGTCACTGTGCTGGATGTTAGCTGCCTGTCACTGTGCTGTATTATGACTGCCTGTCACTGTGCTGTATGTTGACTGCCTGTCACTGTGCTGTATGTTGACTGCCTGTCACTGTGCTGTATGTTGACTGTCTGTCACTGAGCTGGATGTTGACTGTCTGTCACTGTGCTGGATGTTGTCTGTCTGTCACTGAGCTGGATGTTGGCTGCCTGTCACTGTGCTGTATGTTGACTGCCTGTCACTGTGCTGGATGTTGACTGCCTGTCACTGTGCTGTATGTTGGCTGTCTGTCACTGTGCTGTATGTTGACTGTCTGTCACTGAGCTGTATGTTGACTGCCTGTCACTGTGCTGTATGTTGGCTGCCTGTCACTGTGCTGTATGTTGACTGCCTGTCACTGTGCTGTATGTTGACTGTCTGTCACTGAGCTGTATGTTGACTGTCTGTCACTGTGCTGTGTGTTGACTGCCTGTCACTGAGCTCTATGTTGACTGTCTGTCACTGTGCTGTATGTTGACTGTCTGACGACTGTCTTGTATGTTGACTGCCTGTCACTGTGCTGGATGTTGGCTGCCTGTCACTGTGCTGTATGTTGACTGCCTGTCACTGAGCTGTATGTTGACTGTCTGTCACTGTGCTGTATGTTGACTGCCTGTCACTGTGCTGGATGTTGACTGTCTGTCACTGTGCTGTATGTTGACTGTCTGTCACTGTGCTGTATGTTGACTGCCTGTCACTGTGCTGTATGTTGACTGCCTGTTACTGTGCTGTATGTTGACTGACTGTCACTGTGCTTAATGTTGGCTGCCTGTCACTGTGCTGTATGTTGACTGCCTATCACTGAGCTATATGTTGACTGTCTGTCACTGCTGTATGTTGACTGCCTGTCACTGTGCTGGATGTTGGCTGCCTGTCACTGTGCTGGATGTTGACTGCCTGTCACTGAGCTGTATGTTGACTGTCTGTCACTGTGCTGTATGTTGACTGCCTGTCACTGTGCTGTATGTTGACTGCCTGTCACTGTGCTGTATGTTGACTGCCTGTCACTGTGCTGTATGTTGACTGCCTGTCACTGTGCTGTATGTTGACTGCCTGTCACTGTGCTGTATGTTGACTGCCTGTCACTGTGCTGTATGTTGACTGCCTGTCACTGTGCTGTATGTTGACTGCCTGTCACTGCTGTATGTTGACTGTCTGTCACTGTGCTGTATGTTGACTGCCTGTCACTGTGCTGGATGTTGACTGCCTGTCACTGTGCTGTATGTTGGCTGCCTGTCACTGTGCTGGATGTTGGCTGCCTGTCACTGTGCTGGATGTTGGCTGCCTGTCACTGTGCTGTATGTTGGCTGCCTGTCTCTGTGCTGTATGTTGACTGCCTGTCACTGTGCTGTATGTTGGCTGCCTGTTACTGTGCTGGATGTTGACTGCCTGTCACTGTGCTGGATGTTGGCTGCCTGTCACTGTGCTGGATGTTGACTGCCTGTCACTGCTGTATGTTGGCTGTCTGTCACTGTGCTTTATGTTGACTGTCTGTCACTGTGCTGTATGTTGACTGTCACTGAGCTGTATGTTGGCTGTCTGTCACTGTGCTGTATGTTGACTGCCTGTCACTGTGCTGTATGTTGACTGTCTGTCACTGAGCTGTATGTTGGCTGTCTGTCACTGAGCTGTATGTTGGCTGTCTGTCACTGAGCTGGATGTTGACTGTCTGTCACTGTGCTGTATGTTGACTGTCTGACGACTGTGTTGTATGTTGACTGCCTGTCACTGAGCTGTATGTTGACTGTCTGTCACTGTGCTGAATGTTGACTGTCTGACGACTGTGTTGTATGTTGACTGCCTGTCACTGTGCTGTATGTTGACTGCCTGTCACTGAGCTGTATGTTGACTGTCTGTCACTGTGCTGTATGTTGACTGTCTGACGACTGTGTTGTATGTTGACTGCCTGTCACTGTGCTGTATGTTGACTGCCTGTCACTGTGCTGTATGTTGACTGCCTGTCACTGTGCTGTATGTTGACTGCCTGTCACTGAGCTGTATGTTGACTGTCTGTCACTGTGCTGTATGTTGACTGTCTGTCACTGCTGTATGCTGTCTGCCTGTCATTGTGCTGGATGTTGACTGCCTGTCACTGTGCTGTATGTTGACTGCCTGTCACTGAGCTGTATGTTGACTGTCTGTCACTGTGCTGTATGTTGACTGTCTGTCACTCTGCTGTATGTTGACTGTCTGTCACTGCTGTATGCTGTCTGCCTGTCATTGTGCTGTATGTTGGCTGACTGTCACTGTGCTGTATGTTGACTGCCTGTCACTGTGCTGTATGTTGACTGCCTGTCACTGTGCTGTATGTTGACTGCCTGTCACTGTGCTGTATGTTGACTGCCTGTCACTGTGCTGTATGTTGACTGCCTGTCACTGTGCTGTATGTTGACTGTCTGTCACTGTGCTGGATGTTAGCTGCCTGTCACTGTGCTGTATTATGACTGCCTGTCACTCTGCTGTATGTTGACTGCCTGTCACTGTGCTGTATGTTGACTGCCTGTCACTGTGCTGTATGTTGACTGTCTGTCACTGAGCTGGATGTTGACTGTCTGTCACTGTGCTGGATGTTGTCTGTCTGTCACTGAGCTGGATGTTGGCTGCCTGTCACTGTGCTGTATGTTGACTGCCTGTCACTGTGCTGTATGTTGACTGTCTGTCACTGAGCTGTATGTTGGCTGTCTGTCACTGAGCTGTATGTTGGCTGTCTGTCACTGTGCTGTGTGTTGACTGCCTGTCACTGAGCTCTATGTTGACTGTCTGTCACTGTGCTGTATGTTGACTGTCTGACGACTGTCTTGTATGTTGACTGCCTGTCACTGTGCTGGATGTTGGCTGCCTGTCACTGTGCTGTATGTTGACTGCCTGTCACTGAGCTGTATGTTGACTGCCTGTCACTGTGCTGTATGTTGACTGCCTGTTACTGTGCTGTATGTTGACTGACTGTCACTGTGCTTAATGTTGGCTGCCTGTCACTGTGCTGTATGTTGACTGCCTATCACTGAGCTGTATGTTGACTGTCTGTCACTGCTGTATGTTGACTGCCTGTCACTGTGCTGGATGTTGGCTGCCTGTCACTGTGCTGGATGTTGACTGCCTGTCACTGAGCTGTATGTAGACTGTCTGTCACTGTGCTGTATGTTGACTGCCTGTCACTGTGCTGTATGTTGACTGCCTGTCACTGTGCTGTATGTTGACTGCCTGTCACTGTGCTGTATGTTGACTGCCTGTCACTGTGCTGTATGTTGACTGCCTGTCACTGTGCTGTATGTTGACTGCCTGTCACTGTGCTGTATGTTGACTGCCTGTCACTGTGCTGTATGTTGACTGCCTGTCACTGTGCTGTATGTTGACTGCCTGTCACTGTGCTGTATGTTGACTGTCTGTCACTGTGCTGTATGTTGACTGCCTGTCACTGTGCTGGATGTTGACTGCCTGTCACTGTGCTGTATGTTGGCTGCCTGTCACTGTGCTGGATGTTGGCTGCCTGTCACTGTGCTGGATGTTGGCTGCCTGTCACTGTGCTGTATGTTGGCTGCCTGTCTCTGTGCTGTATGTTGACTGCCTGTCACTGTGCTGTATGTTGGCTGCCTGTTACTGTGCTGTATGTTGTCTGTCTGTCACTGTGCTGGATGTTGGCTGCCTGTCACTGTGCTGGATGTTGACTGCCTGTCACTGCTGTATGTTGGCTGTCTGTCACTGTGCTTTATGTTGACTGCCTGTCACTGTGCTGTATGTTGACTGCCTGTCACTGTGCTGTATGTTGACTGTCTGTCACTGAGCTGTATGTTGGCTGTCTGTCACTGAGCTGTATGTTGGCTGTCTGTCACTGAGCTGGATGTTGACTGTCTGTCACTGTGCTGTATGTTGACTGTCTGACGACTGTGTTGTATGTTGACTGCCTGTCACTGAGCTGTATGTTGACTGTCTGTCACTGTGCTGTATGTTGACTGTCTGAAGACTGTGTTGTATGTTGACTGCCTGTCACTGTGCTGTATGTTGACTGCCTGTCACTGAGCTGTATGTTGACTGTCTGTCACTGTGCTGTATGTTGACTGTCTGACGACTGTGTTGTATGTTGACTGCCTGTCACTGTGCTGTATGTTGACTGCCTGTCACTGTGCTGTATGTTGACTGCCTGTCACTGTGCTGTATGTTGACTGCCTGTCACTGAGCTGTATGTTGACTGTCTGTCACTGTGCTGTATGTTGACTGTCTGTCACTGAGCTGTATGTTGACTGCCTGTCACTGTGCTGTATGTTGACTGTCTGTCACTGCTGTATGCTGTCTGCCTGTCATTGTGCTGGATGTTGACTGCCTGTCACTGTGCTGTATGTTGACTGCCTGTCACTGAGCTGTATGTTGACTGTCTGTCACTGTGCTGTATGTTGACTGTCTGTCACTGTGCTGTATGTTGACTGTCTGTCACTGCTGTATGCTGTCTGCCTGTCATTGTGCTGTATGTTGACTGCGTGTCACTGTGCTGTATGTTGACTGTCTGTCACTGTGCTGGATGTTGACTGCCTGTCACTGTGCTGTATGTTGACTGCCTATCACTGAGCTATATGTTGACTGTCTGTCACTGCTGTATGTTGACTGCCTGTCACTGTGCTGGATGTTGGCTGCCTGTCACTGTGCTGGATGTTGACTGCCTGTCACTGAGCTGTATGTTGACTGTCTGTCACTGTGCTGTATGTTGACTGCCTGTCACTGTGCTGTATGTTGACTGCCTGTCACTGTGCTGTATGTTGACTGCCTGTCACTGTGCTGTATGTTGACTGCCTGTCACTGTGCTGTATGTTGACTGCCTGTCACTGTGCTGTATGTTGACTGCCTGTCACTGTGCTGTATGTTGACTGCCTGTCACTGTGCTGTATGTTGACTGCCTGTCACTGCTGTATGTTGACTGTCTGTCACTGTGCTGTATGTTGACTGCCTGTCACTGTGCTGGATGTTGACTGCCTGTCACTGTGCTGTATGTTGGCTGCCTGTCACTGTGCTGGATGTTGGCTGCCTGTCACTGTGCTGGATGTTGGCTGCCTGTCACTGTGCTGTATGTTGGCTGCCTGTCTCTGTGCTGTATGTTGACTGCCTGTCACTGTGCTGTATGTTGGCTGCCTGTTACTGTGCTGGATGTTGACTGCCTGTCACTGTGCTGGATGTTGGCTGCCTGTCACTGTGCTGGATGTTGACTGCCTGTCACTGCTGTATGTTGGCTGTCTGTCACTGTGCTTTATGTTGACTGTCTGTCACTGTGCTGTATGTTGACTGTCACTGAGCTGTATGTTGGCTGTCTGTCACTGTGCTGTATGTTGACTGCCTGTCACTGTGCTGTATGTTGACTGTCTGTCACTGAGCTGTATGTTGGCTGTCTGTCACTGAGCTGTATGTTGGCTGTCTGTCACTGAGCTGGATGTTGACTGTCTGTCACTGTGCTGTATGTTGACTGTCTGACGACTGTGTTGTATGTTGACTGCCTGTCACTGAGCTGTATGTTGACTGTCTGTCACTGTGCTGAATGTTGACTGTCTGACGACTGTGTTGTATGTTGACTGCCTGTCACTGTGCTGTATGTTGACTGCCTGTCACTGAGCTGTATGTTGACTGTCTGTCACTGTGCTGTATGTTGACTGTCTGACGACTGTGTTGTATGTTGACTGCCTGTCACTGTGCTGTATGTTGACTGCCTGTCACTGTGCTGTATGTTGACTGCCTGTCACTGTGCTGTATGTTGACTGCCTGTCACTGAGCTGTATGTTGACTGTCTGTCACTGTGCTGTATGTTGACTGTCTGTCACTGCTGTATGCTGTCTGCCTGTCATTGTGCTGGATGTTGACTGCCTGTCACTGTGCTGTATGTTGACTGCCTGTCACTGAGCTGTATGTTGACTGTCTGTCACTGTGCTGTATGTTGACTGTCTGTCACTCTGCTGTATGTTGACTGTCTGTCACTGCTGTATGCTGTCTGCCTGTCATTGTGCTGTATGTTGGCTGACTGTCACTGTGCTGTATGTTGACTGCCTGTCACTGTGCTGTATGTTGACTGCCTGTCACTGTGCTGTATGTTGACTGCCTGTCACTGTGCTGTATGTTGACTGCCTGTCACTGTGCTGTATGTTGACTGCCTGTCACTGTGCTGTATGTTGACTGTCTGTCACTGTGCTGGATGTTAGCTGCCTGTCACTGTGCTGTATTATGACTGCCTGTCACTCTGCTGTATGTTGACTGCCTGTCACTGTGCTGTATGTTGACTGCCTGTCACTGTGCTGTATGTTGACTGTCTGTCACTGAGCTGGATGTTGACTGTCTGTCACTGTGCTGGATGTTGTCTGTCTGTCACTGAGCTGGATGTTGGCTGCCTGTCACTGTGCTGTATGTTGACTGCCTGTCACTGTGCTGTATGTTGACTGTCTGTCACTGAGCTGTATGTTGGCTGTCTGTCACTGAGCTGTATGTTGGCTGTCTGTCACTGTGCTGTGTGTTGACTGCCTGTCACTGAGCTCTATGTTGACTGTCTGTCACTGTGCTGTATGTTGACTGTCTGACGACTGTCTTGTATGTTGACTGCCTGTCACTGTGCTGGATGTTGGCTGCCTGTCACTGTGCTGTATGTTGACTGCCTGTCACTGAGCTGTATGTTGACTGCCTGTCACTGTGCTGTATGTTGACTGCCTGTTACTGTGCTGTATGTTGACTGACTGTCACTGTGCTTAATGTTGGCTGCCTGTCACTGTGCTGTATGTTGACTGCCTATCACTGAGCTGTATGTTGACTGTCTGTCACTGCTGTATGTTGACTGCCTGTCACTGTGCTGGATGTTGGCTGCCTGTCACTGTGCTGGATGTTGACTGCCTGTCACTGAGCTGTATGTAGACTGTCTGTCACTGTGCTGTATGTTGACTGCCTGTCACTGTGCTGTATGTTGACTGCCTGTCACTGTGCTGTATGTTGACTGCCTGTCACTGTGCTGTATGTTGACTGCCTGTCACTGTGCTGTATGTTGACTGCCTGTCACTGTGCTGTATGTTGACTGCCTGTCACTGTGCTGTATGTTGACTGCCTGTCACTGTGCTGTATGTTGACTGCCTGTCACTGTGCTGTATGTTGACTGCCTGTCACTGTGCTGTATGTTGACTGTCTGTCACTGTGCTGTATGTTGACTGCCTGTCACTGTGCTGGATGTTGACTGCCTGTCACTGTGCTGTATGTTGGCTGCCTGTCACTGTGCTGGATGTTGGCTGCCTGTCACTGTGCTGGATGTTGGCTGCCTGTCACTGTGCTGTATGTTGGCTGCCTGTCTCTGTGCTGTATGTTGACTGCCTGTCACTGTGCTGTATGTTGGCTGCCTGTTACTGTGCTGTATGTTGTCTGTCTGTCACTGTGCTGGATGTTGGCTGCCTGTCACTGTGCTGGATGTTGACTGCCTGTCACTGCTGTATGTTGGCTGTCTGTCACTGTGCTTTATGTTGACTGCCTGTCACTGTGCTGTATGTTGACTGCCTGTCACTGTGCTGTATGTTGACTGTCTGTCACTGAGCTGTATGTTGGCTGTCTGTCACTGAGCTGTATGTTGGCTGTCTGTCACTGAGCTGGATGTTGACTGTCTGTCACTGTGCTGTATGTTGACTGTCTGACGACTGTGTTGTATGTTGACTGCCTGTCACTGAGCTGTATGTTGGCTGTCTGTCACTGAGCTGTATGTTGGCTGTCTGTCACTGAGCTGGATGTTGACTGTCTGTCACTGTGCTGTATGTTGACTGTCTGAAGACTGTGTTGTATGTTGACTGCCTGTCACTGTGCTGTATGTTGACTGCCTGTCACTGAGCTGTATGTTGACTGTCTGTCACTGTGCTGTATGTTGACTGTCTGACGACTGTGTTGTATGTTGACTGCCTGTCACTGTGCTGTATGTTGACTGCCTGTCACTGTGCTGTATGTTGACTGCCTGTCACTGTGCTGTATGTTGACTGCCTGTCACTGAGCTGTATGTTGACTGTCTGTCACTGTGCTGTATGTTGACTGTCTGTCACTGAGCTGTATGTTGACTGCCTGTCACTGTGCTGTATGTTGACTGTCTGTCACTGCTGTATGCTGTCTGCCTGTCATTGTGCTGGATGTTGACTGCCTGTCACTGTGCTGTATGTTGACTGCCTGTCACTGAGCTGTATGTTGACTGTCTGTCACTGTGCTGTATGTTGACTGTCTGTCACTGTGCTGTATGTTGACTGTCTGTCACTGCTGTATGCTGTCTGCCTGTCATTGTGCTGTATGTTGACTGCGTGTCACTGTGCTGTATGTTGACTGTCTGTCACTGTGCTGGATGTTGACTGCCTGTCACTGTGCTGTATGCTGTCTGCCTGTCACTGTGCTGTATGTTGGCTGACTGTCACTGTGCTGGATGTTGACTGCCTGTCACTGTGCTGGATTTTGACTGCCTGTCACTGTGCTGGATGTTGACTGTCTGTCACTGCTGTATGTTGACTGCCTGTCACTGTGCTGGATGTTGACTGTCTGTCACTGCTGTATGTTGACTGCCTGTCACTGTGCTGTACGTTGGCTGCCTGTCACTGTGCTGGATGTTGACTGCCTGTCACTGTGCTGTATGTTGACTGCCTGTCACTGAGCTGTATGTTGACTGTCTGTCACTGTGCTGGATGTTGACTGCCTGTCACTGTGCTGTATGTTGACTGCCTGTCACTGAGCTGTATGTTGACTGTCTGTCACTGTGCTGTATGTTGACTGTCTGTCACTGCTGTATGCTGTCTGCCTGTCATTGTGCTGTATGTTGACTGCGTGTCACTGTGCTGTATGTTGACTGTCTGTCACTGTGCTGGATGTTGACTGCCTGTCACTGTGCTGTATGCTGTCTGCCTGTCACTGTGCTGGATGTTGACTGCCTGTCACTGTGCTGGATTTTGACTGCCTGTCACTGTGCTGGATGTTGACTGTCTGTCACTGCTGTATGTTGACTGCCTGTCACTGTGCTGGATGTTGGCTGCCTGTCACTGTGCTGGATGTTGACTGTCACTGCTGTATGTTGACTGCCTGTCACTGTGCTGGATGTTGGCTGCCTGTCACTGTGCTGGATGTTGACTGTCTGTCACTGCTGTATGTTGACTGCCTGTCACTGTGCTGTATGTTGGCTGCCTGTCACTGCTGTATGTTGACTGCGTGTCACTGTGCTGGATGTTGACTGTCTGTCACTGTGCTGTATGTTGACTGCGTGTCACTGTGCTGTATGTTGACTGTCTGTCACTGTGCTGGATGTTGACTGCCTGTCACTGTGCTGTATGTTGACTGCCTCTCTGCTGATGAAGTTCTGTCCTCTTTGATTCACAGCTGCACCTTCAAATGGAGGAGAATTGCCGTCTCTGGTCTGCTGTTGAAGAATTGCAGGGCCGAGGTCTAAATTCTGATCGCCCTTTCTGAGGGCACGTTCGAGAATTGTTCCAGTAACTTGCCCACAGTCCGAGACTTCAGACATTGACCCGAAGCCAGGAACAGATTCCAGTCTGGATACCAGTCCAACAGCCACCTCTCCTCCCGGCTCTTCCTGTCCGATTGCGTATGGTGTGCGAGGCTGTGCCATTCAGCACACCCAGCTTTCATTCTCTTCCTCTGGGCTCAGCTGAACTGGCCAACCGCAAAGGGCCTGAGCACCTGTCAGAGCCAGAGTACTGCTGTGTGTTCCTGCACCACACAAACACCGCCGGAAGCAACGGTGCAAACATAGAACAGTGTTACTTCACAACAAGGATGCTTGAAAATGGAGGTATTTAGTGTGACTGAGTGAAGCAGTTTGATAGTGTGATTATAGGTGGGTGTTAACACCAACCAGGAAAGGTGTTGGAATATATTTGCCTGTTTACTTCTAGTTACAGACATAATGAATTTGATTAAGTTATATTCTTCCAGGAGATGATCCATGCCCGTTTGGTTTTAAATGTTTGCGATGGGTCAAGTTGTACTTTCAGTGCCTTGAAGCTGTCGAGTTTGCACAAGTCCCTGGTGCAGGCTCGTGCCTTATAACAAAACAGTACTTGTGATTTTACAATGGTGATGCGTATTTTGCACAGATGACTTGGTCCGGGTGTAACAGTGAGAGGCGTGAATGCCCCACAGTAATTATCCAGTCAATTCTGTGCCCAGAGTGCAGCTCACACTGCTGGATCCCTTCATTAATTGTGGGGCAGAGAGAGGAATGTGTTGTGTGTGTAATCTCCACGTCCTGAGGCAGGATTCATTTACTGAACTGCAAGCTCAGCTGTTCGAGGAAAGAACAAGGCTACAAGGACGTCAGGATTTCCAGCAATGTAGCTGGCTAGTGGGAAAGAGAGTAATGTTCATGTCTGAGACAATCAGTGACTGACACTCTGCCTAAACTCATGTTCCTGATGTTGATTGCAGTTAGTGTCGCAATGTCCTGAGAGTAGAGGGGACATTGGGCGTTGTGGTGTCTGACACAATCATGCTTCAAAGGCTGTGCCTGTGTCTGACATAAATCAAATCTAGTCTGGGTCCATGTCCCTCTCCACAGGACCCTGTGTCACCGAGACAGGGAGTTCAGTCTCATTCATTCCAGAATGACTAGTGAAATGGGACTTGGAAATGGGACAGGGATTTGTGACATTTAATGTAGATTTGGATGGGAGCTGCCATGAATCACGGTCTCAGCTAAAATGAGGAACCTAATGGACCTGTCTGTTACACATAAGCACCAGCTTTGCTCCAGCATCACTTCTTCATACACATTCCTGAAGCAAATGTTGATTGGGCTGCGGGGGTTGGAAGGACATTAATGCAGTCCTAGATTCAGCAGATAATTAAATGTTCACTGTTGATCAAACTGTAATTGGATGAAATAGGTCCATTAGGATTCCATACATTGGAAATGAGCGAGGGAAGGTTTGAATCATTGGGAGTGAGTGGGAGAAGGTTTGAATCATTGTGAGTGAGTGAGGGAAGGTTTGACTCATTGGGAGTGAGCGAGGGAAGGTTTGACTCATTGGGAGTGAGTGAGGGAAGGTTTGACTCATTGGGAGTGAGCGAGGGAAGGTTTGACTCATTGGGAGTGAGAGAGGGAAGGTTTGACTCATTGGGAGTGAGCGAAGGAAAGTTTGACGGTTTGACACATTGGGAGTGAGAGAGGGAAGGTTTGACTCATTGGCAGTGAGCGAGGGAAGGTTTGACTCATTGGGAGTGAGCGAGGGAAGGATTGTCTCATTGGGAGTGAGCAAGGAAACGTTTGATTCATTGGGAGTGAGCGAGGGAAGGTTTGGTTCATTGGGAGTGAGCGATGGAAGGTTTGATTCATTGGGAGTGAGCGAGGAAACGTTTGATTCATTGGGAGTGAGTGGGAGAAGGTTTGATTCATTGGGAGAGAGCGAGGGAAGGTTTGATTCATTGGGAGTGAGGGAGGGAAGGTTTGAGTCATTGGGAGTGAGTGGGAGGAGGTTTGATTCATTGGCAGTGAGCAAGGGAAGGTTTGACTCATTGGGAGTGAGCGAGGGAAGGTTTGATTCATTGGGAGTGAGCGAGGGAAGGTTTGACTCATTGGGAGTGAGTGAGGGAAGGTTTGATTCATTGGGAGTGAGCGACGGAAGGTTTGACTCATTGGGAGTGAGCGAGGGAAGATTTGACTCATTGGGAGCGAGGGAAGGTTTGATTCATTGGGAGTGAGCGAGGGAAGGTTTTACTCATTGCGAGTGAGTGGAAGAAGGTTTGACTCATTGGGAGTGAGTGGAAGAAGGTTTGACTCATTGGGAGTGAGTGGGAGAAGGTTTGACTCATTGGGTGTGAGCGAGGGAAGGTTTGGTTCATTGAGAGTCAGTGGGAGAAGTTTTGACTCATTGGGAGTGAGCGAGGAAGGTTTGACTCATTGGGAGTGAGCGAGGGAAGGTTTGACTCATTGGGAGTGAGTGAGGGGAGGTTTGACTCATTGGGAGTGAGTGGAAGAAGGTTTGACTCATTGGGAGTGAGTGGGATAAGGTTTGACTGATTGGGAGTGAGCGAGGGAAGGTTTGGTTCATTGGGAGTCAGTGGGAGAAGGGTTGACTCATTGGGAGTGAGCGAGGGAAGGTTTGACTCATTGGGAGTGAGTGGAAGAAGGTTTGACTCATTGGGAGTGAGTGGAAGAAGGTTTGACTCATTGGGAGTGAGTGGGAGAAGGTTTGACTTATTGGGAGTGAGCGAGGGTAGGTTTGACTCATTGGGAATGAGCGAGGGAAGGTTTGGTTCATTGGGAGTGAGCGAGGGAAGGTTTGGTTCATTGGGAGTGAGTGGGAGAAGGTTTGAATCATTGGGAGTGAGCGAGGGAAGGTTTGGTTCATTGGGAGTCAGTGGGATTAGGTTTGACTCATTGGGAGTGAGCGATGGAAGGTTTGGTTCATTGGGAATGAGCGAGGGAAGGTTTGATTCATTGGGAGTGAGCGAGGGAAGGTTTGAGTCATTGGGAGTCAGTGGGGGAAGGTTTGACTCATTGGGAGTGAGCGAGGGAAGGTTTGCTTCATTGGGAGAAGGTTTGACTCATTGGGAGTGAGCGAGGGAAGGTTTGGTTCATTGGGAGTGAGAGGGAAAGTTTGATTCATTGGGAGTGAGCGAGGTAAGGCTTGACTCATTGGGAGTGAGTGAGGGAAGGTTTGACTCATTGGGAGTGAGCGAGGGAAGGTTTGACTCATTGGGAGTGAGCGAGGGAAGGTTTGACTAATTGGGAGTGAGAGAGGGAAGGTTTGACTCATTGGGAGTGAGCGAGGGAAGGTTTGACTCATTGGGAGTGAGAGAGGGAAGGTTTGACTCATTGGGAGTGAGTGAGGGAAGGTTTGACTCATTGGGAGTGAGCGAGGGAAGGTTTGGTCCATTGGAAGTGAGCGAGGGAAGGCTTGACTCATTGGGAGTGAGCGAGGGAAGGTTTGACTCATTGGGAGTGAGCGAGGGAAGGTTTGATTCATTGGGAGTGAGCGAGGGAAGGTTTGACTCATTGGGATTGAGTGAGGGAAGGTTTGACTCATTGGGAATGAGCGAGGGAAGGTTTGGTTCATTGGGAATGAGCGAGGGAAGGTTTGGTTCATTGGGAGTGAGTGGGAGAAGGTTTGAATCATTGGGAGTGAGCGAGGGTAGGTTTGGTTCATTGGGAGTCAGTGGGATTAGGTTTGACTCATTGGGAGTGAGCGATGGAAGGTTCGGTTCATTGGGAATGAGCGAGGGAAGGTTTGATTCATTGGGAGTGAGCGAGGGAAGGTTTGAGTCATTGGGAGTCAGTGGGGGAAGGTTTGACTCATTGGGAGTGAGCGAGGGAAGGTTTGCTTCATTGGGAGAAGGTTTGACTCATTGGGAGTGAGCGAGGGAAGGTTTGGTTCATTGGGAGTGAGAGGGAAAGTTTGATTCATTGGGAGTGAGCGAGGTAAGGCTTGACTCATTGGGAGTGAGTGAGGGAAGGTGTGACTCATTGGGAGTGAGCGAGGGAAGGCTTGACTCATTGGGAGTGAGCGAGGGAAGGTTTGACTAATTGGGAGTGAGAGAGGGAAGGTTTGACTCATTGGGAGTGAGCGAGGGAAGGTTTGACTCATTGGGAGTGAGAGAGGGAAGGTTTGACTCATTGGGAGTGAGTGAGGGAAGGTTTGACTCATTGGGAGTGAGCAAGGGAAGGTTTGGTCCATTGGAAGTGAGCGAGGGAAGGCTTGACTCATTGGGAGTGAGCGAGGGAAGGTTTGACTCATTGGGAGTGAGCGAGGGAAGGTTTGATTCATTGGGAGTGAGCGAGGGAAGGTTTGACTCATTGGGATTGAGTGAGGGAAGGTTTGACTCATTGGGAGTGAGCGAGGGAAGGTTTGATTCATTGGGAGTGAGCGAGGGAAGGCTTGACTCATTGGGAGTGAGCGAGGGAAGGTTTGACTCATTGGGAGTGAGAGAGGGAAGGTTTGACTCATTGGGAGTGTGCGAGGGAAGGTTTGACTCATTGGGAGTGAGCGAGGGAAGGTTTGACTCATTGGGAGTGAGCGAGGGAAGGTTTGACTCATTGGGAGTGTGCGAGGGAAGGTTTGACTCATTGGGAGTGAGCGAGGGAAGGTTTGACTCATTGGGAGTGAGCGAGGGAAGGTTTGATTCATTGGGAGTGAGCGAGGGAAGGTTTGATTCATTGGGAGTGAGCGAGGGAAGGTTTGATTCATTGGGAGTGAGCGAGGGAAGGTTTGACTCATTGGGAGTGAGTGAGGGAAGTTTGACTCATTGGGAGTGAGCGAGGGAAGGTTTGATTCATTGGGAGTGAGCGAGGAAAGGTTTGATTCAATGGGAGTGAGCGAGGGAAGGTTTGATTCAATGGGAGTGAGCGAGGGAAGGTTTGATTCAATGGGAGTGAGCGAGGGAAGGTTTGATTCATTGGGAGTGAGCGAGGGAAGGTTTGATTCATTGGGAGTGAGCGAGGGAAGGTTTGATTCATTGGGAGTGAGCGAGGGAAGGTTTGATTCATTGGGAGTGAGCGAGGGAAGGTTTGATTCATTGGCAGTGAGCAAGGGAAGGTTTGATTCAATGGGAGTGAACGAGGGAAGGTTTGATTCATTGGGAGTGAGCGAGGGAAGGTTTGATTCATTGGGAGTGAGCGAGGAAGGTTTGACTCATTGGGAGTGAGCGAGGGAAGGTTTGACTCATTGGGAGTGAGTGAGGGGAGGTTTGACTCATTGGGAGTGAGTGGAAGAAGGTTTGACTCATTGGGAGTGAGTGGGATAAGGTTTGACTGATTGGGAGTGAGCGAGGGAAGGTTTGGTTCATTGGGAGTCAGTGGGAGAAGGGTTGACTCATTGGGAGTGAGCGAGGGAAGGTTTGACTCATTGGGAGTGAGTGGAAGAAGGTTTGACTCATTGGGAGTGAGTGGAAGAAGTTTTGACTCATTGGGAGTGAGTGGGAGAAGGTTTGACTTATTGGGAGTGAGCGAGGGTAGGTTTGACTCATTGGGAATGAGCGAGGGAAGGTTTGGTTCATTGGGAATGAGCGAGGGAAGGTTTGGTTCAATGGGAGTGAGCGAGGGAAGGTTTGATTCAATGGGAGTGAGCGAGGGAAGGTTTGATTCAATGGGAGTGAGCGAGGGAAGGTTTGATTCATTGGGAGTGAGCGAGGGAAGGTTTGATTCATTGGGAGTGAGCGAGGGAAGGTTTGATTCATTGGGAGTGAGCGAGGGAAGGTTTGATTCATTGGGAGTGAGCGAGGGAAGGTTTGATTCATTGGCAGTGAGCAAGGGAAGGTTTGATTCAATGGGAGTGAACGAGGGAAGGTTTGATTCATTGGGAGTGAGCGAGGGAAGGTTTGATTCATTGGGAGTGAGCGAGGAAGGTTTGACTCATTGGGAGTGAGCGAGGGAAGGTTTGACTCATTGGGAGTGAGTGAGGGGAGGTTTGACTCATTGGGAGTGAGTGGAAGAAGGTTTGACTCATTGGGAGTGAGTGGGATAAGGTTTGACTGATTGGGAGTGAGCGAGGGAAGGTTTGGTTCATTGGGAGTCAGTGGGAGAAGGGTTGACTCATTGGGAGTGAGCGAGGGAAGGTTTGACTCATTGGGAGTGAGTGGAAGAAGGTTTGACTCATTGGGAGTGAGTGGAAGAAGTTTTGACTCATTGGGAGTGAGTGGGAGAAGGTTTGACTTATTGGGAGTGAGCGAGGGTAGGTTTGACTCATTGGGAATGAGCGAGGGAAGGTTTGGTTCATTGGGAATGAGCGAGGGAAGGTTTGGTTCATTGGGAGTGAGTGGGAGAAGGTTTGAATCATTGGGAGTGAGCGAGGGAAGGTTTGAGTCATTGGGAGTCAGTGGGGGAAGGTTTGACTCATTGGGAGTGAGCGAGGGAAGGTTTGCTTCATTGGGAGAAGGTTTGACTCATTGGGAGTGAGCGAGGGAAGGTTTGGTTCATTGGGAGTGAGAGGGAAAGTTTGATTCATTGGGAGTGAGCGAGGTAAGGCTTGACTCATTGGGAGTGAGTGAGGGAAGGTTTGACTCATTGGGAGTGAGCGAGGGAAGGCTTGACTCATTGGGAGTGAGCGAGGGAAGGTTTGACTAATTGGGAGTGAGAGAGGGAAGGTTTGACTCATTGGGAGTGAGCGAGGGATGGTTTGACTCATTGGGAGTGAGAGAGGGAAGGTTTGACTCATTGGGAGTGAGTGAGGGAAGGTTTGACTCATTGGGAGTGAGCGAGGGAAGGTTTGGTCCATTGGAAGTGAGCGAGGGAAGGCTTGACTCATTGGGAGTGAGCGAGGGAAGGTTTGACTCATTGGGAGTGAGCGAGGGAAGGCTTGACTCATTGGGAGTGAGCGAGGGAAGGTTTGACTCATTGGGAGGGAGAGAGGGAAGGTTTGACTCATTGGGAGTGTGCGAGGGAAGGTTTGACTCATTGGGAGTGAGCGAGGGAAGGTTTGACTCATTGGGAGTGAGCGAGGGAAGGTTTGACTCATTGGGAGTGAGCGAGGGAAGGTTTGATTCATTGGGAGTGAGCGAGGGAAGGTTTGATTCATTGGGAGTGAGCGAGGGAAGGTTTGATTCATTGGGAGTGAGCGAGGGAAGGTTTGACTCATTGGGAGTGAGTGAGGGAAGTTTGACTCATTGGGAGTGAGCGAGGGAAGGTTTGATTCATTGGGAGTGAGCGAGGAAAGGTTTGATTCAATGGGAGTGAGCGAGGGAAGGTTTGATTCAATGGGAGTGAGCGAGGGAAGGTTTGATTCAATGGGAGTGAGCGAGGGAAGGTTTGATTCATTGGGAGTGAGCGAGGGAAGGTTTGATTCATTGGGAGTGAGCGAGGGAAGGTTTGATTCATTGGCAGTGAGCAAGGGAAGGTTTGATTCAATGGGAGTGAACGAGGGAAGGTTTGATTCATTGGGAGTGAGCGAGGGAAGGTTTGATTCATTGGGAGTGAGCGAGGGAAGGTTTGACTCATTGGGAGTGAGTGAGGGAAGGTTTGACTCATTGGGAGTTTGTAGATTGGGAGTGTGGGTCAGTGGGAGTGAGTGAAAAGTTGGGATGAGGGTGGCTGAGTATAAGAATAGCTCAGGAGAGTTGAGGTGGTGTGAGGTGAGGGGGTGGGGGAGTCGGGCGTTGTTGGGGTGAGTGGGTGTGTGGTTGGAGGGGGGTGGGATTGGGGTGAGAATGGGGTGTTGGGGTAAGGGGGGTGCAGTGAGGGGCGGGTGAGTGAGAGTTGGGGAGGGGGGTCAGGGTGAGTGTGCAGGGGGTGAGGGGAGTCTGGGTGAGAGTGAGGGGGGCTCGGGGTGAGAGTGAGGTGGGTCGGGGTGAGAGTGAGGGGGGTCGGGGTGAGAGTGAGGGGGGTGCAGTGAGGGGGGTGAGGGTGAGTTGGGGAGGGGAATGCAGTGAGGGGGGGTGAGAGGGGTCAATGGGGTTTGAGATGAGTTTGGATGAGAGTGCGGGTGTGAGGGGAGTCTGGATGAGAGTGAGGGGCTCGGGGTGAGAGTGAGGTGGGTCGGGGTGAGAGTGAGGGGAGTATGGGTGAGAGTGAGGGGGGTCGGGGTGAGAGTGAGGGGGGGTCGTGGTGAGAGTGAGGGGGGGTCGGGGTGAGAGTGAGGGGGATCGGGGTGAGAGTGAGGGGGGGGTCGTGGTGAGAGTGAGGGGGGGTCGGGGTGAGAGTGAGGGGGATCGGGGTGAGAGTGAGGGGGGCTCGGGGTGAGAGTGAGGGGGGTCGGGGTGAGAGTGAGGGGGGCTCGGGGTGAGAGTGAGGGGGGCTCGGGGTGAGAGTGAGGGGGGCTCGGGGTGAGAGTGAGGGGGATCGGGGTGAGAGTGAGGGGAGTTTGGGTGAGAGTGAGGGGGGTCGGGGTGAGAGTGAGGGGGGCTCGGGGTGAGAGTGAGGGGGGCTCGGGGTGAGAGTGAGGGGGGTCGGGGTGAGAGTGAGGGGGGTCGGGGTGAGAGTGAGGGGGGTCGGGGTGAGAGTGAGGGGGGTCGGGGTGAGAGTGAGGGGGGTCGGGGTGAGAGTGAGGGGGGTCGGGGTGAGAGTGAGGGGGGTGCAGTGAGGGGGGGTTGGGGTGAGAGTGAGGGGGGTCGGGGTGAGAGTGAGGGGGGTCGGGGTGAGAGTGAGGGGGGCTCGGGGTGAGAGTGAGGGGGGCTCGGGGTGAGAGTGAGGGGGGCTCGGGGTGAGAGTGAGGGGGGCTCGGGGTGAGAGTGAGGGGGGCTCGGGGTGAGAGTGAGGGGGGTCGGGGTGAGAGTGAGGGGTGGTCGGGGTGAGAGTGAGGGGGTCGGGGTGAGAGTGAGGGGGGGTCGGGGTGAGAGTGAGGGGGGCTCGGGGTGAGGGTGAGGGGTGAGAGTAAGGGGGCTCGGGGTGAGAGTAAGGGGGGTGCAGTGAGGGGGGTCGGGATGAGAGTGCGGGCGGTGAGGGGGGGTCGGGGTGAGAGTGAGGGGGGTCGGGGTGAGTGAGGGGGGGTCGGAGTGAGGGGGGGTCGGGGTGAGTGAGGGGGGTGCAGTGAGGGGGGGTCGGGGTGAGAGTGAGGGGGGTGCAGTGAGGGGGGTCGGGGTGAGAGTGAGGGGGGTGCAGTGAGGGGGGGTCGGGGTGAGAGTGAGGGGGGTGCAGTGAGGGGGGGTCGGGGTGAGAGTGAGGGGGGTGCAGTGAGGGGGGTCGGGGTGAGAGTGAGGGGGGTGCAGTGAGGGGGGTCGGGGTGAGAGTGAGGGGGGTCGGGGTGAGAGTGAGGGGGGTCGGGGTGAGAGTGAGGGGGGTCGGGGTGAGAGTGAGGGGGGTGCAGTGAGGGGGGTCGGGGTGAGAGTGACGGGGGTCGGGGTGAGAGTGACGGGGGTCGGGGTGAGAGAGGGGGGGTCGGGGTGAGAGTGAGGGGGGTGCAGTGAGGGGGGTCGGGGTGAGAGTGAGGGGGGTGCAGTGAGGGGGGTCGGGGTGAGAGTGAGGGGGGTGCAGTGAGGGGGGTCGGGGTGAGAGTGAGGGGGGTCGGGGTGAGAGTGAGGGGGGTGCAGTGAGGGGTCGGAGTGAGAGTGAGGGGGGTCGGGGTGAGAGTGAGGGGGTCGGGGTGAGAGAGGGGGGGTCGGGGTGAGAGTGAGGGGGGTCGGGGTGAGAGTGAGGGGGGTCGGGGTGAGAGTGAGGGGGGTGCAGTGAGGGGGCGGGGTGAGAGTGAGGGGGGTCGGGGTGAGAGTGAGGGGGTGCAGTGAGGGGGGTCGGGGTGAGTGTGAGGGGGGTCGGGGTGAGAGTGAGGGGGGTCGGGGTGAGAGTGAGGGGGTGCGGTGAGGGGGGTCGGGGTGAGTGTGAGGGGGGTCGGGGTGAGAGTGAGGGGGTGCGGTGAGGGGGGTCGGGTGAGTGTGAGGGGGTGCAGTGAGGGGGGTCGGGGTGAGTGTGAGGGGGGTCGGGGTGAGAGTGAGGGGGTGCGGTGAGGGGGGTCGGGTGAGTGTGAGGGGGGTCGAGGTGAGTGAGGGGGTGCAGTGAGGGGGGCGGGGTGAGAGTGAGGGGGGTCGGGGTGAGAGTGAGGGGGTGCAGTGAGGGGGGTCGGGGTGAGAGTGAGGGGGTGCGGTGAGGGGGGTCGGGTGAGTGTGAGGGGGGTCGAGGTGAGAGTGAGGGGGTGCAGTGAGGGGGGCGGGGTGAGAGTGAGGGGGGTCGGGGTGAGAGTGAGGGGGTGCAGTGAGGGGGGTCGGGGTGAGTGTGAGGGGGGTCGGGGTGAGAGTGAGGGGGGTGCAGTGAGGGGTCGGAGTGAGAGTGAGGCGGGTCGGGGTGAGAGTGAGGGGGTGCGGTGAGGGGGGTCGGGTTAGTGTGAGGGGGGTCGGGGTGAGAGTGAGGGGGGTGCAGTGAGGGGGGCGGGGTGAGAGTGAGGGGGGTCGGGGTGAGAGTGAGGGGGTGCAGTGAGGGGGGTCGGGTGAGTGTGAGGGGGGTCGGGGTGAGAGTGAGGGGGGTGCAGTGAGGGGTCGGAGTGAGGAGATTGTGAATGTTGCTGTTGAAATCTAATTTCTGCCTTTGTCGTATTATTGCCACAAATCCGTGTCTCCATCCCTCGGGATGAAGAGCTGAGCGTGGAGGCAGCTCTTGTGTCAGGAAGATCGTTACTTTTGTCTCTGCCCTTTCCTGATTCCTCAGCCCCGTTTCAGTGTCTCCCACAGGTTTACCTGGGACCCTCCCAGGGCAGTGCTGGTAGTTTGGACTGAGGTGGGAGGCTGTCTGATGGTACTCATGCTCTCTCGCTGACGTTTACTGTACAACCTCTCTGCTTCCGTGTAATAACAGCCCCGCTTTACTGAATCTCGAAACACTAAATCATCTGAACACTAATTTTATATGCTTACTGTCATTTCAAAAAAAGGTGTAATAACAATAAAATACTTTACAACTCAACTAGACTTGTGTCTGTTTATTCTGCGGCAGTGTCATTTTACAAATTATAGCTGATTATATATCTGGAGCTTGTGCAGGACAGAACCTGAGACAGGAAGCGTTTTGGGGTGGACAACAGGAAGCATTCTGCTCAATAGAGAAAGAGGTACAAAGGAATCTGACACTGGGGGAGGCAGTGTGGCGCAGAGAAACAAGGAGCAGGAGCTCGGCCACTCAGCTCTCGAGCCTGCTCTGCTATTTAATAAGGTCATGGCTGATCCGACATCCACCTCAATCCATCATTTATCCACATTGTCTGACATTCACTGAAAATGGCAACACATGTGGCTAAGGCAGACGGCATGCTGGCCTTCGTCAGTCGGGGCACTGAATATAAAAATGGGCAAGTCGTGTTGCAGTTGTACAGGACCTTAATTTGGCCTCATTTGGAACATTGTGTACAATTCTGGTCGCCACACTACCAGAAGGATGTGGATGCTTTGGAGCGGGTGCAGAAGCGGTTTACTAGGATGTTGCCTGGTATGGAGGGCATAATATAAGGGGAGGTTAGATAAACTCTGTCCTCACTGGAACGACGGAGGTTAAGAGGCGACCTGGTCGAGGTCTACAAGAATATGAGTGGCATAGACTGAGTGGATAGTCAGATGCTGTTTCCTAGGGTAGGAGAGTCAAGTACTCGGGGACATAGGTTTGAAGTGCGTGAGGAAAAGTTTAGAACAGATGTGCGAGGCACGTTTTTTACACGGGGCTAAATATATGGAACGCACTGCCCGGGGAGGGGGTGGGGGCAGGTACGATTGCAGCATTTAAGGGACATCCAGACAAATGTATGAATAGGGTGGGAATGGAAGGGTACGGACTCGGTAAGTGCAGGCGGTTTTAGTTCAGACAGGTACCATGGTCGGCGCAGGCTTGGAGGGCCAAAGGGCCCGTTCCTGTGCTCTATTCTTTGTTGTAATCCTTGAGTTGATATTTGCTGTTATGCTCCTGGAAGATTTTGGGGTTAGTATTGGTAAGAATATGTCAAGAAATCCGTCGGTAAGAAGGGGTAAGCAGATTGGGCGGGGTGTGGAGCCGCCTTTTCAGTATTGGCGGCCTGATCCTCGGAGGTCTCTCGACCTCACCTCTCCATGATTCTCTTGGAAGTGAAAATGATGACTGCCAACATAATCTGAGTTATTGACCAAAATCTGTGCTCTCGTGAGGCCGATTTGCAAGGCTCCATTAAGAGGCTGAATGATACTAAAGAGAGAATTGTGTATGTGGAACATGATGCTCCATCTGCAGAAACAAAATCTCAATCCTTGCTAAACCAGTTGAGTGGCATGATGGACTAGTAGATCCATTGGTGATCATTTTCCAAAATTCTTTGGACTCTGGAATGGTTCCTACGGATTGGGGGTAGAGAATGTAACCCCGCTATTCAGAAAGGGAGTGAGAGAGAAAACAGGGAACGATAGACCAGAGAGCCGAGTGTCGGTAGTAGGGAAGTTGCTGGAGTCCATTATCAAGGATTTCACAGCACAGCATTTGGAAAGCAGGGGTGTAATCAGACAGTCAGCATGGATTTACGAAAAGAAAATCATGCTTGACAAATCTACTGGAATTCTTTGAAGATATAACTAGCAGAGTTGACCAGGGAGAACTGGTAGATGTGGTTCATTTAGACTTTCAGAAGGCTTTCGACAAGGTCTCAGAACAGATTACTATGTAAAGTTAAAGCGCATGCTAACCCCATGCTGTACCTGTCCTGGGAGTGTTTGATGGGGACAGTGTAGAGGGAGCTTTACTCTGTATCTAACCCCGTGCTGTACCTGTCCTGGGAGTGTTTGATGGGGACAGTGTAGAGGGAGCTTTACTCTGTATCTAACCCGTGCTGTACCTGTCCTGGGAGTGTTTGATGGGGACAGTGTAGAGGGAGCTTTACTCTGTATCTAACCCCGTGCTGTACCTGTCCTGGGAGTGTTTGATGAAGACAGTGTAGAGGGAGCTTTACTCTGTATCTAACCCCGTGCTGTACCTGTCCTGGGAGTGTTTGATGGGGACAGTGTAGAGGGAGCTTTACTCTGTATCTAACCCGTGCTGTACCTGTCCTGGGAGTGTTTGATGGGGACAGTGTAGAGGGAGCTTTACTCTGTATCTAACCCCGTGCTGTACCTGTCCTGGGAGTGTTTGATGAAGACAGTGTAGAGGGAGCTTTACTCTGTATCTAACCCCGTGCTGTACCTGTCCTGGGAGTGTTTGATGGGGACAGTGTAGAGGGAGCTTTACTCTGTATCTAACCCCGTGCTGTACCTGTCCTGGGAGTGTTTGATGGGGACAGTGTAGAGGGAGCTTTACTCTGTATCTAACCCTGTGCTGTACCTGTCCTGGGAGTGTTTGATGGGGACAGTGTAGAGGGAGCTTTACTCTGTATATAACCCCGTGCTGTACCTGTCCTGGGAGTGTTTGATGGGGACAGTGTAGAGGAAGCTTTACTCTGTATCTAACCCTGTGCTGTACCTGTCCTGGGAGTGTTTGATGGGGACAGTGTAGAAGGGAGCTTTACTCTGTATCTAACCCCGTGCTATACCTGTCCTGGGAGTGTTTGATGGGAACAGTGTAGAGGCAGCTTTACTCTGTATCTAACCCCGTGCTGTACCTGTCCTGGGAGTGTTTGATGGGGACAGTGTAGAGGGAGCTTTACTCTGTATCTAACCCCGTGCTGTACCTGTCCTGGGAGTGTTTGATGGGGACAGTGTAGAGGGAGCTTTACTCTGTATCTAACCCCGTGCTGTACCTGTCCTGGGAGTGTTTGACGGGGACAGTGTAGAGGGAGCTTTACTCTGTATCTAACCCCATGCTGTACCTGTCCTGGGAGTGTTTGATGGGGACAGTGTAGAGGGTGCTTTACTCTGTATCTAACCCCGTGCTGTACCTGTCCTGGGAGTGTTTGACGGGGACAGTGTAGAGGTAGCTTTACTCTGTATCTAACCCCATGCTGTACCTGTCCTGGGAGTGTTTGATGGGGACAGTGTAGAGGCAGCTTTACTCTGTATCTAACCCCGTGCTGTACCTGTCCTGGGAGTGTTTGATGGGGACAGTGTAGAGGGAGCTTTACTCTGTATCTAACCCCGTGCTGTACCTGTCCTGGGAGTGTTTGATGGGGACAGTGTAGAGGGAGCTTTACTCTGTATTTAACCCCGTGCTGTACCTGTCCTGGGAGTGTTTGATGGGGACAGTGTAGAGGGAGCTTTACTCTGAATCTAACCCCGCGCTATACCTGTCCTGGAAGTGTTTGATGGGAACAGTGTAGAGGGAGCTTTACTCTGTATCTAACCCCGTGCTGTACCTGTCCTGGGAGTGTTTGATGGGGACAGTGTAGAGGGAGCTTTACTCTGTATCTAACCCCGTGCTGTACCTGTCCTGGGAGTGTTTGATGAAGACAGTGTAGAGGGAGCTTTACTCTGTATCTAACCCCGTGCTGTACCTGTCCTGGGAGTGTTTGATGGGGACAGTGTAGAGGGAGCTTTACTCTGTATCTAACCCGTGCTGTACCTGTCCTGGGAGTGTTTGATGGGGACAGTGTAGAGGGAGCTTTACTCTGTATCTAACCCCGTGCTGTACCTGTCCTGGGAGTGTTTGATGAAGACAGTGTAGAGGGAGCTTTACTCTGTATCTAACCCCGTGCTGTACCTGTCCTGGGAGTGTTTGATGGGGACAGTGTAGAGGGAGCTTTACTCTGTATCTAACCCTGTGCTGTACCTGTCCTGGGAGTGTTTGATGGGGACAGTGTAGAGGGAGCTTTACTCTGTATATAACCCCGTGCTGTACCTGTCCTGGGAGTGTTTGATGGGGACAGTGTAGAGGAAGCTTTACTCTGTATCTAACCCTGTGCTGTACCTGTCCTGGGAGTGTTTGATGGGGACAGTGTAGAAGGGAGCTTTACTCTGTATCTAACCCCGTGCTATACCTGTCCTGGGAGTGTTTGATGGGAACAGTGTAGAGGCAGCTTTACTCTGTATCTAACCCCGTGCTGTACCTGTCCTGGGAGTGTTTGATGGGGACAGTGTAGAGGGAGCTTTACTCTGTATCTAACCCCGTGCTGTACCTGTCCTGGGAGTGTTTGATGGGGACAGTGTAGAGGGAGCTTTACTCTGTATCTAACCCCGTGCTGTACCTGTCCTGGGAGTGTTTGACGGGGACAGTGTAGAGGGAGCTTTACTCTGTATCTAACCCCATGCTGTACCTGTCCTGGGAGTGTTTGATGGGGACAGTGTAGAGGGTGCTTTACTCTGTATCTAACCCCGTGCTGTACCTGTCCTGGGAGTGTTTGACGGGGACAGTGTAGAGGTAGCTTTACTCTGTATCTAACCCCATGCTGTACCTGTCCTGGGAGTGTTTGATGGGGACAGTGTAGAGGCAGCTTTACTCTGTATCTAACCCCGTGCTGTACCTGTCCTGGGAGTGTTTGATGGGGACAGTGTAGAGGGAGCTTTACTCTGTATCTAACCCCGTGCTGTACCTGTCCTGGGAGTGTTTGATGGGGACAGTGTAGAGGGAGCTTTACTCTGTATTTAACCCCGTGCTGTACCTGTCCTGGGAGTGTTTGATGGGGACAGTGTAGAGGGAGCTTTACTCTGTATCTAACCCCGCGCTATACCTGTCCTGGAAGTGTTTGATGGGAACAGTGTAGAGGGAGCTTTACTCTGTATCTAACCCCGTGCTGTACCTGTCCTGGGAGTGTTTGATGGGGACAGTGTAGAGGGAGCTTTACTCTGTATCTAACCCCGTGCTGTACCTGTCCTGGGAGTGTTTGATGGGGACAGTGTAGAGGGAGCTTTACTCTGTATCTAACCCCGTGCTGTACCTGTCCTGGGAGTGTTTGATGGGGACAGTGTAGAGGCAGCTTTACTCTGTATCTAACCCCGTGCTGTACCTGTCCTGGGAGTGTTTGATGGGGACAGTGTAGAGGGAGCTTTACTCTGTATCTAACCCCGTGCTGTACCTGTCCTGGGAGTGTTTGACGGGGACAGTGCAGAGGGAGCTTTACTCTGTATCTAACCCCGTGCTGTACCTGCCCTGGGAGTGTTTGATGGGGACAGTGTAGAGGGAGCTTTACTCTGTATCTAACCCCGTGCTGTACCTGTCCTGGGAGTGTTTGATGGGGACAGTGTAGAGGCAGCTTTACTCTGTATCTAACCCCGTGCTGTACCTGCCCTGGGAGTGTGTGATGGGGACAGTGTAGAGGGAGCTTTACTCTGTATCTAACCCCGCGCTATACCTGTCCTGGGAGTGTTTGATGGGGACAGTGTAGAGGGAGCTTTACTCTGTATCTAACCCCGTGCTGTACCTGTCCTGGGAGTGTTTGACGGGGACAGTGTAGAGGGAGCTTTACTCTGTATCTAACCCCATGCTGTACCTGTCCTGGGAGTGTTTGATGGGGACAGTGTAGAGGCAGCTTTACTCTGTATCTAACCCCGTGCTGTACCTGTCCTGGGAGTGTTTGATGGGGACAGTGTAGAGGCAGCTTTACTCTGTATCTAACCCCGTGCTGTACCTGTCCTGGGAGTGTTTGATGGGGACAGTGTAGAGGGAGCTTTACTCTGTATTTAACCCCGTGCTGTACCTGTCCTGGGAGTGTTTGATGGGGACAGTGTAGAGGGAGCTTTACTCTGTATCTAACCCCGTGCTGTACCTGTCCTGGGAGTGTTTGATGGGGGCAGTGTAGAGGGAGCTTTACTCTGTATCTAACCCCATGCTGTACCTGTCCTGGGAGTGTTTGATGGGGGCAGTGTAGAGGGAGCTTTACTCTGTATCTAACCCCGTGCTGTACCTGTCCTGGGAGTGTTTGATGGGGACAGTGTAGAGGGAGCTTTACTCTGTATCTAACCCCGTGCTGTACCTGTCCTGGGAGTGTTTGATGGGGACAGTGTAGAGGGAGCTTTACTCTGTATCTAACCCCGTGCTGTACCTGTCCTGGGAGTGTTTGACGGGGACAGTGCAGAGGGAGCTTTACTCTGTATCTAACCCCGTGCTGTACCTGTCCTGGGAGTGTTTGATGGGGACAGTGTAGAGGCAGCTTTACTCTGTATCTAACCCCGTGCTGTACCTGTCCTGGGAGTGTTTGATGGGGACAGTGTAGAGGGAGCTTTACTCTGTATCTAACCCCGTGCTGTACCTGTCCTGGGAGTGTTTGACGGGGACAGTGCAGAGGGAGCTTTACTCTGTATCTAACCCCGTGCTGTACCTGCCCTGGGAGTGTTTGATGGGGACAGTGTAGAGGGAGCTTTACTCTGTAACTCACACCATGCTGTACCTGTCCTGGGAGTGTTTGATGGGGACAGTGTAGAGGGAGCTTTACTCTGTATCTAACCCCGTGCTGTACCTGTCCTGGGAGTGTTTGATGGGGACAGTGTAGAGGGAGCTTTACTCTGTATCTAACCCCGTGCTGTACCTGTCCTGGGAGTGTTTGATGGGGACAGTGTAGAGGGAGCTTTACTCTGTATCTAACCCCGTGCTGTACCTGTCCTGGGAGTGTTTGATGGGGACAGTGTAGAGGCAGCTTTACTCTGTATCTAACCTCGTGCTGTACCTGTCCTGGGAGTGTTTGATGGGGACAGTGTAGAGGGAGCTTTACTCTGTATCTAACCCCGTGCTGTACCTGTCCTGGGAGTGTTTGACGGGGACAGTGCAGAGGGAGCTTTACTCTGTATCTAACCCCGTGCTGTACCTGCCCTGGGAGTGTTTGATGGGGACAGTGTAGAGGGAGCTTTACTCTGTATCTAACCCCGTGCTGTACCTGTCCTGGGAGTGTTTGATGGGGACAGTGTAGAGGCAGCTTTACTCTGTATCTAACCCCGTGCTGTACCTGCCCTGGGAGTGTGTGATGGGGACAGTGTAGAGGGAGCTTTACTCTGTATCTAACCCCGCGCTATACCTGTCCTGGGAGTGTTTGATGGGGACAGTGTTGAGGGAGCTTTACTCTGTATCTAACCCCGTGCTGTACCTGTCCTGGGAGTGTTTGACGGGGACAGTGTAGAGGGAGCTTTACTCTGTATCTAACCCCATGCTGTACCTGCCCTGGGAGTGTTTGATGGGGACAGTGTAGAGGCAGCTTTACTCTGTATCTAACCCCGTGCTGTACCTGTCCTGGGAGTGTTTGATGGGGACAGTGTAGAGGGAGCTTTACTCTGTATCTAACCCCGTGCTGTACCTGTCCTGGGAGTGTTTGATGGGGACAGTGTAGAGGCAGCTTTACTCTGTATCTAACCCCGTGCTGTACCTGTCCTGGGAGTGTTTGATGGGGACAGTGTAGAGGGAGCTTTACTCTGTATCTAACCCCGTGCTGTACCTGTCCTGGGAGTGTTTGATGGGGACAGTGTAGAGGGAGCTTTACTCTGTATCTAACCCCGTGCTGTACCTGTCCTGGGAGTGTTTGACGGGGACAGTGCAGAGGGAGCTTTACTCTGTATCTAACCCCGTGCTGTACCTGTCCTGGGAGTGTTTGATGGGGACAGTGTAGAGGCAGCTTTACTCTGTATCTAACCCCGTGCTGTACCTGTCCTGGGAGTGTTTGATGGGGACAGTGTAGAGGGAGCTTTACTCTGTATCTAACCCCGTGCTGTACCTGTCCTGGGAGTGTTTGACGGGGACAGTGCAGAGGGAGCTTTACTCTGTATCTAACCCCGTGCTGTACCTGCCCTGGGAGTGTTTGATGGGGACAGTGTAGAGGGAGCTTTACTCTGTAACTCACACCATGCTGTACCTGTCCTGGGAGTGTTTGATGGGGACAGTGTAGAGGGAGCTTTACACTGTATCTAACCCCGTGCTGTACCTGTCCTGGGAGTGTTTGATGGGGACAGTGTAGAGGCAGCTTTACTCTGTATCTAACCCCGTGCTGTACCTGCCCTGGGAGTGTGTGATGGGGACAGTGTAGAGGGAGCTTTACTCTGTATCTAACCCCGCGCTATACCTGTCCTGGGAGTGTTTGATGGGGACAGTGTAGAGGGAGCTTTACTCTGTATCTAACCCCGTGCTGTACCGTCCTGGGAGTGTTTGATGGGGACAGTGTAGAGGGAGCTTTACCCTGTATCTAACCCCGTGCTGTACCTGTCCTGGGAGTGTCTGATGGAGTCAGTGCAGAGGGAGCTTTACTCTGTATCTAACCCCGTGCTGTACCTGTCCTGGGAGTGTTTGATGGGGACAGTGTAGAGGGAGCTTTACTCTGTATCTAACCCCGTGCTGTACCTGTCCTGTGAGTGTTTGATGGGGACAGTGTAGAGGGAGCTTTACTCTGTATCTAACCCCGTGCTGTACCTGTCCTAGGAGTGTTTGATGGGGACAGTGTAGAGGGAGCTTTACTCTGTATCTAACCCCATGCTGTACCTGTCCTGGGAGTGTTTGATGGGGACAGTGTAGAGGGAGCTTTACTCTGTATCTAACCCCGTGCTGTACCTGTCCTGGGAGTGTTTGACTTGGACAGTGCAGAGGGAGCTTTACTCTGTATCTAACCCTGTGCTGTACCTGCCCTGGGAGTGTTTGATGGGGACAATGGGGACAGTGTAGAGGGAGCTTTACTCTGTATCTAACCCCGAGCTGTACCTGTCCTGGGAGTGTTTGATGGGGACAATGTAGAGGGAGCTTTACTCTGTATCGAACCCCGTGCTGTACCTGTCCTGGGAGTGTTTGATGGGGACAGTGTAGAGGGAGCTTTACTCTGTATCTAACCCCGTGCTGTACCTGTCCTGGGAGTGTTTGATGGGGACAGTGTAGAGGGAGCTTTACTCTGTATCTAACCCCGTGCTGTACCTGTCCTGGGAGTGTTTGATGGGGACAGTGTAGAGGCAGCTTTACTCTGTATCTAACCCCGTGCTGTACCTGCCCTGGGAGTGTGTGATGGGGACAGTGTAGAGGGAGCTCTACTCTGTATCTAACCCCGCGCTATACCTGTCCTGGGAGTGTTTGATGGGGACAGTGTAGAGGGAGCTTTACTCTGTATCTAACCCCGTGCTGTACCGTCCTGGGAGTATTTGATGGGGACAGTGTAGAGGGAGCTTTACCCTGTATCTAACCCCGTGCTGTACCTGTCCTGGGAGTGTCTGATGGGGACAGTGTAGAGGGAGCTTTACTCTGTATCTAACCCCGTGCTGTACCTGTCCTGGGAGTGTTTGATGGGGACAGTGTAGAGGGAGCTTTACTCTGTATCTAACCCCGTGCTGTACCTGTCCTGGCAGTGTTTGATGGAGTCAGTGCAGAGGGAGCTTTACTCTGTATCTAACCCCGTGCTGTACCTGTCCTGGGTGTGTTTGACGGGGACAGTGTAGAGGGAGCTTTACTCTGTATCTAACCCCGTGCTGTACCTGGCCTGGGAGTGTCTGATGGAGTCAGTGCAGAGGGAGCTTTACTCTGTATCTAACCCCGTGCTGTACCTGTCCTGGGAATGTTTGATATATTTGGATTCTGAATTTTAGTGTTGCATCATTGTCAGTGAGGTGCCACAGATCTGAGATAACTTCCACTCAGTATTTTGGGGTTAAATATATATTTTAATATATTCTGCAGTTAACTTTGCAAAGGCCCATTTCCTGTTTGAAAAAGCTGTTAGTTTCCTGCTGCTTTTCCACATGATAATTCTTAGTTTATTTATGTAATGAAGTGAGCCAGATAGAATATGATAAACTCTGCCCTCTGCCCATAGTCCCGGTGCTCACAGTCCAAAGTTGGTTCAGTTCCTCCTTCCTCTGTCACGTTGGTCACAGCCTATCCAGTGGATCAGTTCCCATTGCTGAGTTACCGCTTGGGTGGGGCTGGCCGGCTCCTCAGTGTCTTACACTTGGGGATGTGACTCTGGGCCACGTTGGGTTCGAAGCGGCGGCTGCAGTGTGGGCACTGGATGTAGTCCGAGTTGAGGAAGGGTGAGGGGGCGGCTATGCTACTTTTCTTCTTTCCTCGGTAGATTTCGAGCTCAATTTGCTGTGCCGCATGCAGCATCCGGATAAAGGAGTCGTGTTTCAACTTCCAGTTTACTTTCTTCGAAGTATCAGAGGAAAGTGGAAGGAAAAGAGATTGAGAGTCAAAATAAACAGCTGTAAGGAAAATCCACCACCGCAAATCACAAAGAAATTTGAGGAATTGGTGCCAGACTTCATCAGGAAAATTATCCGAATCACTGAGACACAGAGGGGAAAGGACTTGAAAAACATGCTCAACACGTCGCTGTATCACACTGGGGTACAGTACTGGTGGGGACGGGTCAGTCACTGTATAACACTGGGGTACAGCACTGGTGGGGACGGGTCAGTCACTGTATAACACTGGGGTACAGCACTGGTGGGGACGGGTCTGTCACTGTATAACACTGGGGTACAGTACTGGTGGGGACGGGTCAGTCACTGTATAACACTGGGGTACAGCACTGGTGGGGACGGGCCTGTCACTGTATAACACTGGGGTACAGTACTGGTGGGGACGGGTCAGTCACTGTATAACACTGGGGTACAGCACTGGTGGGGACGGGCCTGTCACTGTATAACACTGGGGTACAGCACTGGTGGGGACAGGTCTGTCACTGTATAACGCTGGGGTACGGGCCTGTCACTGTATAACACTGGGGTACAGTACTGGTGGGGACGGGTCTATCACTGTATAACACTGGGGTACAGTACTGGTGGGGACGGGTCTGTCACTGTATAACACTGGGGTACAGTACTGGTGGGGACGGGTTTGTCACTGTATAACACTGGGGTACAGTACTGGTGGGGACGGGTCTGTCACTGTATAACACTGGGGTACAGTACTGGTGGGGACGGGTCTGTCTCTGTATAACACTGGGGTACAGTACTGGTGGGGACGGGTCTGTCACTGTATAACACTGGGGTACAGTACTGGTGGGGACGGGTCTAACTGTATAACACTGGGGTACAGTACTGGTGGGGACGGGTCTGTCAGTGTAGAACACTGGGGTACAGTACTGGTGGGGACGGGTCTGTCACTATAACACTGGGGTACAGTACTGGTGGAGACGGGTCTGTCGCTGTATAACACTGGGGTACAGTACTGGTGGGGACTGGTCTGTCGCTGTATAACACTGGGGTACAGTACTGGTGGGGACGGGTCTGTCACTGTATAACACGGGTACAGTATTGGTGGGGATGGGTCTGTCACTGTATAACACTGGGGTACAGTACTGATGGCGACGGGTCTGTCACTGTATAACACTGGGGTACAGTACTGATGGCGACGGGTCTGTCACTGTATAACACTGGGGTACAGTACTGGTGGGGACGGGTCTGTCACTGTATAACACTGGAGTACAGTACTGGTGGGGACGGGTCTGTCGCTGTATAACACTGGGGTACAGTACTGGTGGGGACGGGTCTGTCACTGTATAACACTGGGGTACAGTACTGGTGGGGACGGGTCTGTCACTGTATAACACTGGGGTACAGTACTGGTGGGGACGGGTCTGTCACTGTTTAACACTGGGGTACAGTACTGGTGGGGACGGGTCTGTCACTGTATAATACTGGGGTACAGTACTGGTGGGGACGGGTCTGTCACTGTGTAACACGGGTACAGTACTGGTGGGGACGGGTCTGTCACTATAACACTGGGGCACAGTACTGGTGGGGACGGGTCTGTCACTGTATAACACTGGGGTACAGCACTGGTGGGGAAGGGACTGTCACTGTGTAACACTGGGTACAGTACTGGTGGGGACGGGTCTGTCGCTGTATAACACTGGGGTACAGTACTGGTGGGGACGGGGTCTGTCACTGTATAACACTGGGGTACAGCACTGGTGGGGACGGGTCTGTCACTGTATAACACTGGGGTACAGTACTGGTGGGGTCGGGTCTGTCACTGTATAACACTGGGGTACAGTACTGGTGGGGATGGGTCTGTCACTGTATAACACTGGGGTACAGCACTGGTGGGGACGGGTCTGTCACTGTATAACACTGGGGTACAGTACTGGTGGGGACGGGTCTGTCACTGTATAACACTGGGGTACAGTACTGGTGGGGGTGGGTCTGTCACTGTATAAAACTGGGGCACTGTACTGGTGGGGACGGGTCTGTCGCTGTATAACACTGGGGTACAGTACTGGTGGGGGTGGGTCTCTCACTGTATAACACTGGGGTACAGTACTGGTGGGGATGGTCTGTCACTGTATAACACTGGGGTACAGTACTGGTGGGGATGGGTCTGTCACTGTATAACACTGGGGTACAGTACTGGTGGGGACGGGTCTGTCACTGTATAACACTGGGGTACAGTACTGGTGGAGACGGGTCTGTCACTGTATAACACTGGGGTACAGTACTGGTGGGGATGGGTCTGTCTCTGTATAACACTGGGGTACAGTACTGGTGGAGACGGGTCTGTCACTGTATAAGACTGGGGTACAGTACTGGTGGGGACGGGTCTGTCGCTGTATAACACTGGGGTACAGTACTGGTGGGGGTGGGTCTGTCATTGTATAACACTGGGGTACTGTACTGGTGGGGACGGGTCTGTCGCTGTATAACACGGGTACAGTACTGGTGGTGGTGGGTCTGTCACTGTATAACAGTGGAGTACAGTACTGGTGGGGGTGGGTCTGTCACTGTATAACACTGGGGTACAGTACTGGTGGGGAAGGGCCTGTCACTGTATAACACTGGGGTACAGTACTGGTGGGGATGGGTCTGTCACTGTATAACACTGGGGTACAGTACTGGTGGGGACGGGACTGTCACTGTATAACACTGGGGTACAGAACTGGTGGGGACGGGTCTGTCTCTGTATAACACTGGGGTACAGAACTGGTGGGGACGGGTCTGTCTCTGTATAACACTGGGGTACAATACTGGTGGGGACGGGTCTGTCACTGTATAACACTGGGGTACAGTACTGGTGGGGACGGGCCTGTCACTGTATAACACTGGGGTACAGTACTGGTGGGGAGTGGTCTGTCACTGTATAGCAATGGGGTACAGTACTGGTGGGGACGGGTCTGTCACTGTATAACACGGGGGTACAGTACTGGTGGGGGCGGGTCTGTCACTGTATAAAACTGGGGTACTGTACTGGTGGGGGCGGGCCTGTCACTGTATAACACTGGGGTACAGCACTGGTGGGGGTGGGTCTGTCACTGTATAACACTGGGGTACAGTACTGGTGGGGATGGGTCTGTCGCTGTATAACACTGGGGTACAGTACTGGTGGGGACGGGACTGTCACTGTATAACTCTGGGTACAGTACTGGTGGGGGTGGGTCTGTCACTGTATAACACTGGGGTACAGTACTGGTGGGGACGGGTCTGTCTCTGTATAACACTGGGGTACAGCCCTGGTGGGGGTGAGTCTGTCACTGTATAACTCTGGGGTACAGTACTGGTGGGGGTGGGTCTGTCACTGTATAACACTGGGGTACAGTACTGGTGGGGACGGGTCTGTCACTGTATAACACTGGGGTACTGTACTGGTGGGGACGGGTCTGTCATTGTATAACACTGGGGTACAGTACTGGTGGGGACGGGTCTGTCACTGTATAACACTGGGGTACAGTACTGGTGGGGACGGGTCTGTCACTGTATCACACTGGGGTACAGTACTGGTGGGGACGGGCCTGTCACTGTATAACACTGGGGTACTGTACTGGTGGGGACGGGTCTGTTGCTGTATAACACTGGGGTACAGTACTGGTGGGGACGGGTCTGTCACTGTATAACACTGGGGTACAGTACTGGTGGGGGTGGGTCTGTCACTGTATAACACTGGGGTACAGTACGGGTGGGGGTGGGTCTGTCACTGTATCACACTGGTGTACAGTACTGGTGGGGACGGGCCTGTCACTGTATAACACTGGGGTACTGTACTGGTGGGGACGGGTCTGTCGCTGTATAACACTGGGGTACAGTACTGGTGGGGACGGGTCTGTCACTGTATAACACTGGGGTACAGTACTGGTGGGGGTGGGTCTGTCACTGTATAACACTGGGGTACAGTACTGGTGGGGACGGGTCTGTCACTGTATAACACTGGGGTACAGTACTGGTGGGGACGGGTCTGTCACTGTATAACACGGGGGTACAGTACTGGTGGGGACGGACCTGTCACTGTATAACACTGGGGTACAGTACTGGTGGGGGCGGGTCTGTCACTGTATAACACTGGGGTACAGCACTGGTGGGGACGGGTCAGTCACTGTATAACACTGGGGTACAGTACAGGTGGGGATTGGTCTGTCACTGTATAACACTGGGGTACAGTACTGGTGGGGGCGGATCAGTCACTGTATAACACTGGGGTACAGCATTGGTGGGGACGGGTCAGTCACTGTATAACACTGGGGTACAGTACTGGTGGGGGTGGGTCTCTCACTGTATAACACTGGGGTACAGTACTGGTGGGGGCGGGTCTCTCACTGTATAACACTGGGGTACAGTACTGGTTGGGACGGGTCTGTCGCTGTATAACACTGGGGTACAGTACTGGTGGGGACGGGTCTGTCACTGTATAACACTGGGGTACAGTACTGGTGGGGACGGGTCTGTCGCTGTATAACACTGGGGTACAGTACTGGTGGGGACGGGTCCGTCACTATAACACTGGGGTACAGTACTGGTGGGGACGGGTCAGTCACTATAACACTGGGGTACAGCACTGGTGGGGACGGGTTAGTCACTGTATAACACTGGGGTACAGTACTGGTGGGGATGGGTCTGTCTCTGTATAACACTGGGGTACAGTACTGGTGGAGACGGGTCTGTCACTGTATAACACTGGGGTACAGTACTGGTGGGGACGGGTCTGTCGCTGTATAACACTGGGGTACAGTACTGGTGGGGGTGGGTCTGTCATTGTATAACACTGGGGTACTGTACTGGTGGGGACGGGTCTGTCGCTGTATAACACGGGTACAGTACTGGTGGGGGTGGGTCTGTCACTGTATAACAGTGGAGTACAGTACTGGTGGGCGTGGGTCTGTCACTGTATAACACTGGGGTACAGTACTGGTGGGGAAGGGCCTGTCACTGTATAACACTGGGGTACAGTACTGGTGGGGATGGGTCTGTCACTGTATAACACTGGGGTACAGTACTGGTGGGGACGGGACTGTCACTGTATAACACTGGGGTACAGAACTGGTGGGGACGGGTCTGTCTCTGTATAACACTGGGGTACAATACTGGTGGGGACGGGTCTGTCACTGTATAACACTGGGGTACAGTACTGGTGGGGACGGGTCTGTCACTGTATAACACTGGGGTACAGTACTGGTGGGGAGTGGTCTGTCACTGTATAGCAATGGGGTACAGTACTGGTGGGGACGGGTCTGTCACTGTATAACACGGGGGTACAGTACTGGTGGGGACGGACCTGTCACTGTATAACACAGGTGCAGTACTGGTGGGGGCGGGTCTGTCACTGTATAACACTGGGGTACAGTACTGGTGGGGGCGGGTCTGTCACTGTATAAAACTGGGGTACTGTACTGGTGGGGACGGGCCTGTCACTGTATAACACTGAGGTACAGTACTGGTGGGGGCGGGTCTGTCACTGTATAAAACTGGGGTACTGTACTGGTGGGGACGGGCCTGTCACTGTATAACACTGGGGTACAGCACTGGTGGGGGTGGGTCTGTCACTGTATAACACTGGGGTACAGTACTGGTGGGGACGGGTCTGTCGCTGTATAACACTGGGGTACAGTACTGGTGGGGACGGGACTGTCACTGTATAACTCAGGGGTACAGTACTGGTGGGGGTGGGTCTGTCACTGTATAACACTGGGGTACAGTACTGGTGGGGACGGGTCTGTCTCTGTATAACACTGGGGTACAGCCCTGGTGGGGGTGAGTCTGTCACTGTATAACTCTGGGGTACAGTACTGGTGGGGGTGGGTCTGTCACTGTATAACACTGGGGTACAGTACTGGTGGGGACGGGTCTGTCACTGTATAACACTGGGGTACTGTACTGGTGGGGACGGGTCTGTCATTGTATAACACTGGGGTACAGTACTGGTGGGGACGGGTCTGTCAATGTATAACACTGGGGTACAGTACTGGTGGGGACGGGTCTGTCACTGTATCACACTGGGGTACAGTACTGGTGGGGACGGGCCTGTCACTGTATAACACTGGGGTACTGTACTGGTGGGGACGGGTCTGTCGCTGTATAACACTGGGGTACAGTACTGGTGGGGACGGGTCTGTCACTGTATAACACTGGGGTACAGTACTGGTGGGGGTGGGTCTGTCACTGTATAACACTGGGGTACAGTACGGGTGGGGGTGGGTCTGTCACTGTATAACACTGGGGTACAGTACTGGTGGGGAAGGGTCTGTCACTGTATAACACTGGGGTACAGTACTGGTGGGGAAGGGCCTGTCACTATATAACACTGGGGTACAGTACTGGTGTGGATGGGTCTGTCACTGTATAACACTGGGGTACAGTACTGGTGGGGACGGGTCTGTCACTGTATAACACTGGGGTACAGAACTGGTGGGGACGGGTCTGTCTCTGTATAACACTGGGGTACAGTACTGGTGGGGACGGGTCTGTCACTGTATAACACTGGGGTACAGTACTGGTGGGGACGGGTCTGTCACTGTATAACACTGGGGTACAGTACTGGTGGGGACGGGTCTGTCACTATAACACGGGGGTACAGTACTGGTGGGGACGGACCTGTCACTGTATAACACTGGGGTACAGTACTGGTGGGGGCGGGTCTGTCACTGTATAACACTGGGGTACAGCACTGGTGGGGACGGGTCAGTCACTGTATAACACTGGGGTACAGTACAGGTGGGGATTGGTCTGTCACTGTATAACACTGGGGTACAGTACTGGTGGGGGCGGATCAGTCACTGTATAACACTGGGGTACAGCACTGGTGGGGACGGGTCAGTCACTGTATAACACGGGTTCAGTACTGGTGGGGATGGGTCTGTCACTGTATAACACGGGTACAGTACTGGTGGGGGCGGGTCTCTCACTGTATAACACTGGGGTACAGTACTGGTGGGGGCGGGTCTCTCACTGTATAACACTGGGGTACAGTACTGGTGGGGACGGGTCTGTCACTGTATAACACTGGGGTACAGCACTGGTGGGGACGGGTCCGTCACTATAACACTGGGGTACAGTACTGGTGGGGACGGGTCAGTCACTATAACACTGGGGTACAGCACTGGTGGGGACCGGTTAGTCACTGTATAACACTGGGGTACAGTACTGGTGGGGCCGGGTCTGTCACTGTATAACACTGGGGTACAGTACTGGTGGGGGCGGGTCTGTCACTGTATAACACTGGGGTACAGTACTGGTGGGGACGGGTCTGTCGCTGTATAACACTGGGGTACAGTACTGGTGGGGGTGGGTCTGTCATTGTATAACACTGGGGTACTGTACTGGTGGGGACGGGTCTGTCGCTGTATAACACGGGTACAGTACTGGTGGGGGTGGGTCTGTCACTGTATAACAGTGGAGTACAGTACTGGTGGGGGTGGATCTGTCACTGTATAACACTGGGGTACAGTACTGGTGGGGAAGGGTCTGTCACTGTATAACACTGGGGTACAGTACTGGTGGGGATGGGTCTGTCACTGTATAACACTGGGGTACAGTACTGGTGGGGACGGGACAGTCACTGTGTAACACTGGGGTACAGAACTGGTGGGGACGGGTCTGTCTCTGTATAACACTGGGGTACAATACTGGTGGGGACGGGTCTGTCACTGTATAACACTGGGGTACAGTACTGGTGGGGACGGGTCTGTCACTGTATAACACTGGGGTACAGTACTGGTGGGGAGTGGTCTGTCACTGTATAGCAATGGGGTACAGTACTGGTGGGGACTGGTCTGTCACTGTATAACACGGGGGTACAGTACTGGTGGGGGCGGGTCTGTCACTGTATAACACGGGTACAGTACTGGTGGGGGCGGGTCTGTCACTGTATAACACTGGGGTACAGTACTGGTGGGGGCGGGTCTGTCACTGTATAAAACTGGGGTACTGTACTGGTGGGGACGGGCCTGTCACTGTATAACACTGAGGTACAGTACTGGTGGGGGCGGGTCTGTCACTGTATAAAACTGGGGTACTGTACTGGTGGGGACGGGCCTGTCACTGTATAACACTGGGGTACAGCACTGGTGGGGGTGGGTCTGTCACTGTATAACACTGGGGTACAGTACTGGTGGGGACGGGTCTGTCGCTGTATAACACTGGGGTACAGTACTGGTGGGAACGGGACTGTCACTGTATAACTCTGGGGTACAGTACTGGTGGGGGTGGGTCTGTCACTGTATAACACTGGGGTACAGTACTGGTGGGGGCGGGTCTGCCTCTGTATAACACTGGGGTACAGCACTGGTGGGGGTGAGTCTGTCACTGTATAACTCTGGGGTACAGTACTGGTGGGGGTGGGTCTGTCACTGTATAACACTGGGGTACAGTACTGGTGGGGACGGGTCTGTCACTGTATAACACTGGGGTACTGTACTGGTGGGGACGGGTCTGTCATTGTATAACACTGGGGTACAGTACTGGTGGGGACGGGTCTGTCACTGTATAACACTGGGGTACAGTACTGGTGGGGACTGGTCTGTCACTGTATCACACTGGGGTACAGTACTGGTGGGGACGGGCCTGTCACTGTATAACACTGGGGTACTGTACTGGTGGGGACGGGTCTGTCGCTGTATAACACTGGGGTACAGTACTGGTGGGGACGGGTCTGTCACTGTATAACACTGGGGTACAGTACATGTGGGGGTGGGTCTGTCACTGTATAACACTGGGGTACAGTACGGGTGGGGGTGGGTCTGTCACTGTATAACACTGGGGTACAGTACTGGTGGGGAAGGGTCTGTCACTGTATAACACTGGGGTACAGTACTGGTGGGGAAGGGCCGGTCACTGTATAACACTGGGGTACAGTACTGGTGTGGATTGGTCTGTCACTGTATAACACTGGGGTACAGTACTGGTGGGGACGGGTCTGTCACTGTATAACACTGGGGTACAGAACTGGTGGGGACGGGTCTGTCTCTGTATAACACTGGGGTACAGTACTGGTGGGGACGGGTCTGTCACTGTATAACACTGGGGTACAGTACTGGTGGGGACGGGTCTGTCACTGTATAACACTGGGGTACAGTACTGGTGGGGACGGGTCTGTCACTGTATAACACGGGGGTACAGTACTGGTGGGGACGGACCTGTCACTGTATAACACTGGGGTACAGTACTGGTGGGGGCGGGTCTGTCACTGTATAACACTGGGGTACTGTACTGGTGGGGACGGGCCTGTCACTGTATAACACTGGGGTATAGTACTGGTGGGGGCGGGTCTGTCACTGTATAAAACTGGGGTACTGTACTGGTGGGGACGGGCCTGTCACTGTATAACACTGGGGTACAGTACTGGTGGGGGCGGGTCTGTCACTGTATAACACTGGGGTACAGTACAGGTGGGGATTGGTCTGTCACTGTATAACACTGGGGTACAGTACTGGTGGGGGCGGATCAGTCACTGTATAACACTGGGGTACAGCACTGGTGGGGACGGGTCAGTCACTGTATAACACGGGTTCAGTACTGGTGGGGATGGGTCTGTCACTGTATAACACTGGGGTACAGTACTGGTGGGGGCGGGTCTCTCACTGTATAACACTGGGGTACAGTACTGGTGGGGGCGGGTCTCTCACTGTATAACACTGGGGTACAGTACTGGTGGGGACGGGTCTGTCACTGTATAACACTGGGGTACAGCACTGGTGGGGACGGGTCCGTCACTATAACACTGGGGTACAGTACTGGTGGGGACGGGTCAGTCACTATAACACTGGGGTACAGCACTGGTGGGGACGGGTTAGTCACTGTATAACACTGGGGTACAGTACTGGTGGGGGCGGGTCTGTCACTGTATAACACTGGGGTACAGTACTGGTGGGGGCGGGTCTGTCACTGTATAACACTGGGGTACAGTACTGGTGGGGGCGGATCAGTCACTGTATAACACTGGGGTACAGCACTGGTGGGGACGGGTCAGTCACTGTATAACACGGGTTCAGTACTGGTGGGGATGGGTCTGTCACTGTATAACACTGGGGTACAGTGCTGGTGGGGACGGGTCTGTCACTGTATAACACTGGGATACAATACTGGTGGGGACGGGTCTGTCACTGTATAACACTGGGGTACAGTACTGGTGGGGGCGGGTCTGTCACTGTATAACACTGGGGTACAGTACTGGTGGGGACATGTCTGTCACTGTATAACACTGGGGTACAGTACTGGTGGGGTCAGGTTTGTCACTGTGTAACACGGGTACAGCACTGGTGGGGAAGGGACTGTCATTGTATAACACTGGGTACAGTACTGGTGGGGACGGGTCTGTCGCTGTATAACACTGGGGTACAGTACTGGTGGGGACGGGTCTGTCACTGTATAACACTGGGGTACAGGACTGGTGGGGACGGGTCTGTCACTGTATAACACTGGGGTACAGCACTGGTGGGGACGGGTCTGTCACTGTATAACACTGGGGTACAGTACTGGTGGGGATGGGTCTGTCACTGTATAACACTGGGGTACAGTACTGGTGGGGACGGGTCTGTCGCTGTATAACACTGGGGTACAGTACTGGTGGGGACGGGTCTGTCACTATATAACACTGGGGTACAGTACTGGTGGGGACGGGTCTGTCACTGTATAACACTGGGGTACAGTACTGGTGGGGACGGGTCTGTCACTGTACAACACTGGGGTACAGTACTGATGGGGATGGGTCTGTCACTGTATAACACTGGGGTACAGTACTGGTGGGGACGGATCTGTCACTGTATAACACTGGGGTACAGTACTGATGGGGATGGGTCTGTCACTGTATAACACTGGGGTACAGTAATGGTGGGGACGGGTCTGTCACTGTTTAACACTGGGGCCCAGTAATGGTGGGGACGGGTCTGTCACTGTATAACACTGGGGTACAGTACTGGTAGGGATGGGTCTGTCACTGTTTAACACTGGGGTACAGTACTGGTGGGGGCTGGTCTGTCACTGTATAACACTGGGGGACAGTACTGGTGGGGGTGGGTCTGTCACGATAACGCTGGGGCACAGTACTGGTGGGGACGGGTCTGTCACTGTATAACACTGGGGTACAGTACTGGTGGGACGGGTCTGTCACTGTATAACACTGGGGTACAGTACTGGTGGGGACGGGTCTGTCACTGTATAACACTGGGGCACAGTACTGGTGGAGACGGGTCTGTCACTGTATAACACTGGGGTACAGTACTGGTGGGGACGGGTCTGTCACTGTATAACACTGGGTACAGTACTGGTGGGGACGGGTCTGTCACTGTATAACACTGCGGTACAGTACTGGTGGGGGTGGGTCTGTCACTGTATAACGCTGGGGCACAGTACTGGTGGGGACGGGTCTGTCACTGTATAACACTGGGGTACAGTACTGGTGGGGACGGGTCTGTCACTGTATAACACTGGGGTAAAGTACTGATGGGGATGGGTCTGTCACTGTATAACACTGGGGTACAGTACTGTTGGGGACCGGTCTGTCTCTGTATAAAACTGGGTACAGTACTGGTGGGGACGGGCCTGTCACTGTATAACACTGGGGTACAGTACTGGTGGGGACGGGTCTGTCACTGTATAACACTGGGGTACAGTGCTGGTGGGGACGGGTCTGTCACTGTATAACGCTGGAGTACAGCACTGGTGGGGACGGGCCTGTCACTGTATAACACTGGGGTACAGTACTGGTGGGGACGGGCCTGTCACTGTATAACACTGGGGTACAGTACTGGTGGGGGCGGGTCTGTCACTGTATAACACTGGGGTACAGTACTGGTCGGGATGGGTCTGTCACTGTATAACACTGGGGTACAGTACTGGTGAGGACGGGTCTGTCGCTGTATAACACGGGTACAGTACTGGTGGGGGTGGGTCTGTCACTGTATAACACTGGGGTACAGTACTGGTCGGGATGGGTCTGTCACTGTATAACACTGGGGTACAGTACTGGTGAGGACGGGTCTGTCGCTGTATAACACGGGTACAGTACTGGTGGGGGTGGGTCTGTCACTGTATAACACTGGGGTACAGTACTGGTGGGGATGGGTCTCTCACTGTATAACACTGGGGTACAGTACTGGTGGGGACGGGTCTGTCACTGTTTAACACTGGGGAACAGTAATGGTGGCGACGGGTCTGTCACTGTTTAACACTGGGGTACAGTAATGGTGGGGACGGGTCTGTCACTGTATAACACTGGGGTACAGTACTGGTGGGGATTGGTCTGTCACTGTATAACACTGGGGTACAGTACTGGTGGGGACGGGTCTGTCACTGTATAACACTGGGGTACAGCACTGGTGGGGACGGGTCTGTCACTTTTTAACACTGCGGTACAGTACTGGTGGGGACGGGTCTGTCGCTGTATAACACTGGGGTACAGTACTGGTGGGGACGGGTCTGTCACTGTATAACACTGGGGTACAGTACTGGTGGGGGTGGGTCTGTCACTGTATAACACTGGGGTACAGTACTGGTGGGGACGGGTCTGTCGCTGTATAACACTGGGGTACAGTACTGGTGGGGACGGGTCTGTCACTGTATAACACTGGGGTACAGTACTGGTGGGGGTGGGTCTGTCACTGTATAACACTGGGGTACAGTACTGGTGGGGACGGGTCTGTCGCTGTATAACACTGGGGTACAGTACTGGTGGGGACGGGTCTGTCGCTGTATAACACGGGTACAGTACTGGTGAGGTTGGGTCTGTCACTGTATAACACTGGGGTACAGTACTGGTGGGGACGGATCTGTCACTGTATAACACTGGGGTACAGTACTGATGGGGATGGGTCTGTCACTGTATAACACTGGGGTACAGTAATGGTGGGGACGGGTCTGTCACTGTATAACACTGGGGTACAGTACTGGTGGGGGCTGGTCTGTCACTGTATAACACTGGGGGACAGTACTGGTGGGGGTGGGTCTGTCACGATAACGCTGGGGCACAGTACTGGTGGGGGCGGGTCTGTCACTGTATAACACTGGGGTACAGTACTGGTGGGGGCTGGTCTGTCACTGTATAACACTGGGGTACAGTACTGGTGGGGGTGGGTCTGTCACTGTATAACACTGGGGCACAGTACTGGTGGAGACGGGTCTGTCACTGTATAACACTGGGGTACAGTACTGGTGGGGACGGGTCTGTCACTGTATAACACTGGGGTAAAGTACTGATGGGGATGGGTCTGTCACTGTATAACACTGGGGTACAGTACTGTTGGGGACGGGTCTGTCTCTGTATAAAACTGGGTACAGTACTGGTGGGGACGGGCCTGTCACTGTATAACACTGGGGTACAGGACTGGTGGGGACGGGCCTGTCACTGTATAACACTGGGGTACAGGACTGGTGGGGATAGGTCTACCACTGTATAACACTGGGGTACAGTACTGGTGGGGACGGGTCTGTCTCTGTATAACACTGGGGTACAGTACTGGTGGGGACGGGTCTGTCAGTGTAGAACACTGGGGTACAGTACTGGTGGGGACGGGTCTGTCACTACAACACTGGGGTACAGTACTGGTGGGGGCGGGTCTGTCGCTGTATAACACGGGTACAGTACTGGTGGGGTTGGGTCTGTCACTGTATAACACTGGGGTACAGTACTGGTGGGGATGGGTCTGTCACTGTATAACATTGGGGTACAGTACCGGTGGGGACGGGTCTGTCACTGTATAACACTGGGGTGCAGTACTGGTGGGGACGGGTCTGTCACTGTATAACACTGGGGTACAGTACTGGTGGGGACGGGCCTGTCACTGTATAACACTCGGGTACAGTACTGGTGGGGACGGGTCTGTCACTGTATAACGCTGGGGTACAGTGCTGGTGGGGACGGGTCTGTCACTGTATAACGCTGGAGTACAGTACTGGTGGGGACGGGCCTGTCACTGTATAACGCTGGGGTACAGTGCTGGTGGGGACGGGTCTGTCACTGTATAACACTGGAGTACAGCACTGGTGGGGACGGGCCTGTCACTGTATAACACTGGGGTGCAGTACTGGTGGGGACGGGTCTGTCACTGTATAACACTGGGGTACAGTACTGGTGGGGACGGGCCTGTCACTGTATAACACTGGGGTACAGTGCTGGTGGGGACGGGTCTGTCACTGTATAACGCTGGAGTACAGCACTGGTGGGGACGGGCCTGTCACTGTATAACACTGGGGTGCAGTACTGGTGGGGACGGGTCTGTCACTGTATAACACTGGGGTACAGAACTGGTGGGGACGGGCCTGTCACTGTATAACACTCGGGTACAGTACTGGTGGGGGACGGGCCTGTCACTGTATAACGCTGGGGTACAGTGCTGGTGGGGACGGGTCTGTCACTGTATAACGCTGGAGTACAGTACTGGTGGGGACGGGCCTGTCACTGTATAACGCTGGGGTACAGTGCTGGTGGGGACGGGTCTGTCACTGTATAACACTGGGGTACAGTACTGGTGGGGACGGGCCTGTCACTGTATAACACTGGGGTACAGTACTGGTGGGGACGGGCCTGTCACTGTATAACACTGGGGTACAGTACTGGTGGGGACGGGCCTGTCACTGTATAACACTGGGGTACAGTACTGGTGGGGGCGGGTCTGTCACTGTATAACACTGGGGTATAGTACTGGTGAGGACGGGTCTGTCACTGTATAACACTGGGGTACAGTACTGGTGGAGACGGGCCTGTCACTGGATAACACTGGGGTACAGTACTGGTGAGGATGGGTCTGTCACTGTATAACACTGGGGTACAGTACTGGTGAGGACGGGTCTGTCACTGTATAACACTGGGGCACAGTACTGGTGGGGATGGGTCTGTCACTGTATAACACTGGGGTACAGTACTGGTGAGGACGGGTCTGTCGCTGTATAACACGGGTACAGTACTGGTGGGGGTGGGTCTGTCACTGTATAACACTGGGGCACAGTACTGGTGGGGATGGGTCTGTCACTGTATAACACTGGGGTACAGTACTGGTGAGGACGGGTCTGTCGCTGTATAACACGGGTACAGTACTGGTGGGGGTGGGTCTGTCGCTGTATAACACGGGTACAGTACTGGTGGGGGTGGGTCTGTCACTGTATAACACTGGGGCACAGTACTGGTGGGGACAGGTCTGTCACTGTATAACACTGGGGTACAGTACTGGTGGGGACGGGTCTGTCACTGGATAACACTGGGGTACAGTGCTGGTGGGGACAGGTCTGTCACTATAACGCTGGTGTACAGTACTGGTGGGGGCGGGTCTGTCACTGTATAACACTGGGGTACAGAACTGGTGGGGACGGGTCTGTCACTGTATAACCCTGGGGTACAGGACTGGTGGGGGCGGGTCTGTCACTAGAACACTGGGGTACAGTACTGGTGGGGGCAGGTCTGTCACTGTATAACACTGGGGTACAGTACTGGTGGGTACGGGTCTGTCACTGTATAACACTGGGGTACAGTACTGGTGGTGACGGGTCTGTCACTGTATAACACTGGGGTACAGGACTGGTGGGGACGGGTCTGTCACTGTATAACTCTGGGGTACAGTACTGGTGGGGACGGGTCTGTCGCTGTATAACACGGGTACAGTACTGGTGGGGGTGGGTCTGTCACTGTATAACACTGGGGTACAGTAATGGTGGGGACGGGTCTGTCACTGTATAACACTGGGGTACAGTACTGGTGGGGATGGGTCTGTCACTGTATAACACTGGGGTACAGTGATGGTGGGGACGGGTCAGTCACCGTTAAACACTGGGGTATAGTACTGGTGGGGACGTGTCTGTCACTGTATAACACTGGGGGACAGTACTGGTGGGGGCTGGTCTGTCACTGGATAACACTGGGGGACAGTACTGGTGGGGAAGGGCCTGTCACTGTATAACACTGGGGTACAGTACTGGTGGGGATGGGTCTGTCACGATAACGCTGGGGCACAGTACTGGTGGGGACGGGTCTGTCACTGTATATCACTGGGGTACAGTACTGGTGGGGACGGGTCTGTCACTGTATAACACTGAGGTACAGTACTGGTGGGGACGGGTCTGTCACTGTTTAACACTGGGGTACAGTACTGGTGGGGACGGGTCTGTCACTTTTTAACACTGCGGTACAGTACTGGTGGGGACGGGTCTGTCGCTGTATAACACTGGGGTACAGTACTGGTGGAGACGGTCTGTCACTGTATAACACTGCGGTACAGTACTGGTGGGGGCAGGTCTGTCACTGTATAACACTGGGGTACAGTACTGGTGGGGACGGTTCTGTCACTGTATAACACTGGGGTACAGTACTGGTGCGGACGGGTCTGTCTCTGTATAACACTGGGTACAGTACTGGTGGGGACGGGTCTGTCACTGTATAACACTCGGGTGCAGTACTGGTGCGGACGGGACTGTCTCTGTATAACACTGGGTACAGTACTGGTGGGGACGGGTCTGTCACTGTATAACACTGGGGTACAGTACTGGTGGGGACGGGTCTGTCATTGTATAACACTGGGGTACAGTACTGGTGGGAACGGGTCTGTCACTGTATAACACTGGGATACAGTACAGGTGGGGACGGGTCTGTCGCTGTATAACACTGGGCTCCAGTACTGGTGGGGACGGGTCTGTCACTGTATAACACTGGGCTCCAGTACTGGTGGGGACGGGTCTGTCACTGAATTACACTGGGGTACAGTACTGGTGGGGACGGGTCTGTCACTGTATAACACTGGGCTCCAGTACTGGTGGGGACGGGTCTGTCACTGAATTACACTGGGGTAGAGTACTGATGGGGACGGGTCTGTCACTGTATAACACTGGGGTACAGTACTGGTGGGGACGGGTCTGTCACTGTATAACACTGGGGTGCAGTACTGGTGGGGACGGGTCTGTCACTGTATAACACTGGGGTACAGTACTGGTGGGGACGGGTCTGTCACTGTATAACACTGGGCTCCAATACTGGTGGGGACGGGTCTGTCACTGAATTACACTGGGGTAGAGTACTGGTGGAGACGGGTCTGTCACTGTGTAACGCTGGGGTACAGTACTGGTGGGGACGGGCCTGTCACTGTATAACACTGGGGTACAGTACTGGTGGGGACGGGCCTGTCACTGTATAACACTGGGGTACAGTGCTGGTGGGGACGGGTGTGTCACTGTATCACGCTGGGGTACAGCACTGGTGGGGACGGGCCTGTCACTGTATAACACTGGGGTACAGTACTGGTGGGGACGGGTCTGTCACTGGATAACACTGGGGGACAGTGCTGGTGGGGACAGGTCTGTCACTATAACGCTGGGGTACAGTACTGGTGGGGGCGGGTCTGTCACTGTATAGCACTGGGGTACAGAACTGGTGGGGACGGGTCTGTCACTGTATAACCCTGGGGTACAGGACTGGTGGGGGCGGGTCTGTCACTAGAACACTGGGGTACAGTACTGGTGGGTACGGGTCTGTCACTGTATAACACTGGGGTACAGTACTGGTGGTGACGGGTCTGTCACTGTATAACACTGGGGTACAGGACTGGTGGGGACGGGTCTGTCACTGTATAACTCTGGGGTACAGTACTGGTGGGGACGGGTCTGTCGCTGTATAACACGGGTACAGTACTGGTGGGGGTGGGTCTGTCACTGTATAACACTGGGGTACAGTAATGGTGGGGACGGGTCTGTCACTGTATAACACTGGGGTACAGTACTGGTGGGGATGGGTCTGTCACTGTATAACACTGGGGTACAGTAATGGTGGGGACGGGTCAGTCACCGTTAAACACTGGGGTATAGTACTGGTGGGGACGTGTCTGTCACTGTATAACACTGGGGGACAGTACTGGTGGGGGCTGGTCTGTCACTGGATAACACTGGGGGACAGTACTGGTGGGGAAGGGCCTGTCACTGTATAACACTGGGGTACAGTACTGGTGGGGATGGGTCTGTCACGATAACGCTGGGGCACAGTACTGGTGGGGACGGGTCTGTCACTGTATATCACTGGGGTACAGTACTGGTGGGGACGGGTCTGTCACTGTATAACACTGGGGTACAGTACTGGTGGGGACGGGTCTGTCACTGTATAACACTGGGGTACAGTACTGATGGGGATGGGTCTGTCACTGTATAACACTGGGGTACAGTACTGGTGGGGACGGGTCTGTCACTGTTTAACACTGGGGTACAGTACTGGTGGGGACGGGTCTGTCACTTTTTAACACTGCGGTACAGTACTGGTGGGGACGGGTCTGTCGCTGTATAACACTGGGGTACAGTACTGGTGGAGATGGTCTGTCACTGTATAACACTGGGGTACAGTACTGGTGGGGACGGGTCTGTCACTGTATAACACTGCTGTACAGTACTGGTGGGGGCAGGTCTGTCACTGTATAACACTGGGGTACAGTACTGGTGGGGACGGGTCTGTCACTGTATAACACTGGGGTACAGTACTGGTGGGGACGGGTCTGTCACTGTATAACACTCGGGTGCAGTACTGGTGCGGACGGGACTGTCTCTGTATAACACTGGGTACAGTACTGGTGGGGACGGGTCTGTCACTGTATAACACTGGGGTACAGTACTGGTGGGGACGGGTCTGTCATTGTATAACACTGGGGTACAGTACTGGTGGGAACGGGTCTGTCACTGTATAACACTGGGATACAGTACTGGTGGGGACGGGTCTGTCGCTGTATAACACTGGGCTCCAGTACTGGTGGGGACGGGTCTGTCACTGTATAACACTGGGCTCCAGTACTGGTGGGGACGGGTCTGTCACTGAATTACACTGGGGTACAGTACTGGTGGGGATGGGTCTGTCACTGTATAACACTGGGCTCCAGTACTGGTGGGGACGGGTCTGTCACTGAATTACACTGGGGTAGAGTACTGATGGGGACGGGTCTGTCACTGTATAACACTGGGGTACAGTACTGGTGGGGACGGGTCTGTCACTGTATAACACTGGGGTGCAGTACTGGTGGGGACGGGTCTGTCACTGTATAACACTGGGGTACAGTACTGGTGGGGACGGGTCTGTCACTGTATAACACTGGGCTACAGTACTGGTGGGGACGGGTCTGTCACTGTATAACGCTGGGGTACAGTACTGGTGGGGACGGGCCTTTCACTGTATAACACTGGGGTACAGTACTGGTGGGGACGGGCCTGTCACTGTATCACGCTGGGGTACAGCACTGGTGGGGACGGGTCTGTCCCTGGATAACACTGGGGTACAGTACTGGTGGGGACGGGTCTGTCCCTGGATAACACTGGGGTACAGTACTGGTGGGGACAGGTCTGTCACTATAACGCTGGGGTACAGTACTGGTGGGGGCGGGTCTGTCACTGTATAACACTGGGGTACAGGACTGGTGGGGGCGGGTCTGTCAGTAGAACACTGGGGTACAGTACTGGTGGGGACGGGTCTGTCATTGTATAACACTGCGGTACAGTACTGGTGGGGACGAGTCTGTCACTTTATAACACTGGGGTACGGTACTGGTGGGGACGGGTCTGTCACTGTATAACACTGCGGTACAGTACTGGTGGGGACGGGTCTGTCACTGTATAACACTGGGATACAGTACTGGTGGGGACGGGTCTGTCACTGTATAACACTGGGATACAGTACTGGTGGGGATGGGTCTGTCGCTGTATAACACTGGGGTACAATACTGGTGGGGACGGTCTGTCACTGTATAACACGGGTACAGTACTGGTGGGGACGGGACTGTCACTGTATAACACTGGGGTACAGTACTGGTGGGGACGGTCTGTCACTGTATAACACTGGGGTACAGTACTGGTGGGGACGGGTTTGTCACTGTATAACACTGGGGTACAGTACTGGTGGGGACGGGTCTGTCACTGTATAACACTGGGGTACAGTACTGGTGGGGACGGGTCTGTCACTGTATAACGCTGGGGTACTGTACTGGTGGGGACGGGTCTGTCACTGTATAACACTGGGATACAGTACTGGTGGGGACGGGTCTGTCACTGTATAACACTGGGATACAGTACTGGTGGGGATGGGTCTGTCGCTGTATAACACTGGGGTACAATACTGGTGGGGACGGTCTGTCACTGTATAACACTGGGGTACAGTACTGGTGGGGACGGGTTTGTCACTGTATAACACTGGGGTACAGTACTGGTGGGGACGGTCTGTCACTGTATAACACTGGGGTACAGTACTGGTGGGGCCGGTTTGTCACTGTATAACACTGGGGTACAGTACTGGTGGGGACGGGTCTGTCACTGTATAACACTGGGGTACAGTACTGGTGGGGACGGGTCTGTCACTGTATAACACTGGGATACAGTACTGGTAGGGATGGGTCTGTCACTGTTTAACACTGGGGTACAGTACTGGTGGCGGCGTGTCTGTCACTGTATAAAACTGGCGTACAGTACTGGTGGGGACGGGTCTGTCACTGTATAACACTGGGGTACAGTACTGGTGGGGACGGGTCTGTCACTGTATAACACTGGGGGACAGTACTGGTGGGGGTGGGTCTGTCACGATAACGCTGGGGTACAGTACTGGTGGGACGGGTCTGTCACTGTATAACACTGGGGTACAGTACTGGTGGGGACGGGTCCGTCACTATAACACTGGGGTACAGTACTGGTGGGGGCGGGTCTGTCACTGTATAACACTGGGGTAAAGTACTGATGGGGATGGGTCTGTCACTGTATAACACTGGGGTACAGTACTGTTGGGGATGGGTCTGTCTCTGTATAACACTGGGGTACAGTACTGGTGGGGACGGGTCTGTCACTGTATAACACTGGGGTACAGTACTGGTGGAGACGGGTCTGTCACTGTATAACACTGGGGTAAAGTACTGATGGGGATGGGTCTGTCACTGTATAACACTGGGGTACAGTACTGTTGGGGACGGGTCTGTCTCTGTATAACACTGGGGTACAGTACTGGTGGGGACGGGTCTGTCACTGTATAACACTGGGGTACAGTACTGGTGGGGACGGGCCTGTCACTGTATAACACTGGGGTACAGTACTGGTGGGGACGGGTCTGTCACTGTATAACACTGGGGTACAGTACTGGTGGGGACGGGTCTGTCACTGTATAACACTGGGGTACAGTACTGGTGGGGACGGGCCTGTCACTGTATAACACTGGGGTACAGTACTGGTGGGGGCGCGTCTGTAACTACAACACTGGGGTACAGTACTGGTGGGGACGGGCCTGTCACTGTATAACGCTGGGGCACAGTACTGGTGGGGACGGGTCTGTCACTGTATAACACTGGGGTACAGTAATGGTGGGGACGGGTCTGTCACTGTATAACACTGGGGTACAGTACTGGTGGGGACGGGTCTGTCACTGTTTAACACTGGGGTACAGTACTGGTGGGGGCTGGTCTGTCACTGTTTAACACTGGGGTACAGTACTGGTGGCGGCGTGTCTGTCACTGTATAAAACTGGCGTACAGTACTGGTGGGGACGGGTCTGTCACTGTATAACACTGGGGTACAGTACTGGTGGGGACGGGTCTGTCACTGTATAACACTGGGGGACAGTACTGGTGGGGGTGGGTCTGTCACGATAACGCTGGGGTACAGTACTGGTGGGACGGGTCTGTCACTGTATAACACTGGGGTACAGTACTGGTGGGGACGGGTCCGTCACTATAACACTGGGGTACAGTACTGGTGGGGGCGGGTCTGTCACTGTATAACACTGGGGTAAAGTACTGATGGGGATGGGTCTGTCACTGTATAACACTGGGGTACAGTACTGTTGGGGATGGGTCTGTCTCTGTATAACACTGGGGTACAGTACTGGTGGGGACGGGTCTGTCACTGTATAACACTGGGGTACAGTACATGGTGGAGACGGGTCTGTCACTGTATAACACTGGGGTAAAGTACTGATGGGGATGGGTCTGTCACTGTATAACACTGGGGTACAGTACTGTTGGGGACGGGTCTGTCTCTGTATAACACTGGGGTACAGTACTGGTGGGGACGGGTCTGTCACTGTATAACACTGGGGTACAGTACTGGTGGGGACGGGCCTGTCACTGTATAACACTGGGGTACAGTACTGGTGGGGACGGGTCTGTCACTGTATAACACTGGGGTACAGTACTGGTGGGGACGGGTCTGTCACTGTATAACACTGGGGTACAGTACTGGTGGGGACGGGCCTGTCACTGTATAACACTGGGGTACAGTACTGGTGGGGGCGCGTCTGTAACTACAACACTGGGGTACAGTACTGGTGGGGACGGGCCTGTCACTGTATAACGCTGGGGCACAGTACTGGTGGGGACGGGTCTGTCACTGTATAACACTGGGGTACAGTAATGGTGGGGACGGGTCTGTCACTGTATAACACTGGGGTACAGTACTGGTGGGGACGGGTCTGTCACTGTTTAACACTGGGGTACAGTACTGGTGGGGGCTGGTCTGTCACTGTTTAACACTGGGGTACAGTACTGGTGGGGGCTGGTCTGTCACTGTTTAACACTGGGGTACAGTACTGGTGGGGACGGGTCTGTCACTGTTTAACACTGGGGTACAGTACTGGTGGGGGCTGGTCTGTCACTGGATAACACTGGGGGACAGTACTGGTGGGGACGGGTCTGTCACTGTATAACACTGGGGTACAGTACTGGTGGGGACGGGTCTGTCACTGTTTGACATTGGGGTACAGTACTGGTGGGGTCTGGTCTGTCACTGGATAACACTGGGGGACAGTACTGGTGGGGACGGGTCTGTCACTGTATAACACTGGGGCACAGTACTGGTGGAGACGGGTATGTCACTGTATAACACTGGGGTACAGTGCTGGTGGGGACGGGTCTGTCACTGTATAACACTGGGGTACAGTACTGGTGGGGACGGGTCTGTCACTGGATAACACTGGGGTACAGTGCTGGTGGGGACGGGTCTGTCACTGTATAACACTGGGGTACAGTAATGGTGGGGACGGGTCTGTCACTGTATAACACTGGGGTACAGTACTGGTAGGGATGGGTCTGTCACTGTATAACACTGGGGTACAGTAATGGTGGGGACGGGTCTGTCACTGTTTAACACTGGGGTACAGTACTGGTGGGGGCGTGTCTGTCACTGTATAACACTGGGGTACAACACTGGTGGGGGCGTGTCTGTCACTGTATAACACTGGGGTACAGTACTGGTGGGGACGGGTCTGTCACTATAACACTGGGGTACAGTACTGGTGGGGACGGGTCTGTCACTGTATAACACTGGGGTACAGTACTGGTGGGGACGGGTCTGTCACTGTATAACACTGGGGTGGGGGCGGGTCTGTCACTGTATAACACTGGGGTACAGCACTGGTGGGGACGGGTCTGTCACTGTATAACACTGGGGTGGGGGCGGGTCTGTCACTGTATAACACTGGGGTACAGTACTGGTGAGGACGGGTCTGTCGCTGTATAACACTGGGGTACAGTACGGGTGGGGATGGGTCTGTCTCTGTATAACACTGGGGTACAGTACTGGTGGGTACGGGTCTGTCACTGTATAACACTGGGGTACAGTACTGGTGGGGACGGGTCTGTCACTGTATAACACTGCCGTACAGTACTGGTGGGGACGAGTCTCACTGTATAACACTGGGGTACGGTACTGGTGGGGGCAGGTCTGTCCCTGTATAACACTGGGGTACAGTACTGGTGGGGACGGGTCTGTCACTGTATAACACTGGGGTACAGTACTGGTGGGGACGGGTCTGTCACTGTATAACACTGCCGTACAGTACTGGTGGGGACGAGTCTCACTGTATAACACTGGGGTACGGTACTGGTGGGGGCAGGTCTGTCCCTGTATAACACTGGGGTACAGTACTGGTGGGGACGGGTCTGTCACTGTATAACACTGGGGTACAGTACTGGTGGGGACGAGTCTCACTGTATAACACTGGGGTACGGTACTGGTGGGGGCAGGTCTGTCCCTGTATAACACTGGGGTACAGTACTGGTGGGTCGGGTCTTTCACTGTATAACGCTGGGGTACAGTACTGGTGGAGACGGGTCTGTCACTGTATAACACTGGGGTACAGTAATGGTGGGGACCGGTCTGTCACTGTATAACACTGGGGTACAGTACTGGTGGTGACGGGTCTGTCACTGTATAACACTGGGGTACAGTACTGGTGGGGACGGGTCTGTCACTGTATAACACTGGGGTACAGTACTGGTGGGGACGGGTCTGTCGCTGTATAACACTGGGGTACAGTAATGGTGGGGACGGGTCTGTCCACTGTATAACACTGGGGTACAGTACTGGTGGGGATTGGTCTGTCACTGTATAACACTGGGGTACAGTAATGGTGGGGACGGGTCAGTCACTGTTAAACACTGGGGTACAGTACTGGTGGGGACGTGTCTGTCACTGTATAACACTGGGGTACAGTACTGGTGGGGGCTGGTCTGTCACTGGATAACACTGGGGGACAGTACTGGTGGGGGTGGGTCTGTCACGATAGCGCTGGGGCACAATACTGGTAGGGACGGGTCTGTCACTGTATAACACTGGGGTACAGTACTGGTGGGGACGGGTCTGTCACTGTATAACACTGGGGCACAGTACTGGTGGGGACGGGTCTGTCACTGTATAACACTGGGGTACAGTACTGGTGGGGACGGGTCTGTCACTGTATAACACTGGGGTACAGTACTGTTGGGGACGGGTCTGCAACTTTTTAGCACTGCGGTACAGTACTGGTGGAGACGGGTCTGTCACTGTATAACACTGCGGTACAGTACTGGTGGGGACGCGTCTATCACTGTATAACACTGGGGTACAGTGCTGGTGCGGACGGGTCTGTCTCTGTATAACACTGGGTACAGTACTGGTGGGGACGGGCCTGTCACTGTATAACACTGGGGTACAGTACTGGTGGGGACGGGTCTGTCACTGTATAACACTGCGGTACAGTACTGGTGGAGACGGGTCTGTCACTGTATAACACTGGGGTACAGTACTGGTGGGGGTGGGTCTGTCACTGTATAACACTGGGGTACAGTACTGGTGGGGACGGGTCTGTCACTGGATAACACTGGGGTACAGTACTGGTGGAGACGGGTCTGTCACTGTATAACACTGGGGTACAGTACTGGTGGGGACAGGTCTGTCACTATAACACTGGGGTACAGTACTGGTGGGGACGGGTCTGTCACTGTATAACACTGGGGTACAGTACTGGTGGGGACGGGTCTGTCGCTGTATAACACGGGTACAGTACTGGTGAGGTTGGGTCTGTCACTGTATAACACTGGGGTACAGTTCTGGTGGGGATGGGTCTGTCACTGTATAACACTGGGGTACAGTAATGGTGGGGGCGTACTGTCACTGTTTAACCTGGGGTACAGTAATGGTGGGGACGGGTCTGTCACTGTATAACACTGGGGTACAGTACTGGTAGGGATGGGTCTGTCACTGTATAACACAGGGGTACAGTAATGGTGGGGACGGGTCTGTCACTGTTTAACACTGGGGTACAGTACTGGTGGGGGCGTGTCTGTCACTGTATAACACTGGGGTACAGTACTGGTGGGGGCTGGTCTGTCACTGGATAACACTGGGGGGCAGTACTGGTGGGGGCTGGTCTGTCACTGGATAACACTGGGGGACAGTACTGGTGGGGACGGGTCTGTCACTGTATAACACTGGGGTACAGTGCTGGTGGGGGCTGGTCTGTCACTGGATAACACTGGGGGACAGTACTGGTGGGGACGGGTCTGTCACTGTATAACACTGGGGTACAGTACTGGTGGGGACGGGCCTATCACTGTATAACACTGGGGTACAGTACTGGTGGGGACGGGTCTGTCACTGTATAACACTGGGGTACAGTACTGGTGGGGACGGGTCTGTCACTGTATAACACTGGGGTACAGTACTGATGGGGATCGGTCTGTCACTGTATAACACTGGGGTACAATACTGGTGGGGGCGAGTCTGTCACTGTATAACACTGGCGTACAGTACTGTTGGGGACGGGTCTGTCACTTTTTAACACTGCGGTACAGTACTGGTGGGGACGGGTCTGTCGCTGTATAACACTTGGGTGCAGTCCTGGTGGGGACGGGTCTGTCACTGTATAACACTCGGGTACAGTACTGGTGGGGACGGGCCTGTCACTGTATAACACTGGGGTACAGTACAGGTGGGGACGGGTCTGTCACTGGATAACACTGGGGTACAGTGCTGGTGGGGACGGGTCTGTCACTATAACGCTGGGGTACAGTACTGGTGGGGATGGGTCTGTCGCTGTATAACACTGGGGTACAGTACTGGTGGGGATGGGTCTGTCACTGTATAACACTGGGGTACAGTACTGGTGGGGACGGGTCTGTCACTGTATAACACTGGGGTACAGTACTGGTGGGGACGGGTCTGTCACTGTATATCACTGGGGTACAGTACTGGTGGGGACGGGTCTGTCACTGTATAACACTGGGGGACAGTACTGTTGAGTACGGGTCTGTCACATTTTAACACTGCGGTACAGTGCTGGTGGGGATGGGTCTGTCACTGTATAACACTGGGGTACAGTAATGGTGGGGACGGGTCTGTCACTGTTTAACACTGGGGTACAGTACTGGTGGGGGCTGCTCTGTCACTGGATAACACTGGGGTACAGTACTGGAGGGGATGGGTCTGTCACTGTACAACACTGGGGTACAGTAATGGTGGGGACGGGTCTGTCGCTGTATAACACTGGGGTACAGTAATGGTGGGGACGGGTCTGTCACTGTATAACACTGGGGTACAGTACTGGTGGAGATGGGTCTGTCACTGTATAACACTGGGGTACAGTACTGGTGGGGACGGGTCTGTCACTGTATAACACTGGGGTACAGTACTGGTGGGGACGGGTCTGTCACTGTATATCACTGGGGTACAGTACTGGTGGGGACGGGTCTGTCACTGTATAACACTGGGGTACAGTACTGGTGGGGACGGGTCTGTCACTGTATAACACTGGGGTACAGTACTGTTGGGGACGGGTCTGTCACTGTATAACACTGGGGTACAGTACTGGTGGGGACGGGTCTGTCACTGTGTAACACTGGGGTACAGTACTGGTGGGGACGGGTCTGTCACTGTATATCACTGGGGTACAGTACTGGTGGGGACGGGTCTGTCACTGTATAACACTGGGGTACAGTACTGGTGGGGACGGGTCTGTCACTGTATATCACTGGGGTACAGTACTGGTGGGGACGGGTCTGTCACTGTATAACACTGGGGTACAGTAATGGTGGGGACGGGTCTGTCACTGTTTAACACTGGGGTACAGTACTGGTGGGGGCTGCTCTGTCACTGGATAACACTGGGGTACAGTACTGGAGGGGATGGGTCTGTCACTGTACAACACTGGGGTACAGTAATGGTGGGGACGGGTCTGTCACTGTATAACACTGGGGTTCAGTACTGGTGGGGACGGGTCTGTCACTGTATAACACTGGGGTACAGTACTGATGGGGATGGGTCTGTCACTGTATAACACTGCGTTACAGTACTGTTGGGGACGGGTCTGTCACTTTTTAACACTGGGGTACAGTACTGGTGGGGACGGGTCTGTCGCTGTATAACACTGGGGTACAGTACTGGTGGGGGCAGGTCTGTCACTGTATAACACTGCGGTACTGTACTGGTGGGGGCAGGTCTGTCACTGTATAACACTGGGGTACAGTACTGGTGGGGGCAGGTCTGTCACTGTATAACACTGGGGTACAGTACTGGTGGGGACGGGTCTGTCACTGTATAACACTCGGGTGCAGTACTGGTGCGGACGGGTCTGTCTCTGTTTTACACTGGGTACAGTACTGGTGGGGACGGGTCTGTCACTGTATAACACTGGGGTACAGTACTGATGGCGACGGGTCTGTCAATGTATAACACTGAGGTACAGTACTGGTGCGGACGGGTCTGTCACTGTATAACACGGGTACAGTACTAGTGGGGACGGGTCTGTCACTGGATAACACTGGGGTACAGTACTGGTGGGGATGGGTCTGTCACAATAACACTGGGGTACAGTACTGGTGGGGGTGGGTCTGTCACTATAACACTGGGGTACAGTACTGGTGGGGGCGGGTCTGTCACTATAACGCTGGGGTACAGTACTGGTGGGGACGGGTCTGTCACTGTATAACACTGGGGTACAGTACTGGTGGGGACGGGTCTGTCACTATAACGCTGGGGTACAGTACTGGTGGGGACGGGTCTGTCTCTGTATAACACTGGGTACGGTCCTGGTGGAGACTGGTCTGTCACTGTATAACACTGGGGTACAGTACTGGTGGGGACAGGCCTGTCACTGTATAACACTGGGTACAGTACTGGTGCGGACGGGTCTGTCTCTGTATAACACTGGGGTACAGTACTGGTGGGGACGGGTCTGTCACTGTATAACACTGGGGTACAGTACTGGTGGGGACGGGTCTGTCACTGTATAACACTGGGGTACAGTACTGGTGGAGACGGGTCTGTCACTGTATAACACTGGGGTACAGTACTGGTGCGGACGGGTCTGTCTCTGTATAACACTGGGGTACAGTACTGGTGGGGACGGGTCTGTCACTGTATAACACTGGGGTACAGTACTGGTGGGGACAGGCCTGTCACTGTATAACACTGGGGTACAGTACTGGTGGGGACAGGTCTGTCACTGTATAACACTGGGTACAGTACTGGTGCGGACGGGTCTGTCTCTGTACAACACTGGGGTACAGTACTGGTGGGGACGGGTCTGTCACTGTATAACACTGCGGTACAGTACTGGTGGGGACAGGTCTGTCACTGTATAACACTGGGGTACAGTACTGGTGGGGGTGGGTCTGTCACTGTATAACGCTGGGGCACAGTACTGGTGGGGACGGGTCTGTCACTGTATAACACTGGGGTACTGTACTGGTGGAGAGGGGTCTGTCACTGTATAACACTGGGGTACAGTACTGGTGGGGGTGGGTCTGTCACTGTATAACGCTGGGGCACAGTACTGGTGGGGACGGGTCTGTCACTACAACACTGGGGTACAGCACTGGTGGGGGCGGGTCTGTCACTGTATAACACTGGGGTGCAGTACTGGTGGGGACGGGCCTGTCACTGTATAACACTCGGGCACAGTACTGGTGGGGACGGGCCTGTCACTGTATAACACTGGGGTACAGTGCTGGTGGGGACGCGTCTGTCACTGTATAACGTTGGGGTACAGCACTGGTGGGGACGGGCCTGTCACTGTATAACACTGGGGTACAGTACTGGTGGGGACGGGTCTGTCACTGGATAACACTGGGGTACAGTACTGGTGGGGACGGGTCTGTCACTATAACACTGGGGTACAGTACTGGTGGGGACGGGTCTGTCACTGTATAACACTGGGGTACAGTACTGGTGGGGGTTGGTCTGTCACTGTATAACACTGGGGTACAGTACTGGTGGGGACGGGTCTGTCACTGTATAACACTGAGGTACAGTACTGGTGGGGATGGGTCTGTCACTGTATAACACTGGGGTACAGTACTGTTGGGGACGGGTCTGTCTCTGTATAACACTGGGGTACAGTACTGGTGGGGACGGGTCTGTCACTGTATAACACTGGGGTACAGTACTGGTGGGGACGGGCCTGTCACTGTATAACACTGGGGTACAGTACTGGTGGGGACGGGTCTGTCACTGTATAACACTGGGGTACAGTACTGGTGGGGACGGGTCTGTCACTGTATAACACTGGGGTACAGTACTGGTGGGGACGGGCCTGTCACTGTATAACACTGGGGTACAGTACTGGTGGGGGCGCGTCTGTAACTACAACACTGGGGTACAGTACTGGTGGGGACGGGCCTGTCACTGTATAACGCTGGGGCACAGTACTGGTGGGGACGGGTCTGTCACTGTATAACACTGGGGTACAGTAATGGTGGGGACGGGTCTGTCACTGTATAACACTGGGGTACAGTACTGGTGGGGACGGGTCTGTCACTGTTTAACACTGGGGTACAGTACTGGTGGGGGCTGGTCTGTCACTGTTTAACACTGGGGTACAGTACTGGTGGGGGCTGGTCTGTCACTGTTTAACACTGGGGTACAGTACTGGTGGGGACGGGTCTGTCACTGTTTAACACTGGGGTACAGTACTGGTGGGGGCTGGTCTGTCACTGGATAACACTGGGGGACAGTACTGGTGGGGACGGGTCTGTCACTGTATAACACTGGGGTACAGTACTGGTGGGGACGGGTCTGTCACTGTTTGACATTGGGGTACAGTACTGGTGGGGTCTGGTCTGTCACTGGATAACACTGGGGGACAGTACTGGTGGGGACGGGTCTGTCACTGTATAACACTGGGGCACAGTACTGGTGGAGACGGGTATGTCACTGTATAACACTGGGGTACAGTGCTGGTGGGGACGGGTCTGTCACTGTATAACACTGGGGTACAGTACTGGTGGGGACGGGTCTGTCACTGGATAACACTGGGGTACAGTGCTGGTGGGGACGGGTCTGTCACTGTATAACACTGGGGTACAGTAATGGTGGGGACGGGTCTGTCACTGTATAACACTGGGGTACAGTACTGGTAGGGATGGGTCTGTCACTGTATAACACTGGGGTACAGTAATGGTGGGGACGGGTCTGTCACTGTTTAACACTGGGGTACAGTACTGGTGGGGGCGTGTCTGTCACTGTATAACACTGGGGTACAACACTGGTGGGGGCGTGTCTGTCACTGTATAACACTGGGGTACAGTACTGGTGGGGACGGGTCTGTCACTATAACACTGGGGTACAGTACTGGTGGGGACGGGTCTGTCACTGTATAACACTGGGGTACAGTACTGGTGGGGACGGGTCTGTCACTGTATAACACTGGGGTGGGGGCGGGTCTGTCACTGTATAACACTGGGGTACAGCACTGGTGGGGACGGGTCTGTCACTGTATAACACTGGGGTGGGGGCGGGTCTGTCACTGTATAACACTGGGGTACAGTACTGGTGAGGACGGGTCTGTCGCTGTATAACACTGGGGTACAGTACGGGTGGGGATGGGTCTGTCTCTGTATAACACTGGGGTACAGTACTGGTGGGTACGGGTCTGTCACTGTATAACACTGGGGTACAGTACTGGTGGGGACGGGTCTGTCACTGTATAACACTGCCGTACAGTACTGGTGGGGACGAGTCTCACTGTATAACACTGGGGTACGGTACTGGTGGGGGCAGGTCTGTCCCTGTATAACACTGGGGTACAGTACTGGTGGGGACGGGTCTGTCACTGTATAACACTGGGGTACAGTACTGGTGGGGACGGGTCTGTCACTGTATAACACTGCCGTACAGTACTGGTGGGGACGAGTCTCACTGTATAACACTGGGGTACGGTACTGGTGGGGGCAGGTCTGTCCCTGTATAACACTGGGGTACAGTACTGGTGGGGGCAGGTCTGTCCCTGTATAACACTGGGGTACAGTACTGGTGGGTCGGGTCTTTCACTGTATAACGCTGGGGTACAGTACTGGTGGAGACGGGTCTGTCACTGTATAACACTGGGGTACAGTAATGGTGGGGACCGGTCTGTCACTGTATAACACTGGGGTACAGTACTGGTGGTGACGGGTCTGTCACTGTATAACACTGGGGTACAGTACTGGTGGGGACGGGTCTGTCACTGTATAACACTGGGGTACAGTACTGGTGGGGACGGGTCTGTCGCTGTATAACACTGGGGTACAGTAATGGTGGGGACGGGTCTGTCCACTGTATAACACTGGGGTACAGTACTGGTGGGGATTGGTCTGTCACTGTATAACACTGGGGTACAGTAATGGTGGGGACGGGTCAGTCACTGTTAAACACTGGGGTACAGTACTGGTGGGGACGTGTCTGTCACTGTATAACACTGGGGTACAGTACTGGTGGGGGCTGGTCTGTCACTGGATAACACTGGGGGACAGTACTGGTGGGGGTGGGTCTGTCACGATAGCGCTGGGGCACAATACTGGTAGGGACGGGTCTGTCACTGTATAACACTGGGGTACAGTACTGGTGGGGACGGGTCTGTCACTGTATAACACTGGGGCACAGTACTGGTGGGGACGGGTCTGTCACTGTATAACACTGGGGTACAGTACTGGTGGGGACGGGTCTGTCACTGTATAACACTGGGGTACAGTACTGTTGGGGACGGGTCTGCAACTTTTTAGCACTGCGGTACAGTACTGGTGGAGACGGGTCTGTCACTGTATAACACTGCGGTACAGTACTGGTGGGGACGCGTCTATCACTGTATAACACTGGGGTACAGTGCTGGTGCGGACGGGTCTGTCTCTGTATAACACTGGGTACAGTACTGGTGGGGACGGGCCTGTCACTGTATAACACTGGGGTACAGTACTGGTGGGGACGGGTCTGTCACTGTATAACACTGCGGTACAGTACTGGTGGAGACGGGTCTGTCACTGTATAACACTGGGGTACAGTACTGGTGGGGGTGGGTCTGTCACTGTATAACACTGGGGTACAGTACTGGTGGGGACGGGTCTGTCACTGGATAACACTGGGGTACAGTACTGGTGGAGACGGGTCTGTCACTGTATAACACTGGGGTACAGTACTGGTGGGGACAGGTCTGTCACTATAACACTGGGGTACAGTACTGGTGGGGACGGGTCTGTCACTGTATAACACTGGGGTACAGTACTGGTGGGGACGGGTCTGTCGCTGTATAACACGGGTACAGTACTGGTGAGGTTGGGTCTGTCACTGTATAACACTGGGGTACAGTTTTGGTGGGGATGGGTCTGTCACTGTATAACACTGGGGTACAGTAATGGTGGGGGCGTACTGTCACTGTTTAACACTGGGGTACAGTAATGGTGGGGACGGGTCTGTCACTGTATAACACTGGGGTACAGTACTGGTAGGGATGGGTCTGTCACTGTATAACACAGGGGTACAGTAATGGTGGGGACGGGTCTGTCACTGTTTAACACTGGGGTACAGTACTGGTGGGGGCGTGTCTGTCACTGTATAACACTGGGGTACAGTACTGGTGGGGGCTGGTCTGTCACTGGATAACACTGGGGGACAGTACTGGTGGGGGCTGGTCTGTCACTGGATAACACTGGGGGACAGTACTGGTGGGGACGGGTCTGTCACTGTATAACACTGGGGTACAGTGCTGGTGGGGGCTGGTCTGTCACTGGATAACACTGGGGGACAGTACTGGTGGGGACGGGTCTGTCACTGTATAACACTGGGGTACAGTACTGGTGGGGACGGGCCTATCACTGTATAACACTGGGGTACAGTACTGGTGGGGACGGGTCTGTCACTGTATAACACTGGGGTACAGTACTGGTGGGGACGGGTATGTCACTGTATAACACTGGGGTACAGTACTGGTGGGGACGGGTCTGTCACTGTATAACACTGGGGTACAGTACTGGTGGGGACGGGTCTGTCACTGTATAACACTGGGGTACAGTACTGATGGGGATCGGTCTGTCACTGTATAACACTGGGGTACAATACTGGTGGGGGCGAGTCTGTCACTGTATAACACTGGCGTACAGTACTGTTGGGGACGGGTCTGTCACTTTTTAACACTGCGGTACAGTACTGGTGGGGACGGGTCTGTCGCTGTATAACACTTGGGTGCAGTCCTGGTGGGGACGGGTCTGTCACTGTATAACACTCGGGTACAGTACTGGTGGGGACGGGCCTGTCACTGTATAACACTGGGGTACAGTACAGGTGGGGACGGGTCTGTCACTGGATAACACTGGGGTACAGTGCTGGTGGGGACGGGTCTGTCACTATAACGCTGGGGTACAGTACTGGTGGGGATGGGTCTGTCGCTGTATAACACTGGGGTACAGTACTGGTGGGGATGGGTCTGTCACTGTATAACACTGGGGTACAGTACTGGTGGGGACGGGTCTGTCACTGTATAACACTGGGGTACAGTACTGGTGGGGACGGGTCTGTCACTGTATATCACTGGGGTACAGTACTGGTGGGGACGGGTCTGTCACTGTATAACACTGGGGGACAGTACTGTTGAGTACGGGTCTGTCACATTTTAACACTGCGGTACAGTGCTGGTGGGGATGGGTCTGTCACTGTATAACACTGGGGTACAGTAATGGTGGGGACGGGTCTGTCACTGTTTAACACTGGGGTACAGTACTGGTGGGGGCTGCTCTGTCACTGGATAACACTGGGGTACAGTACTGGAGGGGATGGGTCTGTCACTGTACAACACTGGGGTACAGTAATGGTGGGGACGGGTCTGTCGCTGTATAACACTGGGGTACAGTAATGGTGGGGACGGGTCTGTCACTGTATAACACTGGGGTACAGTACTGGTGGAGATGGGTCTGTCACTGTATAACACTGGGGTACAGTACTGGTGGGGACGGGTCTGTCACTGTATAACACTGGGGTACAGTACTGGTGGGGACGGGTCTGTCACTGTATATCACTGGGGTACAGTACTGGTGGGGACGGGTCTGTCACTGTATAACACTGGGGTACAGTACTGGTGGGGACGGGTCTGTCACTGTATAACACTGGGGTACAGTACTGTTGGGGACGGGTCTGTCACTGTATAACACTGGGGTACAGTACTGGTGGGGACGGGTCTGTCACTGTGTAACACTGGGGTACAGTACTGGTGGGGACGGGTCTGTCACTGTATATCACTGGGGTACAGTACTGGTGGGGACGGGTCTGTCACTGTATAACACTGGGGTACAGTACTGGTGGGGACGGGTCTGTCACTGTATATCACTGGGGTACAGTACTGGTGGGGACGGGTCTGTCACTGTATAACACTGGGGTACAGTAATGGTGGGGACGGGTCTGTCACTGTTTAACACTGGGGTACAGTACTGGTGGGGGCTGCTCTGTCACTGGATAACACTGGGGTACAGTACTGGAGGGGATGGGTCTGTCACTGTACAACACTGGGGTACAGTAATGGTGGGGACGGGTCTGTCACTGTATAACACTGGGGTTCAGTACTGGTGGGGACGGGTCTGTCACTGTATAACACTGGGGTACAGTACTGATGGGGATGGGTCTGTCACTGTATAACACTGCGTTACAGTACTGTTGGGGACGGGTCTGTCACTTTTTAACACTGGGGTACAGTACTGGTGGGGACGGGTCTGTCGCTGTATAACACTGGGGTACAGTACTGGTGGGGGCAGGTCTGTCACTGTATAACACTGCGGTACTGTACTGGTGGGGGCAGGTCTGTCACTGTATAACACTGGGGTACAGTACTGGTGGGGGCAGGTCTGTCACTGTATAACACTGGGGTACAGTACTGGTGGGGACGGGTCTGTCACTGTATAACACTCGGGTGCAGTACTGGTGCGGACGGGTCTGTCTCTGTTTTACACTGGGTACAGTACTGGTGGGGACGGGTCTGTCACTGTATAACACTGGGGTACAGTACTGATGGCGACGGGTCTGTCAATGTATAACACTGAGGTACAGTACTGGTGCGGACGGGTCTGTCACTGTATAACACGGGTACAGTACTAGTGGGGACGGGTCTGTCACTGGATAACACTGGGGTACAGTACTGGTGGGGATGGGTCTGTCACAATAACACTGGGGTACAGTACTGGTGGGGGTGGGTCTGTCACTATAACACTGGGGTACAGTACTGGTGGGGGCGGGTCTGTCACTATAACGCTGGGGTACAGTACTGGTGGGGACGGGTCTGTCACTGTATAACACTGGGGTACAGTACTGGTGGGGACGGGTCTGTCACTATAACGCTGGGGTACAGTACTGGTGGGGACGGGTCTGTCTCTGTATAACACTGGGTACGGTCCTGGTGGAGACTGGTCTGCCACTGTATAACACTGGGGTACAGTACTGGTGGGGACAGGCCTGTCACTGTATAACACTGGGTACAGTACTGGTGCGGACGGGTCTGTCTCTGTATAACACTGGGGTACAGTACTGGTGGGGACGGGTCTGTCACTGTATAACACTGGGGTACAGTACTGGTGGGGACGGGTCTGTCACTGTATAACACTGGGGTACAGTACTGGTGGAGACGGGTCTGTCACTGTATAACACTGGGGTACAGTACTGGTGCGGACGGGTCTGTCTCTGTATAACACTGGGGTACAGTACTGGTGGGGACGGGTCTGTCACTGTATAACACTGGGGTACAGTACTGGTGGGGACAGGCCTGTCACTGTATAACACTGGGGTACAGTACTGGTGGGGACAGGTCTGTCACTGTATAACACTGGGTACAGTACTGGTGCGGACGGGTCTGTCTCTGTATAACACTGGGGTACAGTACTGGTGGGGACGGGTCTGTCACTGTATAACACTGCGGTACAGTACTGGTGGGGACAGGTCTGTCACTGTATAACACTGGGGTACAGTACTGGTGGGGGTGGGTCTGTCACTGTATAACGCTGGGGCACAGTACTGGTGGGGACGGGTCTGTCACTGTATAACACTGGGGTACTGTACTGGTGGAGAGGGGTCTGTCACTGTATAACACTGGGGTACAGTACTGGTGGGGGTGGGTCTGTCACTGTATAACGCTGGGGCACAGTACTGGTGGGGACGGGTCTGTCACTACAACACTGGGGTACAGCACTGGTGGGGGCGGGTCTGTCACTGTATAACACTGGGGTGCAGTACTGGTGGGGACGGGCCTGTCACTGTATAACACTCGGGCACAGTACTGGTGGGGACGGGCCTGTCACTGTATAACACTGGGGTACAGTGCTGGTGGGGACGCGTCTGTCACTGTATAACGTTGGGGTACAGCACTGGTGGGGACGGGCCTGTCACTGTATAACACTGGGGTACAGTACTGGTGGGGACGGGTCTGTCACTGGATAACACTGGGGTACAGTACTGGTGGGGACGGGTCTGTCACTATAACACTGGGGTACAGTACTGGTGGGGACGGGTCTGTCACTGTATAACACTGGGGTACAGTACTGGTGGGGGTTGGTCTGTCACTGTATAACACTGGGGTACAGTACTGGTGGGGACGGGTCTGTCACTGTATAACACTGAGGTACAGTACTGGTGGGGACGGGTCTGTCACTGTATAACACGGGTACAGTACTAGTGGGGACGGGTCTGTCACTGGATAACACTGGGGTACAGTACTGGTGGGGACGGGTCTGTCACTATAACACTGGGGTACAGTACTGGTGGAGACGAGTCTGTCACTATAACACTGGGGTACAGTACTGGTGGGGGTGGGTCTGTCACTATAACACTGGGGTACAGTACTGGTGGGGGCGGGTCTGTCACTATAACGCTGGGGTACAGTACTGGTGGGGACGGGTCTGTCACTGTATAACACTGGGGTACAGTACTGGTGGGGACGGGTCTGTCACTATAACGCTGGGGTACAGTACTGGTGGGGACGGGTCTGTCTCTGTATAACACTGGGTACGGTCCTGGTGGAGACTGGTCTGTCACTGTATAACACTGGGGTACAGTACTGGTGGGGACAGGCCTGTCACTGTATAACACTGGGTACAGTACTGGTGCGGACGGGTCTGTCTCTGTATAACACTGGGGTACAGTACTGGTGGGGACGGGTCTGTCACTGTATAACACTGGGGTACAGTACTGGTGGGGACGGGTCTGTCACTGTATAACACTGGGGTACAGTACTGGTGGAGACGGGTCTGTCACTGTATAACACTGGGGTACAGTACTGGTGCGGACGGGTCTGTCTCTGTATAACACTGGGGTACAGTACTGGTGGGGACGGGTCTGTCACTGTATAACACTGGGGTACAGTACTGGTGGGGACAGGCCTGTCACTGTATAACACTGGGGTACAGTACTGGTGTGGACAGGTCTGTCACTGTATAACACTGGGTACAGTACTGGTGCGGACGGGTCTGTCTCTGTATAACACTGGGGTACAGTACTGGTGGGGACGGGTCTGTCACTGTATAACACTGGCGTACAGTACTGTTGGGGACGGGTCTGTCACTTTTTAACACTGCGGTACAGTACTGGTGCGGACGGGTCTGTCTCTGTATAACACTGGGGTACAGTACTGGTGGGGACGGGTCTGTCACTGTATAACACTGCGGTACAGTACTGGTGGGGACAGGTCTGTCACTGTATAACACTGGGGTACAGTACTGGTGGGGGTGGGTCTGTCACTGTATAACGCTGGGGCACAGTACTGGTGGGGACGGGTCTGTCACTGTATAACACTGGGGTACTGTACTGGTGGAGACGGGTCTGTCACTGTATAACACTGGGGTACAGTACTGGTGGGGGTGGGTCTGTCACTGTATAACGCTGGGGCACAGTACTGGTGGGGACGGGTCTGTCACTACAACACTGGGGTACAGCACTGGTGGGGGCGGGTCTGTCACTGTATAACACTGGGGTGCAGTACTGGTGGGGACGGGCCTGTCACTGTATAACACTGGGGTGCAGTACTGGTGGGGACGGGCCTGTCACTGTATAACACTCGGGCACAGTACTGGTGGGGACGGGCCTGTCACTGTATAACACTGGGGTACAGTGCTGGTGGGGACGGGTCTGTCACTGTATAACGTTGGGGTACAGCACTGGTGGGGACGGGCCTGTCACTGTATAACACTGGGGTACAGTACTGGTGGGGACGGGTCTGTCACTGGATAACACTGGGGTACAGTACTGGTGGGGACGGGTCTGTCACTATAACACTGGGGTACAGTACTGGTGGGGACGGGTCTGTCACTGTATAACACTGGGGTACAGTACTGGTGGGGGTTGGTCTGTCACTGTATAACACTAGGGTACAGTACTGGTGGGGACGGGTCTGTCACTGTATAACACTGGGGTACAGTACTGATGGGGACGGGTCTGTCACTGTATAACACTGGGTACAGTCCTGGTGGAGATGGGTCTGTCACTGTATAACACTGGGGTACAGTACTGGTGGGGACAGGCCTGTCACTGTATAACACTGGGGGACAGTACTGGTGGGGACGGGTCTGTCACTGTATAACACTGGGGTACAGTACTGGTGGGGACAGGCCTGTCACTGTATAACACTGGGGTACAGTACTGGTGGGGACGGGTCTGTCACTGTATAACACTGGGGTACAGTACTGGTGGGGACAGGCCTGTCACTGTACAACAGTGGGGTACAGTACTGGTGGGGACGGGCCTGTCACTGTATAACACTGGGGTACAGTACTGGTCGGGACGGGCCTGTCACTGGATAACACTGTGGTACAGTACTGGTGGGGGTGGGTCTGTCATTGTGTAACACTGGGGTACAGTACTGGTGGTGGTGGGTCTGTCACTGTATAACACTGGGGTACAGTACTGGTGGTGACGGGTCTGTCACTGTATAACACTGGGGTACAGGACTGGTGGGGACGGGTCTGTCACTGTATGACACTGGGGTACAGTACTGGTGGGGACGGGTCTGTCACTGTATAACACTGGGGTACAGTACTGGTGGGGATGGGTCTGTCACTGTATAACACTGGGGTACAGTAATGGTGGGGACGGGTCAGTCACTGTTAAACACTGGGGTACAGTACTGGTGGGGACGTGTCTGTCACTGTATAACACTGGGGTACAGTACTGGTGGGGGCTGGTCTGTCACTGTATAACACTGGGGGACAGTACTGGTGGGGGTGGGTCTGTCACGATAACGCTGGGGCACAGTACTGGTGGGGACGGGTCTGTCACTGTATATCACTGGGGTACAGTACTGGTGGGGACGGGTCTGTCACTGTATAACACTGCGGTACAGTGCTGGTGGGGATGGGTCTGTCACTGTATAACACTGGGGTACAGTAATGGTGGGGACGGGTCTGTCACTGTTTAACACTGGGGTACAGTACTGGTGGGGGCTGCTCTGTCACTGGATAACACTGGGGTACAGTACTGGAGGGGATGGGTCTGTCACTGTACAACACTGGGGTACAGTAATGGTGGGGACGGGTCTGTCACTGTATAACACTGGGGTACAGTACTGGTGGGGACAGGTCTGTCACTGTATAACACTGGGGTACAGTACTGGTGGGGACGGGTCTGTCACTGTATAACACTGGGGTACAGTACTGATGGGGATGGGTCTGTCACTGTATAACACTGGGGTACAGTACTGTTGGGGACGGGTCTGTCACTTTTTAACACTGGGGTACAGTACTGGTGGGGACGGGTCTGTCGCTGCATAACACTGGGGTACAGTACTGGTGAAGACGGGTCTGTCACTTTTTAACACTGGGGTACAGTACTGGTGGGGACGGGTCTGTCTCTGTATAACACTGGGGTACAGTACTGGTGGGGACGGGTCTGTCACTGTATAACACTGGGATACAGTACTGGTGGGGGCAGGTCTGTCACTGTATAACACTGCGGTACTGTACTGGTGGGGGCAGGTCTGTCACTGTATAACACTGGGGTACAGTACTGGTGGGGGCAGGTCTGTCACTGTATAACACTGGGGTACAGTACTGGTGGGGACGGGTCTGTCACTGTATAACACTGGGGTACAGTACTGGTGGGGACAGGTCTGTCACTGTATAACACTGGGTACAGTACTGGTGCGGACGGGTCTGTCTCTGTATAACACTGGGGTACAGTACTGGTGGGGACGGGTCTGTCACTGTATAACACTGGGGTACAGTACTGGTGGGGACAGGCCTGTCACTGTATAACACTGGGGTACAGTACTGGTGCGGACGGGTCTGTCTCTGTATAACACTGGGGTACAGTACTGGTGGGGACGGGTCTGTCACTGTATAACACTGGGGTACAGTACTGGTGGGGACGGGTCTGTCACTGTATAACACTGGGGTACAGTACTGGTGGGGGCGGGTCTGTCACTGTATATCACTGGGGTACAGTACTGGTGCGGACGGGTCTGTCTCTGTATAACACTGGGGTACAGTACTGGTGGGGACGGGTCTGTCACTGTATAACACTGGGGTACAGTACTGGTGGGGACGGGTCTGTCACTGTATAACACTGGGGTACAGTACTGGTGGGGACAGGCCTGTCACTGTATAACACTTGGTACAGTACTGGTGGGGACGGGTCTGTCACTGTATAACACTGGGGTACAGTACTGGTGCGGACGGGTCTGTCTCTGTATAACACTGGGGTACAGTACTGGTGCGGACGGGTCTGTCTCTGTATAACACTGGGGTACAGTATTGGTGGGGGTGGGTCTGTCACTGTATAACGCTGGGGCACAGTACTGGTGGGGACGGGTCTGTCACTGTATAACACTGGGGTACTGTACTGGTGGAGACGGGTCTGTCACTGTATAACACTGGGGTACAGTACTGGTGGGGGTGGGTCTGTCACTGTATAACACTGGGGTGCAGTACTGGTGGGTGCGGGTCTGTCACTGTATAACACTGGGATACAGTACTGGTGGGGACGGGTCTGTCACTGTATAACACTGGGGTACAGTACTGGTGGGGACGGGTCTGTCACTGTATAACACTGGGGTACAGTACTGGTGGGGACGGGTCTGTCACTGTATAACACTGGGGTACAGTACTGTTGGGGACGGGTCTGTCACTTTTTAACACTGCGGTACAGTACTGGTGCGGACGGGTCTGTCTCTGTATAACACTGGGGTACAGTACTGGTGGGGACGGGTCTGTCACTGTATAACACTGCGGTACAGTACTGGTGGGGACAGGTCTGTCACTGTATAACACTGGGGTACAGTACTGGTGGGGGTGGGTCTGTCACTGTATAACGCTGGGGCACAGTACTGGTGGGGACGGGTCTGTCACTGTATAACACTGGGGTACTGTACTGGTGGAGACGGGTCTGTCACTGTATAACACTGGGGTACAGTACTGGTGGGGGTGGGCCTGTCACTGTATAACGCTGGGGCACAGTACTGGTGGGGACGGGTCTGTCACTACAACACTGGGGTACAGCACTGGTGGGGGCGGGTCTGTCACTGTATAACACTGGGGTGCAGTACTGGTGGGGACGGGCCTGTCACTGTATAACACTGGGGTGCAGTACTGGTGGGGACGGGCCTGTCACTGTATAACACTCGGGCACAGTACTGGTGGGGACGGGCCTGTCACTGTATAACACTGGGGTACAGTGCTGGTGGGGACGGGTCTGTCACTGTATAACGTTGGGGTACAGCACTGGTGGGGACGGGCCTGTCACTGTATAACACTGGGGTACAGTACTGGTGGGGACGGGTCTGTCACTGGATAACACTGGGGTACAGTACTGGTGGGGACGGGTCTGTCACTCTATAACACTGGGGTACAGTACTGGTGGGGGTTGGTCTGTCACTGTATAACACTGGGGTACAGTACTGGTGGGGACGGGTCTGTCACTGTATAACACTGAGGTACAGTACTGGTGGGGACGGGTCTGTCACTGAATAACACGGGTACAGTACTAGTGGGGACGGGTCTGTCACTGGATAACACTGGGGTACAGTACTGGTGGGGACGGGTCTGTCACTATAACACTGGGGTACAGTACTGGTGGAGACGAGTCTGTCACTATAACACTGGGGTACAGTACTGGTGGGGGTGGGTCTGTCACTATAACACTGGGGTACAGTACTGGTGGGGGCGGGTCTGTCACTATAACGCTGGGGTACAGTACTGGTGGGGACGGGTCTGTCACTGTATAACACTGGGGTACAGTACTGGTGGGGACGGGTCTGTCACTATAACGCTGGGGTACAGTACTGGTGGGGACGGGTCTGTCTCTGTATAACACTGGGTACGGTCCTGGTGGAGACTGGTCTGTCACTGTATAACACTGGGGTACAGTACTGGTGGGGACAGGCCTGTCACTGTATAACACTGGGTACAGTACTGGTGCGGACGGGTCTGTCTCTGTATAACACTGGGGTACAGTACTGGTGGGGACGGGTCTGTCACTGTATAACACTGGGGTACAGTACTGGTGGGGACGGGTCTGTCACTGTATAACACTGGGGTACAGTACTGGTGGAGACGGGTCTGTCACTGTATAACACTGGGGTACAGTACTGGTGCGGACGGGTCTGTCTCTGTATAACACTGGGGTACAGTACTGGTGGGGACGGGTCTGTCACTGTATAACACTGGGGTACAGTACTGGTGGGGACAGGCCTGTCACTGTATAACCCTGGGGTACAGTACTGGTGGGGACAGGTCTGTCACTGTATAACACTGGGTACAGTACTGGTGCGGACGGGTCTGTCTCTGTATAACACTGGGGTACAGTACTGGTGGGGACGGGTCTGTCACTGTATAACACTGGCGTACAGTACTGTTGGGGACGGGTCTGTCACTTTTTAACACTGCGGTACAGTACTGGTGCGGACGGGTCTGTCTCTGTATAACACTGGGGTACAGTACTGGTGGGGACGGGTCTGTCACTGTATAACACTGCGGTACAGTACTGGTGGGGACAGGTCTGTCACTGTATAACACTGGGGTACAGTACTGGTGGGGGTGCGTCTGTCACTGTATAACGCTGGGGCACAGTACTGGTGGGGACGGGTCTGTCACTGTATAACACTGGGGTACTGTACTGGTGGAGACGGGTCTGTCACTGTATAAAACTGGGGTACAGTACTGGTGGGGACGGCTCTGTCACTGTATAACACTGGGGTACAGTACTGGTGGGGGTGGGTCTGTCACTGTATAACGCTGGGGCACAGTACTGGTGGGGACGGGTCTGTCACTACAACACTGGGGTACAGCACTGGTGGGGGCGGGTCTGTCACTGTGATAACACTGGGGTGCAGTACTGGTGGGGACGGGCCTGTCACTGTATAACACTCGGGCACAGTACTGGTGGGGACGGGCCTGTCACTGTATAACACTGGGGTACAGTGCTGGTGGGGACGGGTCTGTCACTGTATAACACTCGGGCACAGTACTGGTGGGGACGGGCCTGTCACTGTATAACACTGGGGAACAGTACTGGTGGGGACGGGCCTGTCACTGTATAACACTCGGGCACAGTACTGGTGGGGACGGGCCTGTCACTGTATAACACTGGGGTACAGTGCTGGTGGGGACGGGTCTGTCACTGTATAACGTTGGGGTACAGCACTGGTGGGGACGGGCCTGTCACTGTATAACACTGGGGTACAGTACTGGTGGGGACGGGTCTGTCACTGGATAACACTGGGGTACAGTACTGGTGGGGACGGGTCTGTCACTATAACACTGGGGTACAGTACTGGTGGGGACGGGTCTGTCACTGTATAACACTGGGGTACAGTACTGGTGGGGGTTGGTCTGTCACTGTATAACACTAGGGTACAGTACTGGTGGGGACGGGTCTGTCACTGTATAACACTGGGGTACAGTACTGATGGGGACGGGTCTGTCACTGTATAACACTGGGTACAGTCCTGGTGGAGATGGGTCTGTCACTGTATAACACTGGGGTACAGTACTGGTGGGGACAGGCCTGTCACTGTATAACACTGGGGGACAGTACTGGTGGGGACGGGTCTGTCACTGTATAACACTGGGGTACAATACTGGTGGGGACAGGCCTGTCACTGTATAACACTGGGGTACAGTACTGGTGGGGACGGGTCTGTCACTGTATAACACTGGGGTACAGTACTGGTGGGGACAGGCCTGTCACTGTACAACAGTGGGGTACAGTACTGGTGGGGACGGGCCTGTCACTGTATAACACTGGGGTACAGTACTGGTCGGGACGGGCCTGTCACTGGATAACACTGGGGTACAGTACTGGTGGGGGTGGGTCTGTCATTGTGTAACACTGGGGTACAGTACTGGTGGTGGTGGGTCTGTCACTGTATAACACTGGGGTACAGTACTGGTGGTGACGGGTCTGTCACTGTATAACACTGGGGTACAGGACTGGTGGGGACGGGTCTGTCAGTGTATGACACTGGGGTACAGTACTGGTGGGGACGGGTCTGTCACTGTATAACACTGGGGTACAGTACTGGTGGGGATGGGTCTGTCACTGTATAACACTGGGGTACAGTAATGGTGGGGACGGGTCAGTCACTGTTAAACACTGGGGTACAGTACTGGTGGGGACGTGTCTGTCACTGTATAACACTGGGGTACAGTACTGGTGGGGGCTGGTCTGTCACTGTATAACACTGGGGGACAGTACTGGTGGGGGTGGGTCTGTCACGATAACGCTGGGGCACAGTACTGGTGGGGACGGGTCTGTCACTGTATATCACTGGGGTACAGTACTGGTGGGGACGGGTCTGTCACTGTATAACACTGCGGTACAGTGCTGGTGGGGATGGGTCTGTCACTGTATAACACTGGGGTACAGTAATGGTGGGGACGGGTCTGTCACTGTTTAACACTGGGGTACAGTACTGGTGGGGGCTGCTCTGTCACTGGATAACACTGGGGTACAGTACTGGAGGGGATGGGTCTGTCACTGTACAACACTGGGGTACAGTAATGGTGGGGACGGGTCTGTCACTGTATAACACTGGGGTACAGTACTGGTGGGGACAGGTCTGTCACTGTATAACACTGGGGTACAGTACTGGTGGGGACAGGTCTGTCACTGTATAACACTGGGGTACAGTACTGATGGGGATGGGTCTGTCACTGTATAACACTGGGGTACAGTACTGTTGGGGACGGGTCTGTCACTTTTTAACACTGGGGTACAGTACTGGTGGGGACGGGTCTGTCGCTGTATAACACTGGGGTACAGTACTGGTGGAGACGGTCTGTCACTGTATAACACTGGGATACAGTACTGGTGGGGGCAGGTCTGTCACTGTATAACACTGCGGTACTGTACTGGTGGGGGCAGGTCTGTCACTGTATAACACTGGGGGACAGTACTGGTGGGGGCAGGTCTGTCACTGTATAACACTGGGGTACAGTACTGGTGGGGACGGGTCTGTCACTGTATAACACTGGAGTACAGTACTGGTGGGGACAGGCCTGTCACTGTATAACACTGGGTACAGTACTGGTGCGGACGGGTCTGTCTCTGTATAACACTGGGGTACAGTACTGGTGGGGACGGGTCTGTCACTGTATAACACTGGGGTACAGTACTGGTGGGGACAGGCCTGTCACTGTATAACACTGGGGTACAGTACTGGTGCGGACGGGTCTGTCTCTGTATAACACTGGGGTACAGTACTGGTGGGGACGGGTCTGTCACTGTATAACACTGGGGTACAGTACAGGTGGGGACGGGTCTGTCACTGTATAACACTGGGGTACAGTACTGGTGGGGGCGGGTCTGTCACTGTATATCACTGGGGTACAGTACTGGTGCGGACGGGTCTGTCTCTGTATAACACTGGGGTACAGTACTGGTGGGGACGGGTCTGTCACTGTATAACACTGGGGTACAGTACTGGTGGGGACGGGTCTGTCACTGTATAACACTGGGGTACAGTACTGGTGGGGACAGGCCTGTCACTGTATAACACTTGGTACAGTACTGGTGGGGACGGGTCTGTCACTGTATAACACTGGGGTACAGTACTGGTGCGGACGGGTCTGTCTCTGTATAACACTGGGGTACAGTACTGGTGCGGACGGGTCTGTCTCTGTATAACACTGGGGTACAGTACTGGTGGGGGTGGGTCTGTCACTGTATAACGCTGGGGCACAGTACTGGTGGGGACGGGTCTGTCACTGTATAACACTGGGGTACAGTACTGGTGGGGACGGGTCTGTCACTGTATAACACTGGGGTGCAGTACTGGTGGGGACGGGTCTGTCACTGTATAACACTGGGTACAGTACTGGTGGGGGTGGGTCTGTCACTGTATAACACTGGGGTACAGTACTGGTGGGGGTGGGTCTGTCACTGTATAACGCTGGGGCACAGTACTGGTGGGGACGGGTCTGTCACTGTATAACACTGGGGTACAGTACTGGTGGGGACGGGTCTGTCACTGTATAACACTGGGGTGCAGTACTGGTGGGGACGGGTCTGTCACTGTATAACACTGGGTACAGTACTGGTGGGGGTGGGTCTGTCACTGTATAACACTGGGTACAGTACTGGTGGGTGCGGGTCTGTCACTGTATAACACTGGGGTACAGTACTGGTGGGGACGGGTCTGTCACTACAACACTGGGGTACAGCACTGGTGGGGGCGGGTCTGTCACTGTATAACACTGGGGTGCAGTACTGGTGGGGATGGGTCTGTCACTGTATAACACTGGGGTGCAGTACTGGTGGGGACGGGCCTGTCACTGTATAACACTGGGGTACAGTACTGGTGGGGACGGGTCTGTCACTACAACACTGGGGTACAGCACTGGTGGGGGCGGGTCTGTCACTGTATAACACTGGGGTACAGCACTGGTGGGGGCGGGTCTGTCACTGTATAACACTGGGGTACAGTACTGGTGGGGGTGGGTCTGTCACTGTATAACACTGGGGTACTGTACTGGTGGGGACGGGTCTGTCACTGTATAACACTGGGGTACAGTACTGGTGGGGATGGGTCTGTCACTACAACACTGGGGTACAGCACTGGTGGGGGCGGGTCTGTCACTGTATAACACTGGGGTGCAGTACTGGTGGGGACGGGCCTGTCACTGTATAACACTGGGGTGCAGTACTGGTGGGGACGGGCCTGTCACTGTATAACACTGGGGTACAGTACTGGTGGGGACGGGTCTGTCACTACAACACTGGGGTACAGCACTGGTGGGGGCGGGTCTGTCACTGTATAGCACTGGGGTGCAGTACTGGTGGGGACGGGCCTGTCACTGTATAACACTGGGGTGCAGTACTGGTGGGGACGGGCCTGTCACTGTATAACACTGGGGTACAGTGCTGGTGGGGACGGGTCTGTCACTGTATAACACTGGGGTACAGTGCTGGTGGGGACGGGTCTGTCACTGTATAACGCTGGGGTACAGCACTGGTGGGGACGGGCCTGTCACTGTATAACACTGGGGTACAGTGCTGGTGGGGACGGGTCTGTCACTGTATAACGCTGGGGTACAGCACTGGTGGGGACGGGCCTGTCACTGTATAACACTGGGGTACAGTACTGGTGGGGACGGGTCTGTCACTGGATAACACTGGGGTACAGTACTGGTGGGGACGGGTCTGTCACTATAACACTGGGGTACAGTACTGGTGGGGACGGGTCTGTCACTGTATAACACTGGGGTACAGTACTGGTGGGGGTTGGTCTGTCACTGTATAACACTGGGGTACAGTACTGGTGGGGACGGGTCTGTCACTGTATAACACTGGGGTACAGTACTGATGGGGACGGGTCTGTCACTGTATAATACTGGGTACAGTACTGGTGCGGACGGGTCTGTCACTGTATAACACTGGGTACAGTCCTGGTGGAGATGGGTCTGTCACTGTATAACACTGGGGTACAGTACTGGTGGGGACAGGCCTGTCACTGTATAACACTGGGGGACAGTACTGGTGGGGACGGGTCTGTCACTGTATAACACTGGGGTACAGTACTGGTGGGGACAGGCCTGTCACTGTATAACACTGGGGTACAGTACTTGTGGTGACGGGTCTGTCACTGTATAACACTGGGGTACAGTACTGGTGGGGACAGGCCTGTCACTGTATAACACTGGGGTACAGTACTGGTGGGGACAGGCCTGTCACTGTACAACAGTGGGGTACAGTACTGGTGGGGACGGGCCTGTCACTGTATAACACTGGGGTACAGTACTGGTCGGGACGGGCCTGTCACTGGAGAACACTGGGGTACAGTACTGGTGGGGGTGGGTCTGTCATTGTGTAACACTGGGGTACAGTACTGGTGGTGGTGGGTCTGTCACTGTATAACACTGGGGTGCAGTACTGGTGGGGACGGGTCTGTCACTGGATAACACTGGGGTACAGTACTGGTGGTGGTGGGTCTGTCACTGTATAACACTGGGGTGCAGTACTGGTGGGGACGGGTCTGTCACTGGATAACACTGGGGTACAGTACTGGTGGGGACGGGTCTGTCACTGGATAACACTGGGGTACAGTACTGGTGCGGACGGGTCTGTCACTGTATAACACTGGGTACAGTCCTGGTGGAGATGGGTCTGTCACTGTATAACACTGGGGTACAGTACTGGTGGGGACAGGCCTGTCACTGTATAACACTGGGGGACAGTACTGGTGGGGACGGGTCTGTCACTGTATAATACTGGGGTACAGTACTGGTGGGGACGGGCCTGTCACTGTATAACACTGGGGTACAGTACTGGTCGGGACGGGCCTGTCACTGGATAACACTGGGGTAGAGTACTGGTGGGGGTGGGTCTGTCATTGTGTAACACTGGGGTACAGTACTGGTGGTGGTGGGTCTGTCACTGTATAACACTGGGGTACAGTACTGGTGGGGACGGGTCTGTCGCTGTATAACACTGGGGTACAGCACTGGTGGGGACGGGTCTGTCACTGTATAACACTGGGGTACAGTCCTGGTGGGGACGGGTCTGTCACTGTATAACGCTGGGGTACAGTACTGGTGGGGACGGGCCTGTCACTGTATAACACTGGGGTACCGTACTGGTGGGGGCTGGTCTGTCACTGGATAACACTGGGGTACAGTACTGGTGGGGACGGGCCTGTCACTGTATAACACTGGGGTACAGTACTGGTGGGGGCTGGTCTGTCACTGGAAAACACTGGGGTACAGCACTGGTGGGGACGGGTCTGTCACTGTATAACACTTGGGTACATTACTGGTGGGGACGGGCCTGTCACTGTATAACACTGGGGTACAGTACTGGTGGGGGCTGGTCTGTCACTGTATAACACTGGGGTACAGTACTGGTGGGGACGGGTCTGTCACTGTATAACACTGGGGTACAGTACTGGTGGGGACGGGTCTGTCACTGTATAACACTGGGGTACAGTGATAGTGGGGACGGGTCTGTCACTGTATAACACTGGGGTACAGTACTGGTGGGGACGGGTCTATCACTGTATAACACTGGGGTACAGTACTGATGGGGACGGGCCTGTCACTGTATAACACTGGGGTACAGTGATAGTGGGGACGGGTCTGTCACTGTATAACACTGGGGTACAGTACTGGTGGAGACGGGTCTGACACTGTATAACACTGGGGTACAGTACTGGTGGGGACGGGTCTGTCACTGTATAACACTGGGGTACAGTACTGGTGGAGCCGGGTCTGTCACTGTATAACACTGGGGTACGGTACTGGTGGGGACGGGTCTGTCACTGTATAACACTGGGGTACAGTACTGGTGGAGACGGGTCTGTCACTGTATAACACTCTGGTACAGTACTGGTGGGGACGGGCCTGTCACTGTATAACACTGGGGTACAGTGCTGGTGGGGACGGGTCTATCGCTGTATAACACTGCGGTACACTACTGGTGGGGGTGGGTCTGTCACGATAACGCTGGTGCACAGTATTGGTGGGGACGTGTCTGTCACTATAACCCTGGGGTACAGTACTGGTGGAGACGAGTCTGTCACTATAACACTGGGGTACAGTACTGGTGGGGGCGGGTCTGTCACTATAACGCTGGGATACAGTGCTGGTGGGGGCGGTCTGTCACTATAACACTGGGATACAGTACTGGTGGGGACGGGTCTGTCTCTGTATAACACTGGGTACAGTCCTGGTGGAGACTGGTCTGTCACTGTATAACACTGGGTACAGTACTGGTGGGGACAGGCCTGTCACTGTATAACACTGGGGGACAGTACTGGTGGGGACGGGTCTGTCACTGTATAACACTGGGGTACAGTACTGGTGGGGACGGGTCTGTCACTGGATAACACTGGGGTACAGTACTGGTGGGGACGGGTCTGTCACTATAACACTGGGGTACAGTACTGGTGGGGACGGGTCTGTCACTGTATAACACTGGGGTACAGTACTGGTGGGGGTTGGTCTGTCACTGTATAACACTGGGGTACAGTACTGGTGGGGACGGGTCTGTCACTGTATAACACTGGGGTACAGTACTGATGGGGACGGGTCTGTCACTGTATAATACTGGGTACAGTACTGGTGCGGACGGGTCTGTCACTGTATAACACTGGGTACAGTCCTGGTGGAGATGGGTCTGTCACTGTATAACACTGGGGTACAGTACTGGTGGGGACAGGCCTGTCACTGTATAACACTGGGGGACAGTACTGGTGGGGACGGGTCTGTCACTGTATAACACTGGGGTACAGTACTGGTGGGGACAGGCCTGTCACTGTATAACACTGGGGTACAGTACTTGTGGTGACGGGTCTGTCACTGTATAACACTGGGGTACAGTACTGGTGGGGACAGGCCTGTCACTGTATAACACTGGGGTACAGTACTGGTGGGGACAGGCCTGTCACTGTACAACAGTGGGGTACAGTACTGGTGGGGACGGGCCTGTCACTGTATAACACTGGGGTACAGTACTGGTCGGGACGGGCCTGTCACTGGAGAACACTGGGGTACAGTACTGGTGGGGGTGGGTCTGTCATTGTGTAACACTGGGGTACAGTACTGGTGGTGGTGGGTCTGTCACTGTATAACACTGGGGTGCAGTACTGGTGGGGACGGGTCTGTCACTGGATAACACTGGGGTACAGTACTGGTGGTGGTGGGTCTGTCACTGTATAACACTGGGGTGCAGTACTGGTGGGGACGGGTCTGTCACTGGATAACACTGGGGTACAGTACTGGTGGGACGGGTCTGTCACTGGATAACACTGGGGTACAGTACTGGTGCGGACGGGTCTGTCACTGTATAACACTGGGTACAGTCCTGGTGGAGATGGGTCTGTCACTGTATAACACTGGGGTACAGTACTGGTGGGGACAGGCCTGTCACTGTATAACACTGGGGGACAGTACTGGTGGGGACGGGTCTGTCACTGTATAATACTGGGGTACAGTACTGGTGGGGACGGGCCTGTCACTGTATAACACTGGGGTACAGTACTGGTCGGGACGGGCCTGTCACTGGATAACACTGGGGTAGAGTACTGGTGGGGGTGGGTCTGTCATTGTGTAACACTGGGGTACAGTACTGGTGGTGGTGGGTCTGTCACTGTATAACACTGGGGTACAGTACTGGTGGGGACGGGTCTGTCGCTGTATAACACTGGGGTACAGCACTGGTGGGGACGGGTCTGTCACTGTATAACACTGGGGTACAGTCCTGGTGGGGACGGGTCTGTCACTGTATAACGCTGGGGTACAGTACTGGTGGGGACGGGCCTGTCACTGTATAACACTGGGGTACCGTACTGGTGGGGGCTGGTCTGTCACTGGATAACACTGGGGTACAGTACTGGTGGGGACGGGCCTGTCACTGTATAACACTGGGGTACAGTACTGGTGGGGGCTGGTCTGTCACTGGAAAACACTGGGGTACAGCACTGGTGGGGACGGGTCTGTCACTGTATAACACTTGGGTACATTACTGGTGGGGACGGGCCTGTCACTGTATAACACTGGGGTACAGTACTGGTGGGGGCTGGTCTGTCACTGTATAACACTGGGGTACAGTACTGGTGGGGACGGGTCTGTCACTGTATAACACTGGGGTACAGTACTGGTGGGGACGGGTCTGTCACTGTATAACACTGGGGTACAGTGATAGTGGGGACGGGTCTGTCACTGTATAACACTGGGGTACAGTACTGGTGGGGACGGGTCTATCACTGTATAACACTGGGGTACAGTACTGATGGGGACGGGCCTGTCACTGTATAACACTGGGGTACAGTGATAGTGGGGACGGGTCTGTCACTGTATAACACTGGGGTACAGTACTGGTGGAGACGGGTCTGACACTGTATAACACTGGGGTACAGTACTGGTGGGGACGGGTCTGTCACTGTATAACACTGGGGTACAGTACTGGTGGAGCCGGGTCTGTCACTGTATAACACTGGGGTACGGTACTGGTGGGGACGGGTCTGTCACTGTATAACACTGGGGTACAGTACTGGTGGAGACGGGTCTGTCACTGTATAACACTCTGGTACAGTACTGGTGGGGACGGGCCTGTCACTGTATAACACTGGGGTACAGTGCTGGTGGGGACGGGTCTATCGCTGTATAACACTGCGGTACACTACTGGTGGGGGTGGGTCTGTCACGATAACGCTGGTGCACAGTATTGGTGGGGACGTGTCTGTCACTATAACCCTGGGGTACAGTACTGGTGGAGACGAGTCTGTCACTATAACACTGGGGTACAGTACTGGTGGGGGCGGGTCTGTCACTATAACGCTGGGATACAGTGCTGGTGGGGGCGGTCTGTCACTATAACACTGGGATACAGTACTGGTGGGGACGGGTCTGTCTCTGTATAACACTGGGTACAGTCCTGGTGGAGACTGGTCTGTCACTGTATAACACTGGGTACAGTACTGGTGCGGACGGGTCTGTCTCTGTATAACACTGGGTACAGTCCTGGTGGAGACGGGTCTGTCACTGTATAACACTGGGGTACAGTACTGTTGGGGACAGGCCTGTCACTGTATAACACTGGGGTACAGCACTGGTGGGGAAGGGTCTGTCTCTGTATAACACTGGGGTACAGTACTGGTGGGGGCTGGTCTGTCACTGTATAACACTGGGGTACAGTACTGGTGGGGAAGGGTCTGTCGCTGTATAACACTGGGGTACAGTACTGATGGGGACGGGTCTGTAACTGCATAACACTGTGGTACAGTACTGGTGGAGACGGGTCTGTCACTGTATAACACTGGGGTACAGTACTGGTGGGGGCTGGTCTGTCACTGTATAACACTGGGGTACAGTACTGGTGGGGACAGGTCTGTCACTGTATAACACTGGGGTACAGTACTGATGGGGATGGGTCTGTCACTGTATAACACTGGGGTACAGTACTGTTGGGGACGGGTCTGTCACTTTTTAACACTGGGGTACAGTACTGGTGGGGACGGGTCTGTCGCTGTATAACACTGGGGTACAGTACTGGTGGAGACGGTCTGTCACTGTATAACACTGGGATACAGTACTGGTGGGGGCAGGTCTGTCACTGTATAACACTGCGGTACTGTACTGGTGGGGGCAGGTCTGTCACTGTATAACACTGGGGGACAGTACTGGTGGGGGCAGGTCTGTCACTGTATAACACTGGGGTACAGTACTGGTGGGGACGGGTCTGTCACTGTATAACACTGGAGTACAGTACTGGTGGGGACAGGCCTGTCACTGTATAACACTGGGTACAGTACTGGTGCGGCCGGGTCTGTCTCTGTATAACACTGGGGTACAGTACTGGTGGGGACGGGTCTGTCACTGTATAACACTGGGGTACAGTACTGGTGGGGACAGGCCTGTCACTGTATAACACTGGGGTACAGTACTGGTGCGGACGGGTCTGTCTCTGTATAACACTGGGGTACAGTACTGGTGGGGACGGGTCTGTCACTGTATAACACTGGGGTACAGTACAGGTGGGGACGGGCCTGTCACTGTATAACACTGGGGTACAGTACTGGTGGGGGCGGGTCTGTCACTGTATATCACTGGGGTACAGTACTGGTGCGGACGGGTCTGTCTCTGTATAACACTGGGGTACAGTACTGGTGGGGACGGGTCTGTCACTGTATAACACTGGGGTACAGTACTGGTGGGGACGGGTCTGTCACTGTATAACACTGGGGTACAGTACTGGTGGGGACAGGCCTGTCACTGTATAACACTTGGTACAGTACTGGTGGGGACGGGTCTGTCACTGTATAACACTGGGGTACAGTACTGGTGCGGACGGGTCTGTCTCTGTATAACACTGGGGTACAGTACTGGTGCGGACGGGTCTGTCTCTGTATAACACTGGGGTACAGTACTGGTGGGGGTGGGTCTGTCACTGTATAACGCTGGGGCACAGTACTGGTGGGGACGGGTCTGTCACTGTATAACACTGGGGTACTGTACTGGTGGAGACGGGTCTGTCACTGTATAACACTGGGGTACAGTACTGGTGGGGGTGGGTCTGTCACTGTATAACACTGGGGTGCAGTACTGGTGGGTGCGGGTCTGTCACTGTATAACACTGGGATACAGTACTGGTGGGGACGGGTCTGTCACTGTATAACACTGGGGTACAGTACTGGTGGGGACGGGTCTGTCACTGTATAACACTGGGGTACAGCACTGGTGGGGGCGGGTCTTTCACTGTATAACACTGGGGTACAGTACTGCTGGGGATGGGTCTGTCACTGTATAACACTGGGGTACTGTACTGGTGGGGACGGGTCTGTCACTGTATAACACTGGGGTACAGTACTGGTGGGGATGGGTCTGTCACTACAACACTGGGGTACAGCACTGGTGGGGGCGGGTCTGTCACTGTATAACACTGGGGTGCAGTACTGGTGGGGACGGGCCTGTCACTGTATAACACTGGGGTGCAGTACTGGTGGGGACGGGCCTGTCACTGTATAACACTGGGGTACAGTACTGGTGGGGACGGGTCTGTCACTACAACACTGGGGTACAGCACTGGTGGGGGCGGGTCTGTCACTGTATAGCACTGGGGTGCAGTACTGGTGGGGACGGGCCTGTCACTGTATAACACTGGGGTGCAGTACTGGTGGGGACGGGCCTGTCACTGTATAACACTGGGGTACAGTGCTGGTGGGGACGGGTCTGTCACTGTATAACACTGGGGTACAGTGCTGGTGGGGACGGGTCTGTCACTGTATAACGCTGGGGTACAGCACTGGTGGGGACGGGCCTGTCACTGTATAACACTCGGGCACAGTACTGTTGGGGACGGGCCTGTCACTGTATAACACTGGGGTACAGTGCTGGTGGGGACGGGTCTGTCACTGTATAACGCTGGGGTACAGCACTGGTGGGGACGGGCCTGTCACTGTATAACACTGGGGTACAGTACTGGTGGGGACGGGTCTGTCACTGGATAACACTGGGGTACAGTACTGGTGGGGACGGGTCTGTCACTATAACACTGGGGTACAGTACTGGTGGGGACGGGTCTGTCACTGTATAACACTGGGGTACAGTACTGGTGGGGGTTGGTCTGTCACTGTATAACACTGGGGTACAGTACTGGTGGGGACGGGTCTGTCACTGTATAACACTGGGGTACAGTACTGATGGGGACGGGTCTGTCACTGTATAATACTGGGTACAGTACTGGTGCGGACGGGTCTGTCACTGTATAACACTGGGTACAGTCCTGGTGGAGATGGGTCTGTCACTGTATAACACTGGGGTACAGTACTGGTGGGGACAGGCCTGTCACTGTATAACACTGGGGGACAGTACTGGTGGGGACGGGTCTGTCACTGTATAACACTGGGGTACAGTACTGGTGGGGACAGGCCTGTCACTGTATAACACTGGGGTACAGTACTGGTGGGGACAGGCCTGTCACTGTATAACACTGGGGTACAGTACTGGTGGGGACAGGCCTGTCACTGTACAACAGTGGGGTACAGTACTGGTGGGGACGGGCCTGTCACTGTATAACACTGGGGTACAGTACTGGTCGGGACGGGCCTGTCACTGGAGAACACTGGGGTACAGTACTGGTGGGGGTGGGTCTGTCATTGTGTAACACTGGGGTACAGTACTGGTGGTGGTGGGTCTGTCACTGTATAACACTGGGGTGCAGTACTGGTGGGGACGGGTCTGTCACTGGATAACACTGGGGTACAGTACTGGTGGTGGTGGGTCTGTCACTGTATAACACTGGGGTGCAGTACTGGTGGGGACGGGTCTGTCACTGGATAACACTGGGGTACAGTACTGGTGGGGACGGGTCTGTCACTGGATAACACTGGGGTACAGTACTGGTGCGGACGGGTCTGTCACTGTATAACACTGGGTACAGTCCTGGTGGAGATGGGTCTGTCACTGTATAACACTGGGGTACAGTACTGGTGGGGACAGGCCTGTCACTGTATAACACTGGGGGACAGTACTGGTGGGGACGGGTCTGTCACTGTATAATACTGGGGTACAGTACTGGTGGGGACGGGCCTGTCACTGTATAACACTGGGGTACAGTACTGGTCGGGACGGGCCTGTCACTGGATAACACTGGGGTAGAGTACTGGTGGGGGTGGGTCTGTCATTGTGTAACACTGGGGTACAGTACTGGTGGTGGTGGGTCTGTCACTGTATAACACTGGGGTACAGTACTGGTGGGGACGGGTCTGTCGCTGTATAACACTGGGGTACAGCACTGGTGGGGACGGGTCTGTCACTGTATAACACTGGGGTACAGTCCTGGTGGGGACGGGTCTGTCACTGTATAACGCTGGGGTACAGTACTGGTGGGGACGGGCCTGTCACTGTATAACACTGGGGTACAGTACTGGTGGGGGCTGGTCTGTCACTGGATAACACTGGGGTACAGTACTGGTGGGGACGGGCCTGTCACTGTATAACACTGGGGTACAGTACTGGTGGGGGCTGGTCTGTCACTGGAAAACACTGGGGTACAGCACTGGTGGGGACGGGTCTGTCACTGTATAACACTTGGGTACATTACTGGTGGGGACGGGCCTGTCACTGTATAACACTGGGGTACAGTACTGGTGGGGGCTGGTCTGTCACTGTATAACACTGGGGTACAGTACTGGTGGGGACGGGTCTGTCACTGTATAACACTGGGGTACAGTACTGGTGGGGACGGGTCTGTCACTGTATAACACTGGGGTACAGTGATAGTGGGGACGGGTCTGTCACTGTATAACACTGGGGTACAGTACTGGTGGGGACGGGTCTATCACTGTATAACACTGGGGTACAGTACTGATGGGGACGGGCCTGTCACTGTATAACACTGGGGTACAGTGATAGTGGGGACGGGTCTGTCACTGTATAACACTGGGGTACAGTACTGGTGGAGACGGGTCTGACACTGTATAACACTGGGGTACAGTACTGGTGGGGACGGGTCTGTCACTGTATAACACTGGGGTACAGTACTGGTGGAGCCGGGTCTGTCACTGTATAACACTGGGGTACGGTACTGGTGGGGACGGGTCTGTCACTGTATAACACTGGGGTACAGTACTGGTGGAGACGGGTCTGTCACTGTATAACACTCTGGTACAGTACTGGTGGGGACGGGCCTGTCACTGTATAACACTGGGGTACAGTGCTGGTGGGGACGGGTCTATCGCTGTATAACACTGCGGTACACTACTGGTGGGGGTGGGTCTGTCACGATAACGCTGGTGCACAGTATTGGTGGGGACGTGTCTGTCACTATAACCCTGGGGTACAGTACTGGTGGAGACGAGTCTGTCACTATAACACTGGGGTACAGTACTGGTGGGGGCGGGTCTGTCACTATAACGCTGGGATACAGTGCTGGTGGGGGCGGTCTGTCACTATAACACTGGGATACAGTACTGGTGGGGACGGGTCTGTCTCTGTATAACACTGGGTACAGTCCTGGTGGAGACTGGTCTGTCACTGTATAACACTGGGTACAGTACTGGTGCGGACGGGTCTGTCTCTGTATAACACTGGGTACAGTCCTGGTGGAGACGGGTCTGTCACTGTATAACACTGGGGTACAGTACTGTTGGGGACAGGCCTGTCACTGTATAACACTGGGGTACAGCACTGGTGGGGAAGGGTCTGTCTCTGTATAACACTGGGGTACAGTACTCGTGGGGGCTGGTCTGTCACTGTATAACACTGGGGTACAGTACTGGTGGGGAAGGGTCTGTCGCTGTATAACACTGGGGTACAGTACTGATGGGGACGGGTCTGTAACTGCATAACACTGTGGTACAGTACTGGTGGAGACGGGTCTGTCACTGTATAACACTGGGGTACAGTACTGGTGGGGGCTGGTCTGTCACTGTATAACACTGGGGTACAGTACTGGTGGGGACCAGTCTGTCGCTGTATAACACTGGGGTACAGTACTGGTGGGGACGGGTCTGTCACTGTGTAACACTGGGGTACAGTACTGGTGGGGTCGGGTCTGTCACTGTATAACACTGGGGTACAGTACTGGTGGGGGCTGGTCTGTCACTAGATAACACTGGGGTACAGTACTGGTAGGGGTGGGTCTGTCACTGTATAACACTGGGGTACAGCACTGGTGGGGAAGGGTCTGTCTCTATATAACACTGGGGTACAGCACTGGTGGAGACGGGTCTGTCACTGTATAACACTGGGGTACAGTACTGCTGGGGTCGGGTCTGTCACTGTATAACACTGGGGTACAGTACTGCTGGGGTCGGGTCTGTCACTGTATAACACTGGGGTACAGTACTGGTGGGGACGGGTCTGTATAACACTGGGTTACAGTACTGGTGGGGACGGGTCTGTCACTGTATAACACTGGGGTACAGTACTGGTGGGGACGGGTCTGTCACTGTATAACACTGGGGTACAGCACTGGTGGGGAAGGGTCTGTCTCTGTATAACACTGGGGTACAGCACTGGTGGAGACGGGTCTGTCACTGGATAACACTGGGGTACAGTACTGGTGGGGACGGGTCTGTCACTATAACACTGGGGTACAATACTGGTGGGGACGGGTCTGTCACTGTATAACACTGGGGTACAGTACTGGTGGGGGCTGGTCTGTCACTGGATAACACTGGGGTACAGTACTGGTGGGGACGGGTCTGTCACTGTATAACACTGGGGTACAGTACTGGTGGGGACGGGTCTGTCACTGTATAACACTGGGGTACAGTACTGATGGGGACGGGTCTGTCACTGTATAATACTGGGTACAGTACTGGTGCGGACGGGTCTGTCACTGTATAACACTGGGTACAGTACTGGTGGGGGCTGCTCTGTCACTGGATAACACTGGGGTACAGTACTGGAGGGGATGGGTCTGTCACTGTACAACACTGGGGTACAGTAATGGTGGGGACGGGTCTGTCACTGTATAACACTGGGGTACAGTACTGGTGGGGACAGGTCTGTCACTGTATAACACTGGGGTACAGTACTGGTGGGGACGGGTCTGTCACTGTATAACACTGGGGTACAGTACTGATGGGGATGGGTCTGTCACTGTATAACACTGGGGTACAGTACTGTTGGGGACGGGTCTGTCACTTTTTAACACTGGGGTACAGTACTGGTGGGGACAGGTCTGTCACTGTATAACACTGGGGTACAGTACTGGTGGGGACGGGTCTGTCACTGTATAACACTGGGGTACAGTACTGATGGGGATGGGTCTGTCACTGTATAACACTGGGGTACAGTACTGTTGGGGACGGGTCTGTCACTTTTTAACACTGGGGTACAGTACTGGTGGGGACGGGTCTGTCGCTGTATAACACTGGGGTACAGTACTGGTGGAGACGGTCTGTCACTGTATAACACTGGGATACAGTACTGGTGGGGGCAGGTCTGTCACTGTATAACACTGCGGTACTGTACTGGTGGGGGCAGGTCTGTCACTGTATAACACTGGGGTACAGTACTGGTGGGGGCAGGTCTGTCACTGTATAACACTGGGGTACAGTACTGGTGGGGACGGGTCTGTCACTGTATAACACTGGGGTACAGTACTGGTGGGGACAGGCCTGTCACTGTATAACACTGGGTACAGTACTGGTGCGGACGGGTCTGTATCTGTATAACACTGGGGTACAGTACTGGTGGGGACGGGTCTGTCACTGTATAACACTGGGGTACAGTACTGGTGGGGACAGGCCTGTCACTGTATAACACTGGGGTACAGTACTGGTGCGGACGGGTCTGTCTCTGTATAACACTGGGGTACAGTACTGGTGGGGACGGGTCTGTCACTGTATAACACTGGGGTACAGTACTGGTGGGGACGGGTCTGTCACTGTATAACACTGGGGTACAGTACTGGTGGGGGCGGGTCTGTCACTATATCACTGGGGTACAGTACTGGTGCGGACGGGTCTGTCTCTGTATAACACTGGGGTACAGTACTGGTGGGGACGGGTCTGTCACTGTATAACACTGGGGTACAGTACTGGTGGGGACGGGTCTGTCACTGTATAACACTGGGGTACAGTACTGGTGGGGACAGGCCTGTCACTGTATAACACTTGGTACAGTACTGGTGGGGACGGGTCTGTCACTGTATAACACTGGGGTACAGTACTGGTGCGGACGGGTCTGTCTCTGTATAACACTGGGGTACAGTACTGGTGCGGACGGGTCTGTCTCTGTATAACACTGGGGTACAGTACTGGTGGGGGTGGGTCTGTCACTGTATAACGCTGGGGTACAGTACTGGCGGGGACGGGTCTGTCACTACAACACTGGGGTACAGCACTGGTGGGGGCGGGTCTGTCACTGTATAACACTGGGGTACAGTACTGGTGGGGACGGGTCTGTCACTGTATAACACTGGGGTACTGTACTGGTGGGGACGGGTCTGTCACTGTATAACACTGGGGTACAGTACTGGTGGGGACGGGTCTGTCACTACAACACTGGGGTACAGCACTGGTGGGGGCGGGTCTGTCACTGTATAACACTGGGGTACAGTACTGGTGGGGACGGGTCTGTCACTGTATAACACTGGGGTGCAGTACTGGTGGGGACGGGTCTGTCACTGTATAACACTGGGGTACAGTACTGGTGGGGACGGGTCTGTCACTGTATAACACTGGGGTACAGTACTGGTGGGGACGGGTCTGTCACTGTATAACACTGGGGTACAGCACTGGTGGGGACGGGTCTGTCACTGTATAACACTGGGGTACAGTACTGGTGGGGACGGGCCTGTCACTGTATAACACTGGGGTGCAGTACTGGTGGGGACGGGCCTGTCACTGTATAACACTGGGGTGCAGTACTGGTGGGGACGGGCCTGTCACTGGATAACACTGGGGTACAGTACTGGTGGGGACGGGCCTGTCACTGTATAACACTGGGGTACAGTACTGGTGGGGACGGGTCTGTCACTGGATAACACTGGGGTACAGTACTGGTGGGGACGGGTCTGTCACTATAACACTGGGGTACAGTACTGGTGGGGACGGGTCTGTCACTGTATAACACTGGGGTACAGTACTGGTGGGGGTTGGTCTGTCACTGTATAACACTGGGGTACAGTACTGGTGGGGACGGGTCTGTCACTGTATAACACTGGGGTACAGTACTGATGGGGACGGGTCTGTCACTGTATAATACTGGGTACAGTACTGGTGCGGACGGGTCTGTCACTGTATAACACTGGGTACAGTCCTGGTGGAGATGGGTCTGTCACTGTATAACACTGGGGTACAGTACTGGTGGGGACAGGCCTGTCACTGTATAACACTGGGGGACAGTACTGGTGGGGACGGGTCTGTCACTGTATAACACTGGGGTACAGTACTGGTGGGGACAGGCCTGTCACTGTATAACACTGGGGTACAGTACTTGTGGTGACGGGTCTGTCACTGTATAACACTGGGGTACAGTACTGGTGGGGACAGGCCTGTCACTGTATAACACTGGGGTACAGTACTGGTGGGGACAGGCCTGTCACTGTACAACAGTGGGGTACAGTACTGGTGGGGACGGGCCTGTCACTGTATAACACTGGGGTACAGTACTGGTCGGGACGGGCCTGTCACTGGATAACACTGGGGTACAGTACTGGTGGGGGTGGGTCTGTCATTGTGTAACACTGGGGTACAGTACTGGTGGTGGTGGGTCTGTCACTGTATAACACTGGGGTACAGTACTGGTGGTGGTGGGTCTGTCACTGTATAACACTGGGGTGCAGTACTGGTGGGGACGGGTCTGTCACTGGATAACACTGGGGTACAGTACTGGTTGGGACGGGTCTGTCACTGTATAACACTGGGGCACAGTACTGATGGGGACGGGTCTGTCACTGTATACTACTGGGTACAGTACTGGTGCGGACGGGTCTGTCACTGTATAACACTGGGTACAGTCCTGGTGGAGATGGGTCTGTCACTGTATAACACTGGGGTACAGTACTGGTGGGGACAGGCCTGTCACTGTATAACACTGGGGGACAGTACTGGTGGGGACGGGCCTGTCACTGTATAACACTGGGGTACAGTACTGGTCGGGACGGGCCTGTCACTGGATAACACTGGGGTACAGTACTGGTGGGGGTGGGTCTGTCATTGTGTAACACTGGGGTACAGTACTGGTGGTGGTGGGTCTGTCACTGTATAACACTGGGGTACAGTACTGGTGGGGACGGGTCTGTCGCTGTATAACACTGGGGTACAGCACTGGTGGGGACGGGTCTGTCGCTGTATAACACTGGGGTACAGTCCTGGTGGGGACGGGTCTGTCACTGTATAACGCTGGGGTACAGTACTGGTGGGGACGGGCCTGTCACTGTATAACACTGGGGTACAGTACTGGTGGGGGCTGGTCTGTCACTGGATAACACTGGGGTACAGTACTGGTGGGGACGGGCCTGTCACTGTATAACACTGGGGTACAGTACTGGTGGGGGCTGGTCTGTCACTGGAAAACACTGGGGTACAGCACTGGTGGGGACGGGTCTGTCACTGTATAACACTGGGGTACAGTACTGGTGGGGGCTGGTCTGTCACTGTATAACACTGGGGTACAGTACTGGTGGGGACGGGTCTGTCATTGTATAACACTGGGGTACAGTACTGGTGGGGACGGGTCTGTCACTGTATAACACTGGGGTACAGTGATAGTGGGGACGGGTCTGTCACTGTATAACACTGGGGTACAGTACTGGTGGGGACGGGTCTATCACTGTATAACACTGGGGTACAGTACTGATGGGGACGGGCCTGTCACTGTATAACACTGGGGTACAGTGATAGTGGGGACGGGTCTGTCACTGTATAACACTGGGGTACAGTACTGGTGGAGACGGGTCTGACACTGTATAACACTGGGGTACAGTACTGGTGGGGACGGGTCTGTCACTGTATAACACTGGGGTACAGTACTGGTGGAGACGGGTCTGTCACTGTATAACACTGGGGTACAGTACTGGTGGGGACGGGTCTGTCACTGTATAACACTGGGGTACAGTACTGGTGGAGACGGGTCTGTCACTGTATAACACTCTGGTACAGTACTGGTGGGGACGGGCCTGTCACTGTATAACACTGGGGTACAGTGCTGGTGGGGACGGGTCTATCGCTGTATAACACTGCGGTACACTACTGGTGGGGGTGGGTCTGTCACGATAACGCTGGTGCACAGTATTGGTGGGGACGTGTCTGTCACTATAACCCTGGGGTACAGTACTGGTGGAGACGAGTCTGTCACTATAACACTGGGGTACAGTACTGGTGGGGGCGGGTCTGTCACTATAACGCTGGGATACAGTGCTGGTGGGGGCGGTCTGTCACTATAACACTGGGATACAGTACTGGTGGGGACGGGTCTGTCTCTGTATAACACTGGGTACAGTCCTGGTGGAGACTGGTCTGTCACTGTATAACACTGGGTACAGTACTGGTGCGGACGGGTCTGTCTCTGTATAACACTGGGTACAGTCCTGGTGGAGACGGGTCTGTCACTGTATAACACTGGGGTACAGTACTGTTGGGGACAGGCCTGTCACTGTATAACACTGGGGTACAGCACTGGTGGGGAAGGGTCTGTCTCTGTATAACACTGGGGTACAGTACTGGTGGGGGCTGGTCTGTCACTGTATAACACTGGGGTACAGTACTGGTGGGGAAGGGTCTGTCGCTGTATAACACTGGGGTACAGTACTGATGGGGACGGGTCTGTAACTGCATAACACTGTGGTACAGTACTGGTGGAGACGGGTCTGTCACTGTATAACACTGGGGTACAGTACTGGTGGGGGCTGGTCTGTCACTGTATAACACTGGGGTACAGTACTGGTGGGGACCAGTCTGTCGCTGTATAACACTGGGGTACAGTACTGGTGGGGACGGGTCTGTCACTGTGTAACACTGGGGTACAGTACTGGTGGGGTCGGGTCTGTCACTGTATAACACTGGGGTACAGTACTGGTGGGGGCTGGTCTGTCACTAGATAACACTGGGGTACAGTACTGGTAGGGGTGGGTCTGTCACTGTATAACACTGGGGTACAGCACTGGTGGGGAAGGGTCTGTCTCTATATAACACTGGGGTACAGCACTGGTGGAGACGGGTCTGTCACTGTATAACACTGGGGTACAGTACTGCTGGGGTCGGGTCTGTCACTGTATAACACTGGGGTACAGTACTGCTGGGGTCGGGTCTGTCACTGTATAACACTGGGGTACAGTACTGGTGGGGACGGGTCTGTATAACACTGGGTTACAGTACTGGTGGGGACGGGTCTGTCACTGTATAACACTGGGGTATAGCACTGGTGGGGAAGGGTCTGTCTCTGTATAACACTGGGGTACAGCACTGGTGGAGACGGGTCTGTCACTGGATAACACTGGGGTACAGTACTGGTGGGGACGGGTCTGTCACTATAACACTGGGGTACAATACTGGTGGGGACGGGTCTGTCACTGTATAACACTGGGGTACAGTACTGGTGGGGGCTGGTCTGTCACTGGATAACACTGGGGTACAGTACTGGTGGGGACGGGTCTGTCACTGTATAACACTGGGGTACAGTACTGGTGGGGACGGGTCTGTCACTGTATAACACTGGGGTACAGTACTGATGGGGACGGGTCTGTCACTGTATAATACTGGGTACAGTACTGGTGCGGACGGGTCTGTCACTGTATAACACTGGGTACAGTCCTGGTGGAGATGGGTCTGTCACTGTATAACACTGGGGTACAGTACTGGTGGGGACGGGTCTGTCACTGTATAACACTGGGGTACAGTACTGGTGGGGACAGGCCTGTCACTGTATAACACTGGGGTACAGTACTGGTGGGGACGGGTCTGTCACTGTATAACACTGGGGTACAGTACTGGTGGGGACAGGCCTGTCACTGTATAACACTGGGGTACAGTACTGGTGGTGACGGGTGTGTCACTGTATAACACTGGGGTACAGTACTGGTGGGGACAGGCCTGTCACTGTATAACACTGGGGTACAGTACTGGTGGGGACGGGCCTGTCACTGTATAACACTGGGGTACAGTACTGGTCGGGACGGGCCTGTCACTGGATAACACTGGGGTACAGTACTGGTGGGGGTGGGTCTGTCACTGTGTAACACTGGGGTACAGTACTGGTGGTGGTGGGTCTGTCACTGTATAACACTGGGGTACAGTACTGGTGGGGACGGGTCTGTCACTGTATAACACTGGGGTACAGTACTGGTGGAGACGGGTCTGTCACTGTATAACACTGGGGTACAGTACTGGTGGCGGCGGGTCTGTCACTGTGTAACACTGGGGTACAGTACTGGTGGTGGTGGGTCTGTCACTGTATAACACTGGGGTACAGTACTGGTGGGGACGGGTCTGTCACTGTATAACACTGTGGTACAGTACTGGTGGGGACGGGTCTGTCGCTGTATAACACTGGGGTACAGTACTGGTGGGGGTGGGTCTGTCACTGTGTAACACTGGGGTACAGTACTGGTGGTGGTGGGTCTGTCACTGTATAACACTGGGGTACAGTACTGGTGGGGACGGGTCTGTCACTGTATAACACTGGGGTACAGTCCTGGTGGGGACGCGTCTGTCACTGTATAACGCTGGGGTACAGTACTGGTGGGGACGGGCCTGTCACTGTATAACGCTGGGGTACAGTACTGGTGGGGACGGGCCTGTCACTGTATAACACTGGGGTACAGTACTCGTGGGGACGGGTCTGTCACTGTATAACGCTGGGGTACAGTACTGGTGGGGACGGGCCTGTCACTGTATAACACTGGGGTACAGTACTGGTGGGGACGGGTCTGTCACTGTATTACACTGGGGTACAGTACTGGTGGGGACGGGTCTGTCACTGTATAACACTGGGGTACAGTCCTGGTGGGGACGCGTCTGTCACTGTATAACACTGGGGTACAGTACTGATGGGGACGGGCCTGTCACTGTATAACACTGGGGTACAGTACTCGTGGGGACGGGTCTGTCACTGTATAACGCTGGGGTACAGTACTGGTGGGGACGGGCCTGTCACTGTATAACACTGGGGTACAGTACTGGTGGGGGCTGGTCTGTCACTGGATAACACTGGGGTACAGTACTGGTGGGGACGGGCCTGTCACTGTATAACACTGGGGTGCAGTACTGGTGGGGGCTGGTCTGTCACTGGAAAACACTGGGGTACAGCACTGGTGGGGACGGGTCTGTCACTGTGTAACACTGGGGTACAGTACTGGTGGGGACGGGTCTGTCACTGTATAACACTGGGGTACAGTACTGGTGGGGACGGGCCTGTCACTGTATAACACTGGGGTACAGTACTGGTGGGGACGGGTCTGTCACTGTATAACACTTGGGTACATTACTGGTGGGGACGGGTCTGTCACTGTATAACACTGGGGTACAGTACTGGTGGGGGCTGGTCTGTCACTGTATAATACTGGGGTACAGTACTGGTGGGGACGGGTCTGTCACTGTATAACACTGGGGTACAGTACTGGTGGGGACGGGTCTGTCACTATATAACACTGGGGTACAGTACTGGTGGGGACGGGTCTGTCACTGTATAACACTGGGGTACAGTACTGGTGGGGACGGGTCTGTCATTGTATAGCACTGGGGTACAGTACTGGTGGGGACGGGTCTATCACTGTATAACACTGGGGTACAGTACTGATGGGGACGGGCCTGTCACTGTATAACACTGGGGTACAGTGATAGTGGGGACGGGTCTGTCACTGAATAACACTGGGGTACAGTACTGTTGGGGACGGGTCTGTCACTGTATAACACTGGGGTACAGTACTGGTGGGGACAGGCCTGTCACTGTATAAAACTGGGGTACAGTACTGGTGGGGACGGGTCTGTCACTGTATAACACTGGGGTACAGTACTGGTGGAGACGGGCCTGTCACTGTATAACACTGGGGTACAGTACTGGTGGGGACGGGTCTGTCACTGTATAACACTGGGGTACAGTACTGGTGGAGACGGGCCTGTCACTGTATAACACTGGGGTACAGTACTGGTGGGGACGGGTCTGTCACTGTATAACACTTGGGTACATTACTGGTGGGGACGGGTCTGTCACTGTATAACACTGGGGTACAGTACTGGTGGGGACGGGCCTGTCACTGTATAACACTGGGGTACAGTACTGGTCGGGACGGGCCTGTCACTGGATAACACTGGGGTACAGTACTGGTGGGGGTGGGTCTGTCACTGTGTAACACTGGGGTACAGTACTGGTGGTGGTGGGTCTGTCACTGTATAACACTGGGGTACAGTACTGGTGGGGACGGGTCTGTCACTGTATAACACTGGGGTACAGTACTGGTGGAGACGGGTCTGTCACTGTATAACACTGGGGTACAGTACTGGTGGGGGCGGGTCTGTCACTGTGTAACACTGGGGTACAGTACTGGTGGGGACGGGTCTGTCACTGTATAACACTGGGGTACAGTACTGGTGGGGACGGGTCTGTCGCTGTATAACACTGGGGTACAGTACTGGTGGGGGTGGGTCTGTCACTGTGTAACACTGGGGTACAGTACTGGTGGTGGTGGGTCTGTCACTGTATAACACTGGGGTACAGTACTGGTGGGGACGGGTCTGTCACTGTATAACACTGGGGTACAGTCCTGGAGGGGACGCGTCTGTCACTGTATAACGCTGGGGTACAGTACTGGTGGGGACGGGCCTGTCACTGTATAACGCTGGGGTACAGTACTGGTGGGGACGGGCCTGTCACTGTATAACACTGGGGTACAGTACTCGTGGGGACGGGTCAGTCACTGTATAACGCTGGGGTACAGTACTGGTGGGGACGGGCCTGTCACTGTATAACACTGGGGTACAGTACTGGTGGGGACGGGTCTGTCACTGTATAACACTGGGGTACAGTACTGGTGGGGACGGGTCTGTCACTGTATAACACTGGGGTACAGTCCTGGTGGGGACGCGTCTGTCACTGTATAACACTGGGGTACAGTACTGATGGGGACGGGCCTGTCACTGTATAACACTGGGGTACAGTACTCGTGGGGACGGGTCTGTCACTGTATAACGCTGGGGTACAGTACTGGTGGGGACGGGCCTGTCACTGTATAACACTGGGGTACAGTACTGGTGGGGGCTGGTCTGTCACTGGATAACACTGGGGTACAGTACTGGTGGGGACGGGCCTGTCACTGTATAACACTGGGGTACAGTACTGGTGGGGGCTGGTCTGTCACTGGAAAACACTGGGGTACAGCACTGGTGGGGACGGGTCTGTCACTGTGTAACACTGGGGTACAGTACTGGTGGGGACGGGTCTGTCACTGTATAACACTGGGGTACAGTACTGGTTGGGACGGGCCTGTCACTGTATAACACTGGGGTACAGTACTGGTGGGGACGGGTCTGTCACTGTATAACACTTGGGTACATTACTGGTGGGGACGGGTCTGTCACTGTATAACACTGGGGTACAGTACTGGTGGGGGCTGGTCTGTCACTGTATAATACTGGGGTACAGTACTGGTGGGGACGGGTCTGTCACTGTATAACACTGGGGTACAGTACTGGTGGGGACGGGTCTGTCACTATATAACACTGGGGTACAGTACTGGTGGGGACGGGTCTGTCACTGTATAACACTGGGGTACAGTACTGGTGGGGACGGGTCTGTCATTGTATAGCACTGGGGTACAGTACTGGTGGGGACGGGTCTATCACTGTATAACACTGGGGTACAGTACTGATGGGGACGGGCCTGTCACTGTATAACACTGGGGTACAGTGATAGTGGGGACGGGTCTGTCACTGTATAACACTGGGGTACAGTACTGTTGGGGACGGGTCTGTCACTGTATAACACTGGGGTACAGTACTGGTGGGGACAGGCCTGTCACTGTATAACACTGGGGTACAGTACTGGTGGGGACGGGTCTGTCACTGTATAACACTGGGGTACAGTACTGGTGGAGACGGGCCTGTCACTGTATAACACTGGGGTACAGTACTGGTGGGGACGGGTCTGTCACTGTATAACACTTGGGTACATTACTGGTGGGGACGGGTCTGTCACTGTATAACACTGGGGTACAGTACTGGTGGGGGCTGGTCTGTCACTGTATAACACTGGGGTACAGTACTGGTGGGGACGGGTCTGTCATTGTATAGCACTGGGGTACAGTACTGGTGGGGACGGGTCTATCACTGTATAACACTGGGGTACAGTACTGATGGGGACGGGCCTGTCACTGTATAACACTGGGGTACAGTGATAGTGGGGACGGGTCTGTCACTGTATAACACTCGGGTACAGTACTGGTGGGGACGGGTCTGTCACTATATAACACTGGGGTACAGTACTGGTGGGGACGGGTCTGTCACTGTATAACACTGGGGTACAGTACTGGTGGGGACGGGTCTGTCATTGTATAGCACTGGGGTACAGTACTGGTGGGGACGGGTCTATCACTGTATAACACTGGGGTACAGTACTGATGGGGACGGGCCTGTCACTGTATAACACTGGGGTACAGTGATAGTGGGGACGGGTCTGTCACTGTATAACACTGGGGTACAGTACTGTTGGGGACGGGTCTGTCACTGTATAACACTGGGGTACAGTACTGGTGGGGACAGGCCTGTCACTGTATAACACTGGGGTACAGTACTGGTGGGGACGGGTCTGTCACTGTATAACACTGGGGTACAGTACTGGTGGAGACGGGCCTGTCACTGTATAACACTGGGGTACAGTACTGGTGTGGACGGGTCTGTCACTGTAAAACACTTGGGTACATTACTGGTGGGGACGGGTCTGTCACTGTATAACACTGGGGTACAGTACTGGTGGGGGCTGGTCTGTCACTGTATAACACTGGGGTACAGTACTGGTGGGGACGGGTCTGTCATTGTATAGCACTGGGGTACAGTACTGGTGGGGACGGGTCTATCACTGTATAACACTGGGGTACAGTACTGATGGGGACGGGCCTGTCACTGTATAACACTGGGGTACAGTGATAGTGGGGACGGGTCTGTCACTGTATAACACTCGGGTACAGTACTGGTGGGGACGGGCCTGTCACTGTATAACACTGGGGTACAGTGCTGGTGGGGACGGGTCTATCGCTGTATAACACTGCGGTACACTACTGGTGGGGGTGGGTCTGTCACGATAACGCTGGTGCACAGTACTGGTGGAGACGAGTCTGTCACTATAACACTGGGGTACAGTACTGGTGGGGGCGGGTCTGTCACTATAACGCTGGGATACAGTACTGGTGGGGGCGGTCTGTCACTATAAAACTGGGATACAGTACTGGTGGGGACGGGTCTGTCTCTGGAGAACACTGGGTACAGTCCTGGTGGAGACTGGTCTGTCACTGTATAACACTGCGTACAGTACTGGTGCGGACGGGTCTGTCTCTGTATAACACTGGGTACAGTACTGTTGGGGACAGGCCTGTCACTGTATAACACTGGGGTACAGTACTGGTGGGGACGGGTCTGTCATTGTATAACACTGCGGTACAGTACTGGTGGGGACGGGTCTGTCACTGTATAACACTGCGGTACAGTACTGGTGGGGACGGGCCTGTCACTGTATAACACTGGGGTACAGTACTGGTGGGGGCTGGTCTGTCACTGGATAACACTGGGGTACAGTACTGGTGGGGGCTGGTCTGTCACTGGATAACTCTGGGGTACAGTACTGGTGGGGGTGGGTCTGTCACTGTATAACACTGGGGTACAGCACTGGTGGGGAAGGGTCTGTCTCTATATAACACTGGGGTACAGTACTGGTGGGGGCTGGTCTGTCACTGTATAACACTGGGGTACAGTACTGGTGGGGAAGGGTCTGTCGCTGTATAACACTGGGGTACAGTACTGATGGGGACGGGTCTGTAACTGCATAACACTGGGGTACAGTACTGGTGGGGACGGGTCTGTCACTGTATAACACTGGGGTACAGTACTGGTGGAGACGGGTCTGTCACTGTATAACACTGGGGTACAGTACTGGTGGGGGCTGGTCTGTCACTGTATAACACTGGGGTACAGTACTGGTGGGGACCAGTCTGTCGCTGTATAACACTGGGGTACAGTACTGGTGGGGACGGGTCTGTCACTGTGTAACACTGGGGTACCGTACTGGTGGGGTCGGGTCTGTCACTGTATAACACTGGGGTACAGTACTGGTGGGGGCTGGTCTGTCACTAGATAACACTGGGGTACAGTACTGGTAGGGGTGGGTCTGTCACTGTATAACACTGGGGTACAGCACTGGTGGGGAAGGGTCTGTCTCTGTATAACACTGGGGTACAGCACTGGTGGAGACGGGTCTGTCACTGTATAACACGGGTACAGTACTGCTGGGGTCGGGTCTGTCACTGTATAACACTGGGGTACAGTACTGCTGGGGTCGGGTCTGTATAACACTGGGTTACAGTACTGGTGGGGACGGGTCTGTCACTGTATAACACTGGGGTACAGTACTGGTGGGGACGGGTCTGTCACTGTATAACACTGGGGTACAGTACTGGTGGGGACGGGTCAGTCACTGTATAACTCTGGGGTACAGCACTGGTGGGGACGGGTCAGTCACTGTATAACACTGGGGTACAGTACTGGTGGAGACGGGTCTGTCACTGTATAACACTGGGGTACAGTACTGGTGAGGACTGGTCTGTCGCTGTATAACACTGGGGTACAGCACTGGTGGGGACGGGTTTGTCACTGTATAACACTGGGGTACAGTACTGGTGGGGATGGGTCTGTCACTGTATAACGCTGGGGTACAGTGGTGGGGACGGATCTGTCACTGTATATCACTGGGGTACAGTGCTGGTGGGGACGGGACAGTCACTGTATAACACTGGGGTACAGTACTGGTGGCGTCGGGTCTGTCACTGTATAACACTGGGGTACAGCACTGGTGGGGACGGATTTGTCACTGTATAACTCTGGGGTACAGTACTGGTGGGGGCTGGTCTGTCACTGTATAACACTGGGATACAGTACTGGTGGGGACGGGTCTGTCATTGTATAACACTGGGGTACAGTACTGGTGGGGACGGGTCTGTCACTGTATAACACTGGGGTACAGTACTGGTGGGGACGGGTCTGTCATTGTATAACACTGGGGTACAGTACTGGTGGGGACGGGTCTGTCACTGTATAATACTGGGGTACAGTACTGGTGGGGACGGGTCTGTCACTGAATTACACTGGGGTACAGTACTGGTGGGGACGGGCCTGTCACTGTATAACACTGGGGTACAGTGCTGGTGGGGACGGGTCTGTCACTGTATAACGCTGGGGTACAGCACTGGTGGGGACGGGCCTGTCACTGTATAACACTGGGGTACAGTACTGGTGGGGACAGGTCTGTCACTGTATAACACTGGGGTACAGTACTGGTGGGGACGGGTCTGTCACTGGATAACACTGGGGTACAGTGCTTGTGGGGACAGGTCTGTCACTATAACGCTGGGGTACAGTACTGGTGGGGGCGGGTCTGTCACTGTATAACACTGGGGTACAGTACTGGTGGGGACTGGTCTGTCACTGTATAACCCTGGGGTACAGGACTGGTGGGGGCGGGTCTGTCACTAGAACACTGGGGTACAGTACTGGTGGGGGCGGGTCTGTCACTGTATAACACTGGGGTACAGTACTGATGGGGACGGGCCTGTCACTGTATAACACTGGGGTACAGTGATAGTGGGGACGGATCTGTCACTGTATAACACTCGGGTACAGTACTGGTGGGGACGGGCCTGTCACTGTATAACACTGGGGTACAGTGCTGGTGGGGACGGGTCTATCGCTGTATAACACTGCGGTACACTACTGGTGGGGGTGGGTCTGTCACGATAACGCTGGTGCACAGTACTGGTGGAGACGAGTCTGTCACTATAACACTGGGGTACAGTACTGGTGGGGGCGGGTCTGTCACTATAACGCTGGGATACAGTACTGGTGGGGGCGGTCTGTCACTATAAAACTGGGATACAGTACTGGTGGGGACGGGTCTGTCTCTGTATAACACTGGGTACAGTCCTGGTGGAGACTGGTCTGTCACTGTATAACACTGCGTACAGTACTGGTGCGGACGGGTCTGTCTCTGTATAACACTGGGTACAGTACTGTTGGGGACAGGCCTGTCACTGTATAACACTGGGGTACAGTACTGGTGGGGACGGGTCTGTCACTGTATAACACTGCGGTACAGTACTGGTGGGGACGGGTCTGTCACTGTATAACACTGCGGTACAGTACTGGTGGGGACGGGCCTGTCACTGTATAACACTGGGGTACAGTACTGGTGGGGGCTGGTCTGTCACTGGATAACACTGGGGTACAGTACTGGTGGGGGCTGGTCTGTCACTGGATAACTCTGGGGTACAGTACTGGTGGGGGTGGGTCTGTCACTGTATAACACTGGGGTACAGCACTGGTGGGGAAGGGTCTGTCTCTGTATAACACTGGGGTACAGTACTGGTGGGGGCTGGTCTGTCACTGTATAACACTGGGGTACAGTACTGGTGGGGAAGGGTCTGTCGCTGTATAACACTGGGGTACAGTACTGATGGGGACGGGTCTGTAACTGCATAACACTGGGGTACAGTACTGGTGAGGACTGGTCTGTCGCTGTATAACACTGGGGTACAGCACTGGTGGGGATGGGTCTGTCACTGTATAACGCTGGGGTACAGTGGTGGGGACGGGTTTGTCACTGTATAACACTGGGGTACAGTACTGGTGAGGATGGGTCTGTCACTGTATAACACTGCGGTACAGTACTGGTGGGGACGGGCCTGTCACTGTATAACACTGGGGTACAGTACTGGTGGAGACGGGTCTGTCACTGTATAACACTGGGGTACAGTACTGGTGAGGACTGGTCTGTCGCTGTATAACACTGGGGTACAGCACTGGTGGGGATGGGTCTGTCACTGTATAACGCTGGGGTACAGTGGTGGGGACGGGTTTGTCACTGTATAACACTGGGGTACAGTACTGGTGAGGATGGGTCTGTCACTGTATAACGCTGGGGTACAGTGGTGGGGACGGGTCTGTCACTGTATAACACTGGGGTACAGTGCTGGTGGGGACGGGACAGTCACTGTATAACACTGGGGTACAGTACTGGTGGCGTCGGGTCTGTCACTGTATAACACTGGGGTACAGCACTGGTGGGGACGGATTTGTCACTGTATAACTCTGGGGTACAGTACTGGTGGGGGCTGGTCTGTCACTGTATAACACTGGGATACAGTACTGGTGGGGACGGGTCTGTCATTGTATAACACTGGGGTACAGTACTGGTGGGGACGGGTCTGTCACTGTATAACACTGGGGTACAGTACTGGTGGGGACGGGTCTGTCATTGTATAACACTGGGGTACAGTACTGGTGGGGACGGGTCTGTCACTGTATAATACTGGGGTACAGTACTGGTGGGGACGGGTCTGTCACTGAATTACACTGGGGTACAGTACTGGTGGGGACGGGCCTGTCACTGTATAACACTGGGGTACAGTGCTGGTGGGGACGGGTCTGTCACTGTATAACTCTGGGGTACAGCACTGGTGGGGACGGGCCTGTCACTGTATAACACTGGGGTACAGTACTGGTGGGGAAAGGTCTGTCACTGTATAACACTGGGGTACAGTACTGGTGGGGACGGGTCTGTCACTGGATAACACTGGGGTACAGTGCTTGTGGGGTCAGGTCTGTCACTATAACGCTGGGGTACAGTACTGGTGGGGACTGGTCTGTCACTGTATAACCCTGGGGTACAGGACTGGTGGGGGCGGGTCTGTCACTAGAACACTGGGGTACAGTACTGGTGGGGGCGGGTCTGTCACTGTATAACACTGGGGTACAGTACTGGTGGGTACGGGTCTGTCACTGTATAACACTGGGGTACAGTACTGGTGGGGACGGGTCTGTCTCTGTATAACACTGGGGTACAGTACTGGTGGGTACGGGTCTGTCACTGTATAACACTGGGGTACAGTACTGGTGGGGACGAGTCTGTCACTGTATAACACTGGGGTACAGTACTGGTGGGGACGGGTCTGTCACTGTATAACACTGGGGTACAGCACTGGTGGGGACGGATTTGTCACTGTATAACACTGGGGTACAGTACTGGTGGGGACGGGTCTGTCACTGTATAACACTGGGGTACAGTACTGGTGGAGACGGGCCTGTCACTGTATAACACTGGGGTACAGTACTGGTGGGGACGGGTCTGTCACTGTATAACACTTGGGTACATTACTGGTGGGGACGGGTCTGTCACTGTATAACACTGGGGTACAGTACTGGTGGGGGCTGGTCTGTCACTGTATAACACTGGGGTACAGTACTGGTGGGGACGGGTCTGTCATTGTATAGCACTGGGGTACAGTACTGGTGGGGACGGGTCTATCACTGTATAACACTGGGGTACAGTACTGATGGGGACGGGCCTGTCACTGTATAACACTGGGGTACAGTGATAGTGGGGACGGGTCTGTCACTGTATAACACTCGGGTACAGTACTGGTGGGGACGGGCCTGTCACTGTATAACACTGGGGTACAGTGCTGGTGGGGACGGGTCTATCGCTGTATAACACTGCGATACACTACTGGTGGGGGTGGGTCTGTCACGATAACGCTGGTGCACAGTACTGGTGGAGACGAGTCTGTCACTATAACACTGGGATACAGTACTGGTGGGGGCGGGTCTGTCACTATAACGCTGGGATACAGTGCTGGTGGGGGCGGTCTGTCACTATAAAACTGGGATACAGTACTGGTGGGGACGGGTCTGTCTCTGTATAACACTGGGTACAGTCCTGGTGGAGACTGGTCTGTCACTGTATAACACTGCGTACAGTACTGGTGCGGACGGGTCTGTCTCTGTATAACACTGGGTACAGTACTGGTGGGGACGGGTCTGTCACTGTATAACACTGGGGTACAGCACTGGTGGGGACGGATTTGTCACTGTATAACACTGGGGTACAGTACTGGTGGGGACGGGTCTGTCACTGTATAAAACTGGGGTACAGTACTGGTGGAGACGGGCCTGTCACTGTATAACACTGGGGTACAGTACTGGTGGGGACGGGTCTGTCACTGTATAACACTTGGGTACATTACTGGTGGGGACGGGTCTGTCACTGTATAACACTGGGGTACAGTACTGGTGGGGGCTGGTCTGTCACTGTATAACACTGGGGTACAGTACTGGTGGGGACGGGTCTGTCATTGTATAGCACTGGGGTACAGTACTGGTGGGGACGGGTCTATCACTGTATAACACTGGGGTACAGTACTGATGGGGACGGGCCTGTCACTGTATAACACTGGGGTACAGTGATAGTGGGGACGGGTCTGTCACTGTATAACACTCGGGTACAGTACTGGTGGGGACGGGCCTGTCACTGTATAACACTGGGGTACAGTGCTGGTGGGGACGGGTCTATCGCTGTATAACACTGCGGTACACTACTGGTGGGGGTGGGTCTGTCACGATAACGCTGGTGCACAGTACTGGTGGAGACGAGTCTGTCACTATAACACTGGGGTACAGTACTGGTGGGACGGGTCTGTCACTATAACGCTGGGATACAGTACTGGTGGGGGCGGTCTGTCACTATAAAACTGGGATACAGTACTGGTGGGGACGGGTCTGTCTCTGTATAACACTGGGTACAGTCCTGGTGGAGACTGGTCTGTCACTGTATAACACTGCGTACAGTACTGGTGGGGACGGGCCTGTCTCTGTATAACACTGGGTACAGTACTGTTGGGGACAGGCCTGTCACTGTATAACACTGGGGTACAGTACTGGTGGGGACGGGTCTGTCACTGTATAACACTGCGGTACAGTACTGGTGGGGACGGGTCTGTCACTGTATAACACTGCGGTACAGTACTGGTGGGGACGGGCCTGTCACTGTATAACACTGGGGTACAGTACTGGTGGGGGCTGGTCTGTCACTGGATAACACTGGGGTACAGTACTGGTGGGGGCTGGTCTGTCACTGGATAACTCTGGGGTACAGTACTGGTGGGGGTGGGTCTGTCACTGTATAACACTGGGGTACAGCACTGGTGGGGAAGGGTCTGTCTCTGTATAACACTGGGGTACAGTACTGGTGGGGGCTGGTCTGTCACTGTATAACACTGGGGTACAGTACTGGTGGGGAAGGGTCTGTCGCTGTATAACACTGGGGTACAGTACTGATGGGGACGGGTCTGTAACTGCATAACACTGGGGTACAGTACTGGTGGGGACGGGTCTGTCACTGTATAACACTGGGGTACAGTACTGGTGGAGACGGGTCTGTCACTGTATAACACTGGGGTACAGTACTGGTGGGGGCTGGTCTGTCACTGTATAACACTGGGGTACAGTACTGGTGGGGACCAGTCTGTCGCTGTATAACACTGGGGTACAGTACTGGTGGGGACGGGTCTGTAACTGCATAACACTGGGGTACAGTACTGGTGGGGACGGGTCTGTCACTGTATAACACTGGGGTACAGTACTGGTGGAGACGGGTCTGTCACTGGAGAACACTGGGGTACAGTACTGGTGGGGGCTGGTCTGTCACTGTATAACACTGGGGTACAGTACTGGTGGGGACCAGTCTGTCGCTGTATAACACTGGGGTACAGTACTGGTGGGGACGGGTCTGTCACCGTGTAACACTGGGGTACCGTACTGGTGGGGTCGGGTCTGTCACTGTATAACACTGGGGTACAGTACTGGTGGGGGCTGGTCTGTCACTAGATAACACTGGGGTACAGCACTGGTGGGGAAGGGTCTGTCTCTGTATAACACTGGGGTACAGCACTGGTGGAGACGGGTCTGTCACTGTATAACACTGGGGTACAGTACTGCTGGGGTCGGGTCTGTCACTGTATAACACTGGGGTACAGTACTGCTGGGGTCGGGTCTGTATAACACTGGGTTACAGTACTGGTGGGGACGGGTCTGTCACTGTATAACACTGGGGTACAGTACTGGTGGGGACGGGTCTGTCACTGTATAACACTGGGGTACAGTACTGGTGGGGACGGGTCAGTCACTGTATAACTCTGGGGTACAGCACTGGTGGGGACGGGTCAGTCACTGTATAACACTGGGGTACAGTACTGGTGGGGACGGGTCAGTCACTGTATAACACTGGGGTACAGTACTGGTGGGGACGGGTCTGTCACTGTATAACACTGGGGTACAGTACTGGTGGAGACGGGTCTGTCACTGTATAACACTGGGGTACAGTACTGGTGAGGACTGGTCTGTCGCTGTATAACACTGGGGTACAGCACTGGTGGGGACGGGTTTGTCACTGTATAACACTGGGGTACAGTACTGGTGGGGATGGGTCTGTCACTGTATAACGCTGGGGTACAGTGGTGGGGACGGGTCTGTCACTGTATAACACTGGGGTACAGTGCTGGTGGGGACGGGACAGTCACTGTATAACACTGGGGTACAGTACTGGTGGCGTCGGGTCTGTCACTGTATAACACTGGGGTACAGCACTGGTGGGGACGGATTTGTCACTGTATAACACTGGGGTACAGTACTGGTGGGGGCTGGTCTGTCACTGTATAACACTGGGATACAGTACTGGTGGGGACGGGTCTGTCATTGTATAACACTGGGGTACAGTACTGGTGGGGACGGGTCTGTCATTGTATAACACTGGGGTACAGTACTGGTGGGGACGGGTCTGTCATTGTATAACACTGGGGTACAGTACTGGTGGGGACGGGTCTGTCATTGTATAACACTGGGGTACAGTACTGGTGGGGACGGGTCTGTCACTGTATAACACTGGTGTACAGTACTGATGGGGACGGGTCAGTCACTGTATAACACTGGGGTGCAGTACTGGTGGAGACGGGTCTGTCACTGTATAACACTGGGGTACAGTACTGGTGGGGACGGGCCTTTCACTGTATAACACTGGGGTACAGTACTGGTGGGGACGGGCCTGTCACTGTATAACACTGGGGTACAGTGCTGGTGGGGACGGGTCTGTCACTGTATAACGCTGGGGTACAGCACTGGTGGGGACGGGCCTGTCACTGTATAACACTGGGGTACAGTACTGGTGGGGACGGGTCTGTCACTGTATAACACTGGGGTACAGTACTGGTGGGGACGGGTCTGTCACTGGATAACACTGGGGTACAGTGCTTGTGGGGACAGGTCTGTCACTATAACGCTGGGGTACAGTACTGGTGGGGGCGGGTCTGTCACTGTATAACACTGGGGTACAGTACTGGTGGGGACTGGTCTGTAACTGCATAACACTGGGGTACAGTACTGGTGGGGACGGGTCTGTCACTGTATAACACTGGGGTACAGTACTGGTGGAGACGGGTCTGTCACTGTATAACACTGGGGTACAGTACTGGTGGGGGCTGGTCTGTCACTGTATAACACTGGGGTACAGTACTGGTGGGGACCAGTCTGTCGCTGTATAACACTGGGGTACAGTACTGGTGGGGACGGGTCTGTAACTGCATAACACTGGGGTACAGTACTGGTGGGGACGGGTCTGTCACTGTATAACACTGGGGTACAGTACTGGTGGAGACGGGTCTGTCACTGTATAACACTGGGGTACAGTACTGGTGGGGGCTGGTCTGTCACTGTATAACACTGGGGTACAGTACTGGTGGGGACCAGTCTGTCGCTGTATAACACTGGGGTACAGTACTGGTGGGGACGGGTCTGTCACCGTGTAACACTGGGGTACCGTACTGGTGGGGTCGGGTCTGTCACTGTATAACACTGGGGTACAGTACTGGTGGGGGCTGGTCTGTCACTAGATAACACTGGGGTACAGCACTGGTGGGGAAGGGTCTGTCTCTGTATAACACTGGGGTACAGCACTGGTGGAGACGGGTCTGTCACTGTATAACACTGGGGTACAGTACTGCTGGGGTCGGGTCTGTCACTGTATAACACTGGGGTACAGTACTGCTGGGGTCGGGTCTGTATAACACTGGGTTACAGTACTGGTGGGGACGGGTCTGTCACTGTATAACACTGGGGTACAGTACTGGTGGGGACGGGTCTGTCACTGTATAACACTGGGGTACAGTACTGGTGGGGACGGGTCAGTCACTGTATAACTCTGGGGTACAGCACTGGTGGGGACGGGTCAGTCACTGTATAACACTGGGGTACAGTACTGGTGGGGACGGGTCAGTCACTGTATAACACTGGGGTACAGTACTGGTGGGGACGGGTCTGTCACTGTATAACACTGGGGTACAGTACTGGTGGAGACGGGTCTGTCACTGTATAACACTGGGGTACAGTACTGGTGAGGACTGGTCTGTCGCTGTATAACACTGGGGTACAGCACTGGTGGGGACGGGTTTGTCACTGTATAACACTGGGGTACAGTACTGGTGGGGATGGGTCTGTCACTGTATAACGCTGGGGTACAGTGGTGGGGACGGGTCTGTCACTGTATAACACTGGGGTACAGTGCTGGTGGGGACGGGACAGTCACTGTATAACACTGGGGTACAGTACTGGTGGCGTCGGGTCTGTCACTGTATAACACTGGGGTACAGCACTGGTGGGGACGGATTTGTCACTGTATAACACTGGGGTACAGTACTGGTGGGGGCTGGTCTGTCACTGTATAACACTGGGATACAGTACTGGTGGGGACGGGTCTGTCATTGTATAACACTGGGGTACAGTACTGGTGGGGACGGGTCTGTCACTGTATAACACTGGGGTACAGTACTGGTGGGGACGGGTCTGTCATTGTATAACACTGGGGTACAGTACTGGTGGGGACGGGTCTGTCACTGTATAACACTGGTGTACAGTACTGATGGGGACGGGTCAGTCACTGTATAACACTGGGGTGCAGTACTGGTGGAGACGGGTCTGTCACTGTATAACACTGGGGTACAGTACTGGTGGGGACGGGCCTTTCACTGTATAACACTGGGGTACAGTACTGGTGGGGACGGGCCTGTCACTGTATAACACTGCGGTACAGTGCTGGTGGGGACGGGTCTGTCACTGTATAACGCTGGGGTACAGCACTGGTGGGGACGGGCCTGTCACTGTATAACACTGGGGTACAGTACTGGTGGGGACGGGTCTGTCACTGTATAACACTGGGGTACAGTACTGGTGGGGACGGGTCTGTCACTGGATAACACTGGGGTACAGTGCTTGTGGGGACAGGTCTGTCACTATAACGCTGGGGTACAGTACTGGTGGGGGCGGGTCTGTCACTGTATAACACTGGGGTACAGTACTGGTGGGGACTGGTCTGTCACTGTATAACCCTGGGGTACAGGACTGGTGGGGGCGGGTCTGTCACTAGAACACTGGGGTACAGTACTGGTGGGGGCGGGTCTGTCACTGTATAACACTGGGGTACAGTACTGGTGGGTACGGGTCTGTCTCTGTATAACACTGGGGTACAGTACTGGTGGGTACGGGTCTGTCACTGTATAACACTGGGGTACAGTACTGGTGGGGACGAGTCTGTCACTGTATAACACTGGGGTACAGTACTGGTGGGGACGGGTCTGTCACTGTATAACACTGGGGTACAGCACTGGTGGGGACGGATTTGTCACTGTATAACACTGGGGTACAGTACTGGTGGGGGCTGGTCTGTCACTGTATAACACTGGGATACAGGACTGGTGGGGACAGGTCTTTCATTGTATAACACTGGGGTACAGTACTGGTGGGGACGGGTCTGTCACTGTATAACACTGGGCTCCAGTACTGGTGGGGACGGGTCTGTCACTGAATTACACTGGGGTAGAGTACTGATGGGGACGGGTCTGTCACTGTATAACACTGGGGTACAGTACTGGTGGAGACGCGTCTGTCACTATTACGCTGGGGTACAGTACTGGTGGGGACGGGCCTTTCACTGTATAACACTGGGGTACAGTACTGGTGGGGACGGGCCTGTCACTGTATAACACTGGGGTACAGTGCTGGTGGGGACGGGTCTGTCACTATAACGCTGGGGTACAGCACTGGTGGGGACGGGCCTGTCACTGTATAACACTGGGGTACAGTACTGGTGGGGACGGGTCTGTCACTGTATAACACTGGGGTACAGTACTGGTGGGGACGGGTCTGTCACTGGATAACACTGGGGTACAGTGCTTGTGGGGACAGGTCTGTCACTATAACGCTGGGGTACAGTACTGGTGGGGGCGGGTCTGTCACTGTAAAACACTGGGGTGCAGTACTGGTGGGGACGGGTCTGTCACTGTATAACCCTGTGGTACAGGACTGGTGGGGGCGGGTCTGTCACTAGAACACTGGGGTACAGTACTGGTGGGGGCGGGTCTGTCACTGTATAACACTGGGGTACAGTACTGGTGGGGACTAGTCTGTCACTGTATAACACTGGGTTACAGTACTGGTGGGGACGGGTCTGTCACTGTATAACACTGGGGTACGGTACTGGTGGGGGCAGGTCTGTCGCTGTATAACACTGGGGTACAGTACTGGTGGGGACGAGTCTGTCACTGTATAACACTGGGGTACAGTACTGGCGGGGACGGGTCTGTCGCTGTATAACACTGGGGTACAGTACTGGTGGGGACGGGTCTTTCGCTGTATAACACTGGGGTACAGTACTGGTGGGGGCGGGTCTGTCACTGTATAACACTGGGGTACAGTACTGGTGGGGACGAGTCTGTCACTGTATAACACTGGGGTACGGTACTGGTGGGGGCAGGTCTGTCACTGTATAACACTGGGGTACAGTACTGGTGAAGACGGGTCTGTCACTGTATAACACTGGGGTACAGTACTGGTGGGGACGGGTCTGTCACTGTATAACACGGGTACAGTACTGGTGGGGACGGGTCTGTCGCTGTTTAACACTGGGTACAGTACTGGTGGGGACGGGTCTGTCTCTGTATAACACTGGGGTACAGTACTGGTGGGGACGGGTCTGTCACTGTATAACACTGGGGTACAGTACTGGTGGGGACGGGTCTGTCACTGTATAACACTGGGGTACAGTACTGGTGGGGACGGGTCTGTCGCTGTATAACACGGGTACAGTACTGGTGAGGCTGGGTCTGTCACTGTATAACACTGGGGTACAGTACTGGTGGGGATGGGTCTGTCACTGTATAACACTGGGGTACAGTAATGGTGGGGACGGGTCTGTCACTGTTTAACACTGGGGTACAGTACTGGTGGGGACGGGTCTGTCTCTGTATAACACTGGGGTACAGTACTGGTGGGGACGGGTCTGTCACTGTATAACACTGGGGTACAGTACTGGTGGGGACGGGTCTGTCGCTGTATAACACGGGTACAGTACTGGTGAGGTTGGGTCTGTCACTGTATAACACTGGGGTACAGTACTGGTGGGGATGGGTCTGTCACTGTATAACACTGGGGTACAGTACTGGTGGGGACGGGTCTGTCTCTGTATAACACTGGGGTACAGTACTGGTGGGGATGGGTCTGTCACTGTATAACACTGGGGTACAGTACTGGTGGGGACGGGTCTGTCTCTGTATAACACTGGGGTACAGTACTGGTGGGGACGGGTCTGTCTCTGTATAACACTGGGGTACAGTACTGGTGGGGACGGGTCTGTCACTGTATAACACTGGGGTACAGTACTGGTGGGGATGGGTCTGTCACTGTATAACACTGGGGTACAGTACTGGTGGGGACGGGTCTGTCACTGTATAACACTGGGGTACAGTACTGGTGGGGACGGGTCTGTCACTGTATAACACTGGGGTACAGTACTGGTGGGGATGGGTCTGTCACTGTATAACACTGGGGTACAGTAATGGTGGGGACGGGTCTGTCACTGTATAACACTGGGGCACAGTACTGGTGGCGGCGTGTCTGTCACTGGATAACACTGGGGGACAGTACTGGTGGGGGTGGGTCTGTCACGATAACGCTGGGGCACAGTACTGGTGGGGACGGGTCTGTCACTGTACATCACTGGGGTACAGTACAGGTGGGACGGGTCTGTCACTGTATAACACTGGGGTACAGTACTGGTGGGGATGGGTCTGTCACTGTATAACACTGGGGTACAGTGCTGGGTGGACGGGTCTGTCACTGTATAACACTGGGGTACAGTACTGGTGGGGATGGGTCTGTCACTGTATAACACTGGGGTACAGTACTGGTGGGGACGGGTCTGTCACTGTATAACACTGGGGTACAGTGCTGGGTGGACGGGTCTGTCACTGTATAACACTGGGGTACATTCCTGGTGGGGACGGGTCTGTCACTGTATAACACTGGGGTACAGTACTGGTGGGGACGGGTCTGTCACTGTATAACACTGGGGTACAGTACTGGTGGGGGCTGGTCTGTCACTAGATAACACTGGGGTACAGCACTGGTGGGGAAGGGTCTGTCTCTGTATAACACTGGGGTACAGCACTGGTGGAGACGGGTCTGTCACTGTATAACACTGGGGTACAGTACTGCTGGGGTCGGGTCTGTCACTGTATAACACTGGGGTACAGTACTGCTGGGGTCGGGTCTGTATAACACTGGGTTACAGTACTGGTGGGGACGGGTCTGTCACTGTATAACACTGGGGTACAGTACTGGTGGGGACGGGTCTGTCACTGTATAACACTGGGGTACAGTACTGGTGGGGACGGGTCAGTCACTGTATAACTCTGGGGTACAGCACTGGTGGGGACGGGTCAGTCACTGTATAACACTGGGGTACAGTACTGGTGGGGACGGGTCAGTCACTGTATAACACTGGGGTACAGTACTGGTGGGGACGGGTCTGTCACTGTATAACACTGGGGTACAGTACTGGTGGAGACGGGTCTGTCACTGTATAACACTGGGGTACAGTACTGGTGAGGACTGGTCTGTCGCTGTATAACACTGGGGTACAGCACTGGTGGGGACGGGTTTGTCACTGTATAACACTGGGGTACAGTACTGGTGGGGATGGGTCTGTCACTGTATAACGCTGGGGTACAGTGGTGGGGACGGGTCTGTCACTGTATAACACTGGGGTACAGTGCTGGTGGGGACGGGACAGTCACTGTATAACACTGGGGTACAGTACTGGTGGCGTCGGGTCTGTCACTGTATAACACTGGGGTACAGCACTGGTGGGGACGGATTTGTCACTGTATAACACTGGGGTACAGTACTGGTGGGGGCTGGTCTGTCACTGTATAACACTGGGATACAGTACTGGTGGGGACGGGTCTGTCATTGTATAACACTGGGGTACAGTACTGGTGGGGACGGGTCTGTCACTGTATAACACTGGGGTACAGTACTGGTGGGGACGGGTCTGTCATTGTATAACACTGGGGTACAGTACTGGTGGGGACGGGTCTGTCACTGTATAACACTGGTGTACAGTACTGATGGGGACGGGTCAGTCACTGTATAACACTGGGGTGCAGTACTGGTGGAGACGGGTCTGTCACTGTATAACACTGGGGTACAGTACTGGTGGGGACGGGCCTTTCACTGTATAACACTGGGGTACAGTACTGGTGGGGACGGGCCTGTCACTGTATAACACTGGGGTACAGTGCTGGTGGGGACGGGTCTGTCACTGTATAACGCTGGGGTACAGCACTGGTGGGGACGGGCCTGTCACTGTATAACACTGGGGTACAGTACTGGTGGGGACGGGTCTGTCACTGTATAACACTGGGGTACAGTACTGGTGGGGACGGGTCTGTCACTGGATAACACTGGGGTACAGTGCTTGTGGGGACAGGTCTGTCACTATAACGCTGGGGTACAGTACTGGTGGGGGCGGGTCTGTCACTGTATAACACTGGGGTACAGTACTGGTGGGGACTGGTCTGTCACTGTATAACCCTGGGGTACAGGACTGGTGGGGGCGGGTCTGTCACTAGAACACTGGGGTACAGTACTGGTGGGGGCGGGTCTGTCACTGTATAACACTGGGGTACAGTACTGGTGGGTACGGGTCTGTCTCTGTATAACACTGGGGTACAGTACTGGTGGGTACGGGTCTGTCACTGTATAACACTGGGGTACAGTACTGGTGGGGACGAGTCTGTCACTGTATAACACTGGGGTACAGTACTGGTGGGGACGGGTCTGTCACTGTATAACACTGGGGTACAGCACTGGTGGGGACGGATTTGTCACTGTATAACACTGGGGTACAGTACTGGTGGGGGCTGGTCTGTCACTGTATAACACTGGGATACAGGACTGGTGGGGACAGGTCTGTCATTGTATAACACTGGGGTACAGTACTGGTGGGGACGGGTCTGTCACTGTATAACACTGGGCTCCAGTACTGGTGGGGACGGGTCTGTCACTGAATTACACTGGGGTAGAGTACTGATGGGGACGGGTCTGTCACTGTATAACACTGGGGTACAGTACTGGTGGAGACGCGTCTGTCACTATAACGCTGGGGTACAGTACTGGTGGGGACGGGCCTTTCACTGTATAACACTGGGGTACAGTACTGGTGGGGACGGGCCTGTCACTGTATAACACTGGGGTACAGTGCTGGTGGGGACGGGTCTGTCACTATAACGCTGGGGTACAGCACTGGTGGGGACGGGCCTGTCACTGTATAACACTGGGGTACAGTACTGGTGGGGACGGGTCTGTCACTGTATAACACTGGGGTACAGTACTGGTGGGGACGGGTCTGTCACTGGATAACACTGGGGTACAGTGCTTGTGGGGACAGGTCTGTCACTATAACGCTGGGGTACAGTACTGGTGGGGGCGGGTCTGTCACTGTAAAACACTGGGGTACAGTACTGGTGGGGACGGGTCTGTCACTGTATAACCCTGTGGTACAGGACTGGTGGGGGCGGGTCTGTCACTAGAACACTGGGGTACAGTACTGGTGGGGGCGGGTCTGTCACTGTATAACACTGGGGTACAGTACTGGTGGGTACGGGTCTGTCACTGTATAACACTGGGGTACAGTACTGGTGGGGACTAGTCTGTCACTGTATAACACTGGGTTACAGTACTGGTGGGGACGGGTCTGTCACTGTATAACACTGGGGTACGGTACTGGTGGGGGCAGGTCTGTCGCTGTATAACACTGGGGTACAGTACTGGCGGGGACGGGTCTGTCGCTGTATAACACTGGGGTACAGTACTGGTGGGGACGGGTCTTTCGCTGTATAACACTGGGGTACAGTACTGGTGGGGGCGGGTCTGTCACTGTATAACACTGGGGTACAGTACTGGTGGGGACGAGTCTGTCACTGTATAACACTGGGGTACGGTACTGGTGGGGGCAGGTCTGTCACTGTATAACACTGGGGTACAGTACTGGTGAAGACGGGTCTGTCACTGTATAACACTGGGGTACAGTACTGGTGGGGACGGGTCTGTCACTGTATAACACGGGTACAGTACTGGTGGGGACGGGTCTGTCGCTGTTTAACACTGGGTACAGTACTGGTGGGGACGGGTCTGTCTCTGTATAACACTGGGGTACAGTACTGGTGGGGACGGGTCTGTCACTGTATAACACTGGGGTACAGTACTGGTGGGGACGGGTCTGTCACTGTATAACACTGGGGTACAGTACTGGTGGGGACGGGTCTGTCGCTGTATAACACGGGTACAGTACTGGTGAGGCTGGGTCTGTCACTGTATAACACTGGGGTACAGTACTGGTGGGGATGGGTCTGTCACTGTATAACACTGGGGTACAGTAATGGTGGGGACGGGTCTGTCACTGTTTAACACTGGGGTACAGTACTGGTGGGGACGGGTCTGTCTCTGTATAACACTGGGGTACAGTACTGGTGGGGACGGGTCTGTCACTGTATAACACTGGGGTACAGTACTGGTGGGGACGGGTCTGTCGCTGTATAACACGGGTACAGTACTGGTGAGGTTGGGTCTGTCACTGTATAACACTGGGGTACAGTACTGGTGGGGATGGGTCTGTCACTGTATAACACTGGGGTACAGTACTGGTGGGGACGGGTCTGTCTCTGTATAACACTGGGGTACAGTACTGGTGGGGATGGGTCTGTCACTGTATAACACTGGGGTACAGTACTGGTGGGGACGGGTCTGTCTCTGTATAACACTGGGGTACAGTACTGGTGGGGACGGGTCTGTCTCTGTATAACACTGGGGTACAGTACTGGTGGGGACGGGTCTGTCACTGTATAACACTGGGGTACAGTACTGGTGGGGATGGGTCTGTCACTGTATAACACTGGGGTACAGTACTGGTGGGGATGGGTCTGTCACTGTATAACACTGGGGTACAGTACTGGTGGGGACGGGTCTGTCACTGTATAACACTGGGGTACAGTACTGGTGGGGATGGGTCTGTCACTGTATAACACTGGGGTACAGTAATGGTGGGGACGGGTCTGTCACTGTATAACACTGGGGCACAGTACTGGTGGCGGCGTGTCTGTCACTGGATAACACTGGGGGACAGTACTGGTGGGGGTGGGTCTGTCACGATAACGCTGGGGCACAGTACTGGTGGGGACGGGTCTGTCACTGTACATCACTGGGGTACAGTACAGGTGGGACGGGTCTGTCACTGTATAACACTGGGGTACAGTACTGGTGGGGATGGGTCTGTCACTGTATAACACTGGGGTACAGTGCTGGGTGGACGGGTCTGTCACTGTATAACACTGGGGTACAGTACTGGTGGGGATGGGTCTGTCACTGTATAACACTGGGGTACAGTACTGGTGGGGACGGGTCTGTCACTGTATAACACTGGGGTACAGTGCTGGGTGGACGGGTCTGTCACTGTATAACACTGGGGTACATTCCTGGTGGGGACGGGTCTGTCACTGTATAACACTGGGGTACAGTACTGGTGGGGACGGGTCTGTCACTGTATAACACTGGGGTACAGTACTGGTGGGGATGGGTCTGTCACTGTATAACACTGCGGTACAGTACTGGTGGGGACGGGTCTGTCACTGTATAACACTGGGGTACAGTACTGGTGGGGACGGGTCTGTCACTGTATAACACTGGGGTACAGTACTGGTGGGGACGGGTCTGTCACTGTATAACACTGGGGCACAGTACTGGTGGAGACGGGTCTGTCACTGTATAACACTGGGGTACAGTACTGGTGGGGACGGGTCTGTCACTGTATAACACTGGGGTACAGTACTGGTGAGGGTGGGTCTGTCACGATAACACTGGGGTACAGCACTGGTGGGGGCGGGTCTGTCACTACAACGCTGGGGTAGAGTACTGGTGGGGGCGGGTCTGTCGCTGTATAACACTGGGGTACAGTACTGGTGGGGACGGGTCTGTCGCTGTATAACACTGGGGTACAGTACTGGTGGGGACGGGCCTGTCACTGTATAACACTGGGGTGCAGTACTGGTGGGGACGGGCCTGTCACTGTATAACACTCGGGTACAGTACTGGTGGGGACGGGCCTGTCACTGTATAACACTGGGGTACAGTGCTGGTGGGGACGGGTCTGTCACTGTATAACACTGGGGTACAGTACTGGTGGGGACGGGTCTGTCACTGGATAACACTGGGGTACAGTGCTGGTGGGGACGGGTCTGTCACTATAACGCTGGGGTACAGTACTGGTGGGGGCGGGTCTGTCACTGTATAACACTGGGGTACAGTACTGGTGGGTACGGGTCTGTCACTGTATAACACTGGGGTACAGTACTGGTGGGGACGGGTCTGTCACTGTATAACACTGGGGTACAGTACTGGTGGGGACGGGTCTGTCGCTGTATAACACTGGGGTACAGTCCTGGTGGGGACGGGTCTGTCGCTGTATAACACTGGGGTACAGTGCTGGTGGGGACGGGACAGTCACTGTATAACACTGGGGTACAGTACTGGTGGCGTCGGGTCTGTCACTGTATAACACTGGGGTACAGCACTGGTGGGGACGGATTTGTCACTGTATAACACGGGGGTACAGTGGTGGGGACGGGTCTGTCACTGTATAACACGGGTACAGTACTGGTGGGGGCTGGTCTGTCACTGTATAACACTGCGGTACAGTACTGGTGGGGACGGGTCTGTCACTGTATAACACTGGGGTACAGTGCTGGTGGGGACGGGACAGTCACTGTATAACACTGGAGTACAGTACTGGTGGCGTCGGGTCTGTCACTGTATAACACTGGGGTACAGCACTGGTGGGGACGGATATGTCACTGTATAACACTGGGGTACAGTACTGGTGGGGGCTGGTCTGTCACTGTATAACACTGGGATACAGTACTGATGGGGACGGGTCTGTCACTGTATAACACTGGGGTGCAGTACTGGTGGAGACGGGTCTGTCACTATAACGTTGGGGTACAGTACTGGTGGGGACGGGCCTTTCACTGTATAACACTGGGGTACAGTACTGGTGGGGACGGGCCTGTCACTGTATAACACTGGGGTACAGTGCTGGTGGGGACGGGTCTGTCACTGTATAACGCTGGGGTACAGCACTGGTGGGGACGGGCCTGTCACTGTATAACACTGGGGTACAGTACTGGTGGGGACGGGTCTGTCACTGTATAACACTGGGGTACAGTACTGGTGGGGACGGGTCTGTCACTGGATAACACTGGGGTACAGTGCTTGTGGGGACAGGTCTGTCACTATAACGCTGGGGTACAGTACTGGTGGGGGCGGGTCTGTCACTGTATAACACTGGGGTACAGTACTGGTGGGGACTGGTCTGTCACTGTATAACCCTGGGGTACAGGACTGGTGGGGGCGGGTCTGTCACTAACACTGGGGTACAGTACTGGTGGGGGCGGGTCTGTCACTGTATAACACTGGGGTACAGTACTGGTGGGTACGGGTCTGTCACTGTATAACACTGGGGTACAGTACTGGTGGGGACGGGTCTGTCACTGTATAACACTGGGGTACAGTACTGGTGGGGACGAGTCTGTCACTGTATAACACTGGGGTACAGTACTGGTGGGGACGGGTCTGTCACTGTATAACACTGGGGTACAGCACTGGTGGGGACGGATTTGTCACTGTATAACACTGGGGTACAGTACTGGTGGGGGCTGGTCTGTCACTGTATAACACTGGGATACAGGACTGGTGGGGACGGGTCTGTCATTGTATAACACTGGGGTACAGTCCTGGTGGGGACGGGTCTGTCACTGTATAACACTGGGCTCCAGTACTGGTGGGGACGGGTCTGTCACTGAATTACACTGGGGTAGAGTACTGATGGGGACGGGTCTGTCACTGTATAACACTGGGGTGCAGTACTGGTGGAGACGGGTCTGTCACTATAACGCTGGGGTACAGTACTGGTGGGGACGGGCCTTTCACTGTATAACACTGGGGTACAGTACTGGTGGGGACGGGCCTGTCACTGTATAACACTGGGGTACAGTGCTGGTGGGGACGGGTCTGTCACTGTATAACGCTGGGGTACAGCACTGGTGGGGACGGGCCTGTCACTGTATAACACTGGGGTACAGTACTGGTGGGGACGGGTCTGTCACTGTATAACACTGGGGTACAGTACTGGTGGGGACGGGTCTGTCACTGGATAACACTGGGGTACAGTGCTTGTGGGGACAGGTCTGTCACTATAACGCTGGGGTACAGTACTGGTGGGGGCGGGTCTGTCACTGTAAAACACTGGGGTACAGTACTGGTGGGGACGGGTCTGTCACTGTATAACCCTGGGGTACAGGACTGGTGGGGGCGGGTCTGTCACTAGAACACTGGGGTACAGTACTGGTGGGGGCGGGTCTGTCACTGTATAACACTGGGGTACAGTACTGGTGGGTACGGGTCTGTCACTGTATAACACTGGGGTACAGTACTGGTGGGGACTAGTCTGTCACTGTATAACACTGGGGTACAGTACTGGTGGGGACGAGTCTGTCACTGTATAACACTGGGGTACGGTACTGGTGGGGGCAGGTCTGTCACTGTATAACACTGGGGTACAGTACTGGTGGAGACGGGTCTGTCACTGTATAACACTGGGGTACAGTACTGGTGGGGACGGGTCTGTCACTGTATAACACGGGTACAGTACTGGTGGGGACGGGTCTGTCGCTGTTTAACACTGGGTACAGTACTGGTGGGGACGGGTCTGTCTCTGTATAACACTGGGGTACAGTACTGGTGGGGACGGGTCTGTCACTGTATAACACTGGGGTACAGTACTGGTGGGGACGGGTCTGTCTCTGAATAACACTGGGGTACAGTACTGGTGGGGACGGGTCTGTCACTGTTTAACACTGGGGTACAGTACTGGTGGGGACGGGTCTGTCTCTGTATAACACTGGGGTACAGTACTGGTGAGGTTGGGTCTGTCACTGTATAACACTGGGGTACAGTACTGGTGGGGATGGGTCTGTCACTGTATAACACTGGGGTACAGCAATGGTGGGGACGGGTCTGTCACTGTTTAACACTGGGGTACAGTACTGGTGGGGACGGGTCTGTCTCTGTATAACACTGGGGTACAGTACTGGTGGGGACGGGTCTGTCACTGTATAACACTGGGGTACAGTACTGGTGGGGACGGGTCTGTCGCTGTATAACACGGGTACAGTACTGGTGGGGACGGGTCTGTCGCTGTATAACACTCGGGTACAGTACTGGTGGGGACGGGTCTGTCACTGTATAACACGGGTACAGTACTGGTGGGGACGGGTCTGTCGCTGTTTAACACTGGGTACAGTACTGGTGGGGACGGGTCTGTCTCTGTATAACACTGGGGTACAGTACTGGTGGGGACGGGTCTGTCACTGTATAACACTGGGGTACAGTACTGGTGGGGACGGGTCTGTCTCTGAATAACACTGGGGTACAGTACTGGTGGGGACGGGTCTGTCACTGTTTAACACTGGGGTACAGTACTGGTGGGGACGGGTCTGTCTCTGTATAACACTGGGGTACAGTACTAGTGAGGTTGGGTCTGTCACTGTATAACACTGGGGTACAGTACTGGTGGGGATGGGTGTCACTGTATAACAATGGGGTACAGTGCTGGTGGGGACGGGACAGTCACTGTATAACACTGGAGTACAGTACTGGTGGCGTCTGGTCTGTCACTGTATAACACTGGGGTACAGCACTGGTGGGGACGGATATGTCACTGTATAACACTGGGGTACAGTACTGGTGGGGGCTGGTCTGTCACTGTATAACACTGGGATACAGTACTGATGGGGACGGGTCTGTCACTGTATAACACTGGGGTGCAGTACTGGTGGAGACGGGTCTGTCACTATAACGTTGGGGTACAGTACTGGTGGGGACGGGCCTTTCACTGTATAACACTGGGGTACAGGACTGGTGGGGACGGGCCTGTCACTGTATAACACTGGGGTACAGTGCTGGTGGGGACGGGTCTGTCACTGTATAACGCTGGGGTACAGCACTGGTGGGGACGGGCCTGTCACTGTATAACACTGGGGTACAGTACTGGTGGGGACGGGTCTGTCACTGTATAACACTGGGGTACAGTACTGGTGGGGACGGGTCTGTCACTGGATAACACTGGGGTACAGTGCTTGTGGGGACAGGTCTGTCACTATAACGCTGGGGTACAGTACTGGTGGGGGCGGGTCTGTCACTGTATAACACTGGGGTACAGTACTGGTGGGGACTGGTCTGTCACTGTATAACCCTGGGGTACAGGACTGGTGGGGGCGGGTCTGTCACTAACACTGGGGTACAGTACTGGTGGGGGCGGGTCTGTCACTGTATAACACTGGGGTACAGTACTGCTGGGTACGGGTCTGTCACTGTATAACACTGGGGTACAGTACTGGTGGGGACGGGTCTGTCACTGTATAACACTGGGGTACAGTACTGGTGGGGACGAGTCTGTCACTGTATAACACTGGGGTACAGTACTGGTGGGGACGAGTCTGTCACTGTATAACACTGGGGTACAGCACTGGTGGGGACGGATTTGTCACTGTATAACACTGGGGTACAGTACTGGTGGGGGCTGGTCTGTCACTGTATAACACTGGGATACAGGACTGGTGGGGACGGGTCTGTCATTGTATAACACTGGGGTACAGTCCTGGTGGGGACGGGTCTGTCACTGTATAACACTGGGCTCCAGTACTGGTGGGGACGGGTCTGTCACTGAATTACACTGGGGTAGAGTACTGATGGGGACGGGTCTGTCACTGTATAACACTGGGGTGCAGTACTGGTGGAGACGGGTCTGTCACTATAACGCTGGGGTACAGTACTGGTGGGGACGGGCCTTTCACTGTATAACACTGGGGTACAGTACTGGTGGGGACGGGCCTGTCACTGTATAACACTGGGGTACAGTGCTGGTGGGGACGGGTCTGTCACTGTATAACGCTGGGGTACAGCACTGGTGGGGACGGGCCTGTCACTGTATAACACTGGGGTACAGTACTGGTGGGGACGGGTCTGTCACTGTATAACACTGGGGTACAGTACTGGTGGGGACGGGTCTGTCACTGGATAACACTGGGGTACAGTGCTTGTGGGGACAGGTCTGTCACTATAACGCTGGGGTACAGTACTGGTGGGGGTGGGTCTGTCACTGTAAAACACTGGGGTACAGTACTGGTGGGGACGGGTCTGTCACTGTATAACCCTGGGGTACAGGACTGGTGGGGGCGGGTCTGTCACTAGAACACTGGGGTACAGTACTGGTGGGGGCGGGTCTGTCACTGTATAACACTGGGGTACAGTACTGGTGGGTACGGGTCTGTCACTGTATAACACTGGGGTACAGTACTGGTGGGGACTAGTCTGTCACTGTATAACACTGGGGTACAGTACTGGTGGGGACGAGTCTGTCACTGTATAACACTGGGGTACGGTACTGGTGGGGGCAGGTCTGTCACTGTATAACACTGGGGTACAGTACTGGTGGAGACGGGTCTGTCACTGTATAACACTGGGGTACAGTACTGGTGGGGACGGGTCTGTCACTGTATAACACGGGTACAGTACTGGTGGGGACGGGTCTGTCGCTGTTTAACACTGGGTACAGTACTGGTGGGGACGGGTCTGTCTCTGTATAACAGTGGGGTACAGTACTGGTGGGGACGGGTCTGTCACTGTATAACACTGGGGTACAGTACTGGTGGGGACGGGTCTGTCTCTGAATAACACTGGGGTACAGTACTGGTGGGGACGGGTCTGTCACTGTTTAACACTGGGGTACAGTACTGGTGGGGACGGGTCTGTCTCTGTATAACACTTGGGTACAGTACTGGTGAGGTTGGGTCTGTCACTGTATAACACTGGGGTACAGTACTGGTGGGGATGGGTCTGTCACTGTATAACACTGGGGTACAGCAATGGTGGGGACGGGTCTGTCACTGTTTAACACTGGGGTACAGTACTGGTGGGGACGGGTCTGTCTCTGTATAACACTGGGGTACAGTACTGGTGGGGACGGGTCTGTCACTGTATAACACTGGGGTACAGTACTGGTGGGGACGGGTCTGTCGCTGTATAACACGGGTACAGTACTGGTGGGGACGGGTCTGTCGCTGTATAACACTCGGGTACAGTACTGGTGGGGACGGGTCTGTCACTGTATAACACGGGTACAGTACTGGTGGGGACGGGTCTGTCGCTGTTTAACACTGGGTACAGTACTGGTGGGGACGGGTCTGTCTCTGTATAACACTGGGGTACAGTACTGGTGGGGACGGGTCTGTCACTGTATAACACTGGGGTACAGTACTGGTGGGGACGGGTCTGTCTCTGAATAACACTGGGGTACAGTACTGGTGGGGACGGGTCTGTCATTGTTTAACACTGGGGTACAGTACTGGTGGGGACGGGTCTGTCTCTGTATAACACTGGGGTACAGTACTAGTGAGGTTGGGTCTGTCACTGTATAACACTGGGGTACAGTACTGGTGGGGATGGGTGTCACTGTATAACAATGGGGTACAGCAATGGTGGGGACGGGTCTGTCACTGTTTAACACTGGGGTACAGTACTGGTGGGGACGGGTCTGTCTCTGTATAACACTGGGGTACAGTACTGGTGGGGACGGGTCTGTCACTGTATAACACTGGGGTACAGTACTGGTGGGGACGGGTCTGTCGCTGTATAACACGGGTACAGTACTGTTGAGGTTGGGTCTGTCACTGTATAACACTGGGGTACAGTACTGGTGGGGATGGGTCTGTCACTGTATAACACTGGGGTACAGTACTGGTGGGGACGGGTCTGTCTCTGTATAACACTGGGGTACAGTACTGGTGGGGATGGGTCTGTCACTGTATAACACTGGGGTACAGTACTGGTGGGGACGGGTCTGTCTCTGTATAACACTGGGGTACAGTACTGGTGGGGACGGGTCTGTCACTGTATAACACTGGGGTACAGTACTGGTGGGGACGGGTCTGTCACTGTATAACACTGGGGTACAGTACTGGTGGGGATGGGTCTGTCACTGTATAACACTGGGGTACAGTACTGGAGGGGACGGGTCTGTCACTGTATAACACTGGGGTACAGTACTGGTGGGGACGGGTCTGTCACTGTATAACACTGGGGTACAGTACTGGTGGGGACGGGTCTGTCGCTGTATAACACGGGTACAGTACTGGTGGGGACGGGTCTGTCACTGTATAACACTGGGGTACAGTACTGGTGGGGACGGGTCTGTCACTGTATAACACTGGGGTACAGTACTGGTGGGGATGGGTCTGTCACTGTATAACACTGGGGTACAGTAATGGTGGGGACGGGTCTGTCACTGTATAACACTGGGGCACAGTACTGGTGGCGGCGTGTCTGTCACTGGATAACACTGGGGGACAGTACTGGTGGGGGCTGGTCTGTCACTGGATAACACTGGGGTACAGTACTGGTGGGGACGGGTCTGTCACTGTATAACACTGGGGCACAGTACTGGTGGGGACGGGTCTGTCACTGTATAACACTGGGGTACTGTACTGGTGGGGGTGGGTCTGTCACTGTATAACACTGGGGTACAGCAATGGTGGGGACGGGTCTGTCACTGTTTAACACTGGGGTACAGTACTGGTGGGGACGGGTCTGTCTCTGTATAACACTGGGGTACAGTACTGGTGGGGACGGGTCTGTCACTGTATAACACTGGGGTACAGTACTGGTGGGGACGGGTCTGTCGCTGTATAACACGGGTACAGTACTGTTGAGGTTGGGTCTGTCACTGTATAACACTGGGGTACAGTACTGGTGGGGATGGGTCTGTCACTGTATAACACTGGGGTACAGTACTGGTGGGGACGGGTCTGTCTCTGTATAACACTGGGGTACAGTACTGGTGGGGATGGGTCTGTCACTGTATAACACTGGGGTACAGTACTGGTGGGGACGGGTCTGTCTCTGTATAACACTGGGGTACAGTACTGGTGGGGACGGGTCTGTCACTGTATAACACTGGGGTACAGTACTGGTGGGGACGGGTCTGTCACTGTATAACACTGGGGTACAGTACTGGTGGGGATGGGTCTGTCACTGTATAACACTGGGGTACAGTACTGGAGGGGACGGGTCTGTCACTGTATAACACTGGGGTACAGTACTGGTGGGGACGGGTCTGTCACTGTATAACACTGGGGTACAGTACTGGTGGGGACGGGTCTGTCGCTGTATAACACGGGTACAGTACTGGTGGGGACGGGTCTGTCACTGTATAACACTGGGGTACAGTACTGGTGGGGACGGGTCTGTCACTGTATAACACTGGGGTACAGTACTGGTGGGGATGGGTCTGTCACTGTATAACACTGGGGTACAGTAATGGTGGGGACGGGTCTGTCACTGTATAACACTGGGGCACAGTACTGGTGGCGGCGTGTCTGTCACTGGATAACACTGGGGGACAGTACTGGTGGGGGCTGGTCTGTCACTGGATAACACTGGGGTACAGTACTGGTGGGGACGGGTCTGTCACTGTATAACACTGGGGCACAGTACTGGTGGGGACGGGTCTGTCACTGTATAACACTGGGGTACTGTACTGGTGGGGGTGGGTCTGTCACTGTATAACACTGGGGTACAGTACTGGTGGGGACGGGTCTGTCACTGTATAACACTGGGGTAGAGTACTGGTGGGGACCGGTCTGTCGCTGTATATCACTGGGGTACAGTACTGGTGGAGACGGGTCTGTCACTGTATAACACTGGGGTGCAGTACTGGTGGGGGCGGGTCTGTCGCTGTATATCACTGGGGTACAGTACTGGTGGGGACGGGCCTGTCACTGTATAACACTGGGGTGCAGTACTGGTGGGGACGGTCCTGTCACTGTATAACACTCGGGTACAGTACTGGTGGGGACGGGCCTGTCACTGTATAACACTGGGGTACAGTGCTGGTGGGGACGGGTCTGTCACTGTATAACACTGGGGTACAGTACTGGTGGGGACGGGTCTGTCACTGGATAACACTGGGGTACAGTGCTGGTGGAGACGGGTCTGTCACTATAACGCTGGGGTACAGTACTGGTGGGGGCGGGGCTGTCACTGTATAACACTGGGGTACAGTACTGGTGGGTACGGGTCTGTCACTGTATAACACTGGGGTACAGTACTGGTGGGGACGGGTCTGTCACTGTATAACACTGGGGTACCGTACTGGTGGGGACGGGTCTGTCGCTGTATAACACTGGGGTACAGTACTGGCGGGGAAGAGTCTGTCACTGTATAACACTGGGTACAGTACTGGTGGGGACGAGTCTGTCACTGTATAACACTGGGTACAATACTGGTGGGGATGGGTCTGTCGCTGTATAACACTGGGGTACAGTACTGGTGGGGACGGGTCTGTCACTATAACACTGGGGTACAGTACTGGTGGGGACGGGTCTGTCACTGTATAACACTGGGGTACGGTACTGGTGGGGGCAGGTCTGTCACTGTATAACACTGGGGTACAGTACTGGTGGAGACGGGTCTGTCACTGTATAACACTGGGGTACAGTACTGGTGGTGACGGGTCTGTCACTGTATAACACTGGGGTACAGTACTGGTGGGGACGGGTCTGTCACTGTATAACACTGGGGTACAGTACTGGTGGGGACGGGTCTGTCGCTGTATAACACGGGTACAGTACTGGTGGGGGTGGGTCTGTCACTGTATAACACTGGGGTACAGTACTGGTGGGGATGGGTCTGTCACTGTATAACATTGGGGTACAGTAATGGTGGGGACGGGCCTGTCACTGTATAACACTGGGGTACAGTACTGGTGGGGACGGGTCTGTCACTGTATAACACTGCGGTACAGTACTGGTGGGGACGGGTCTGTCGCTGTATAACACTGGGGTACTGTACTGGTGGAGACGGGTCTGTCACTGTATAACACTGCGGTACAGTACTGGTGGGGACGGGTCTGTCACTGTATAACACTCGGGTGCAGTACTGGTGGGGACGGGTCTGTCACTGTATAACACTGGGGTACAGTACTGGTGGAGACGGGTCTGTCACTTTATAACACTGGGGTACAGTGCAGGTGGGGATGGGCCTGTCACTGTATAACGCTGGGGTACAGCACTGGTGGGGACGGGCCTGTCACTGTATAACACTGGGGTACAGTACTGGTGGGGACGGGTCTGTCACTGGATAACACTGGGGTACAGTGCTGGTGGGGACAGGTCTGTCACTATAACGCTGGGGTACAGTACTGGTGGGGGCGGGTCTGTCACTGTATAACACTGGGGTACAGTACTGGTGGGGACAGGTCTGTCACTGTATAACCCTGGGGTACAGGACAGGTGGGGGCGTGTCTGTCACTAGAACACTGGGGTACAGTACTGGTGGGGGCGGGTCTGTCACTGTATAACACTGGGGTACAGTACTGGTGGGTACGGGTCTGTCACTGTATAACACTGGGGTACAGTACTGGTGGGGACGGGTCTGTCACTGTATAACACTGCGGTACAGTACTGGTGGGGACGAGTCTGTCACTGTATAACACTGGGGTACAGTACTGATGGGGACAGGTCTGTCACTGTATAACACTGGGGTACAGTACTGGTGGGGACGGGTCTGTCGCTGTATAACACTGGGGGACAGTACTAGTGAGGTTGGGTCTGTCACTGTATAACACTGGGGTACAGTACTGGTGGGGATGGGTCTGTCACTGTATAACACTGGGGTACAGTAATGGTGGGGACGGGTCTGTCACTGTTTAACACTGGGGCACAGTAATGGTGGGGACGGGTCTGTCACTGTATAACACTGGGGTACAGTACTGGTAGGGATGGGTCTGTCACTGTTTAACACTGGGGTACAGTAATGGTGGGGACGGGTCTGTCACTGTATAACACTGGGGTACAGTACTGGTGGGGGCTGATCTGTCACTGGATAACACTGGGGGACAGTACTGGTGGGGATGGGTCTGTCACTGTATATCACTGGGGTACAGTACTGGTGGGGACGGGCCTGTCACTGTATAACACTGGGGTACAGTAATGGTGGGGACGGGTCTGTCACTGTATAACACTGGGGTACAGTACTGGTGGGGACGGGCCTGTCACTGTATAACACTGGGGTACAGTACTGGTGGGGACGGGTCTGTCACTGTATAACACTGGGGTACAGTACTGGTGGTGACGGGTCTGTCACTGTATAACACTGGGGTACAGTACTGGTGGGGACGGGTCTGTCACTGTATAACACTGGGGTACAGTACTGGTGGGGACGGGTCTGTCGCTGTATAACACGGGTACAGTACTGGTGGGGGTGGGTCTGTCACTGTATAACACTGGGGTACAGTACTGGTGGGGATGGGTCTGTCACTGTATAACACTGGGGTACAGTAATGGTGGGGACGGGTCTGTCACTGTTTAACACTGGGGTACAGTAATGGTGGGGACGGGTCTGTCACTGTATAACACTGGGGTACAGTACTGGTGGGGATGGGTCTGTCACTGTATAACACTGGGGTACAGTAATGGTGGGGACGGGTCAGTCACTGTTAAACACTGGGGTACAGTACTGGTGGGGACGTGTCTGTCACTGTATAACACTGGGGTACAGTACTGGTGGGGGCTGGTCTGTCACTGGATAACACTGGGGGACAGTACTGGTGGGGACGTGTCTGTCACTGTATATCACTGGGGTACAGTACTGGTGGGGACGGGTCTGTCACTGTATAACACTGGGGTACAGTACTGGTGGGGACGGGTCTGTCACTGTACAACACTGGGGCACAGTACTGGTGGGGACGGGTCTGTCACTGTATAACACTGGGGTACAGTACTGGTGGGGACGGGTCTGTCACTGTATAACACTGGGGTACAGTACTGATGGGGATGGGTCTGTCACTGTATAACACTGGGGTACAGTACTGGTGGGGACGGGTCTGTCACTGTATAACACTGCGGTACAGTACTGGTGGGGACGGGTCTGTCGCTGTATAACACTGGGGTACTGTACTGGTGGAGACGGGTCTGTCACTGTATAACACTGGGGTACAGTACTGGTGGGGACGGGTCTGTCACTGTATAACACTGGGGTACAGTACTGGTGGGGAGGGGTCTGTCACTGTATTACACTGGGGTACAGTACTGGTGGGGACGGGTCTGTCACTGTATAACACTGGGGTACAGTACTGGTGGGGGCAGGTCTGTCACTGTATAACACTGGGGTACAGCACTGGTGGGGACGGGTCTGTCACTGTATAACACTAGGGTTCAGTACTGGTGGGGACGGGTCTGTCACTGTATAACACTGGGGTACAGTACTGGTGGGGACGGGTCTGTCACTGTATAACACTGCGGTACAGTACTGGTGGGGACGGGTCTGTCTCTGTATAACACTGCGGTACAGTACTGGTGGGGGTGGGTCTGTCACTGTATAACGCTGGGGCACAGTACTGGTGGAGACGGGTCTGTCACTGTATAACACTGGGGTACAGTACTGGTGGGGACGGGTCTGTCACTGTATAACACTGGGGTACAGTAATGGTGGGGACGGGTCTGTCTCTGTATAACACTGGGGTTCAGCACTGGTGGGGACGGGTCTGTCACTGTATAACACTGGGGTACAGTACTGGTGGGGACGGGTCTGTCACTGTATAACACTGGGGTACAGTACTGGTGGGGACGGGTCTTTCACTGTATAACACTGGGGTACAGTACTGGTGGGGATGGGTCTGTCACTGTATAACACTGCGGTACAGTACTGGTGGGGACGGGTCTGTCACTGTATAACACTGCGGTACAGTACTGGTGGGGGTGGGTCTGTCACTGTATAACGCTGGGGCACAGTACTGGTGGAGACGGGTCTGTCACTGTATAACACTGGGGTACAGTACTGGTGGGGACGGGTCTGTCACTGTATAACACTGGGGTACAGTACTGGTGGGGATGGGTCTGTCACTGTATAACACTTGGGTACAGTGCTGGTGGGGACGGGTCTGTCACTGTATAACACTGGGGTACAGTACTGGTGGGGACGGGCCTGTCACTGTATAACACTGGGGTACAGTACTGGTGGGGACGGGTCTGTCACTGGATAACACTGGGGTACAGTGCTGGTGGGGACAGGTCTGTCACTATAACGCTGGGGTACAGTACTGGTGGGGGCGGGTCTGTCACTGTATAACACTGGGGTACAGTACTGGTGGGTACGGGTCTGTCACTGTATAACACTGGGGTACAGTACTGGTGGGGACGGGTCTGTCACTGTATAACACTGCGGTACAGTACTGGTGGGGACGAGTCTGTCACTGTATAACACTGGGGTACAGTACTGATGGGGACAGGTCTGTCACTGTATAACACTGGGGTACAGTACTGGTGGGGACGGGTCTGTCACTGTATAACGCTGGGGCACAGTACTGGTGGAGACGGGTCTGTCACTGTATAACACTGGGGTACAGTACTGGTGGGGACGGGTCTGTCGCTGTATAACACTGGGGTACAGTACTGGTGAGGTTGGGTCTGTCACTGTATAACACTGGGGTACAGTACTGGTGGGGACGGGTCTGTCACTGTATAACACTGGGGTACAGTAATGGTGGGGACGGGTCTGTCACTGTTTAACACTGGGCCACAGTAATGGTGGGGACGGGTCTGTCACTGTATAACACTGGGGTACAGTAATGGTGGGGACGGGTCTGTCACTGTATAACACTGGGGTACAGTACTGGTGGGGGCTGGTCTGTCACTGGATAACACTGGGGGACAGTACTGGTGGGGATGGGTCTGTCACTGTATAACACTGGGGTACAGTACTGGTGGGGACGGGTCTGTCACTGGATAACACTGGGGGACAGTACTGATGGAGACGGGTCTGTCGCTGTATAACACTGGGGTACAGTACTGGTGGAGACGGGTCTCTCACTGTATAACACTGGGGTACAGTACTGGTGGGGACGGGTCTGTCACTGGATAACACTGGGGGACAGTACTGGTGGGGATGGGTCTGTCACTGTATAACACTGGGGTACAGTACCGGTGGGGACGGGTCTGTCACTGGATAACACTGGGGGACAGTACTGGTGGGGATGGGTCTGTCACTGGATAACACTGGGGTACAGTACTGGTGGGGACGGGTCTGTCGCTGTATAACACTGGGGTACAGTACTGGTGGGGACGGGTCTGACACTGTATAACAATGGGGTACAGTACTGGTGGGGACGGGCCTGTCACTGTATAACACTGGGGTACAGTACTGGTGGGGACGGGTCTGTCACTGTATAACACTGGGGTACAGTACTGTTGGGGACGGGTCTGTCACTGTATAACACTGGGGTACAGTACTGATGGGGATGGGTCTGTCACTGTATAACACTGGGGTACAGTACTGTTGGGGACGGGTCTGTCTCTGTATAACACTGGGTACAGTACTGGTGGGGACGGGCCTGTCACTGTATAACACTGGGGTACAGTACTGATGGGGATGGGTCTGTCACTGTATAACGCTGGGGCACAGTACTGGTGGGGACGGGTCTGTCACTGTATAACACTGGGGTACAGTACTGATGGGGATGGGTCTGTCACTGTATAACACTGGGGTACAGTACTGTTGGGGACGGGTCTGTCTCTGTATAACACTGGGTACAGTACTGGTGGGGACGGGTCTGTCACTGTATAACACTGGGATACAGTACTGGTGGGGGTGGGTCTGTCACTGTATAACGCTGGGGCACAGTACTGGTGGGGACGGGTCTGTCACTACAACGCTGGGGTAGAGTACTGGTGGGTACGGGCCTGTCACTGTATAACACTGGGTACAGTACTGGTGGGGACGGGTCTGTCACTGTATAACACTGGGGTACAGTACTGGTGGGGACGGGCCTGTCACTGTATAACACTGGGGTGCAGTACTGGTGGGGACGGGCCTGTCACTGTATAACACTCGGGTACAGTACTGGTGGGGACGGGCCTGTCACTGTATAACACTGGGGTACAGTGCTGGTGGGGACGGGTCTGTCACTGTATAACGCTGGAGTACAGCACTGGTGGGGACGGGCCTGTCACTGTATAACACTGGGGTACAGTACTGGTGGGGATGGGTCTGTCACTGGATAACACTGGGGTACAGTACTGGTGGGGACGGGACTGTCTCTGTATAACACTGGGGTACAGTACCGGTGGGGACGGGCCTGTCACTGTATAACACTGGGGTACAGTACTGGTGGGGACGGGTCTGTCACTGTATAACACTGGGGTACAGCACTGGTGGGGACGGGCCTGTCACTGTATAACACTGGGGTGCAGTACTGGTGGGGACGGGCCTGTCACTGTATAACACTCGGGTACAGTACTGGTGGGGACGGGCCTGTCACTGTATAACACTGGGGTACAGTGCTGGTGGGGACGGGTCTGTCACTGTATAACGCTGGAGTACAGCACTGGTGGGGACGGGCCTGTCACTGTATAACACTGGGGTACAGTACTGGTGGGGGCGGGTCTGTCACTGTATAACACTGGGGTACAGTACTGGTGGGTACGGGTCTGTCACTGTATAACACTGGGGTACAGTACTGGTGGGGACGGGTCTGTCACTGTATAACACTGGGGTACAGTACTGGTGGGGGCAGGTCTGTCACTGTATAACACTGGGGTAGAGTACTGGTGGGGACGGGTCTGTCACTGTATAACACTGGGGTACAGTACTGATGGGGATGGGACTGTCACTGTATAACACTGGGGTACAGTACTGATGGGGATGGGTCTGTCACTGTATAACACTGCGGTACAGTACTGGTGGGGACGGGTCTGTCGCTGTATAACACTGGGGTACTGTACTGGTGGAGACGGGTCTGTCACTGTATAACACTGCGGTACAGTACTGGTGGGGGCAGGTCTGTCACTGTATAACACTGGGGTACAGTACTGGTGGGGACGGGTCTGTCACTGTATAACACTCGGGTGCAGTACTGGTGCGGACGGGTCTGTCTCTGTATAACACTCGGTACAGTACTGGTGGGGACGGGTCTGTCAATGTATAACACTGGGGTACTGTACTGGTGGAGACGGGTCTGTCACTGTATAACACTGCGGTACAGTACTGGTGGGGGCAGGTCTGTCACTGTATAACACTGGGGTACAGTACTGGTGCGGACGGGTCTGTCTCTGTATAACACTGGGGTACAGTACTGGTCTGTCACTGTATAACACTGCGGTACAGTACTGGTGGGGGTGGGTCTGTCACTGTATAACGCTGGGGCACAGTACTGGTGGAGACGGGTCTGTCACTGTATAACACTGGGGTACAGTGCTCGTGGGGACGGGTCTGTCACTGTATAACGCTGGGGTACAGCACTGGTGGGGACGGGCCTGTCACTGTATAACACTGGGGTACAGTACTGGTGGGGACGGGTCTGTCACTGGATAACACTGGGGTACAGTGCTGGTGGGGACAGGTCTGTCACTGTATAACACCGGGGTACAGTACTGGTGGGGACGGGTCTGTCACTGTATAACACTGCGGTACAGTACTGGTGGGGGTGGGTCTGTCACTGTATAACACTGGGGTACAGTACTGGTGGGGACGGGTCTGTCACTGTATAACACTGGGGTACAGTACTGGTGGGGACGGGTCTGTCGCTGTATAACACTGGGGTACTGTACTGGTGGAGACGGGTCTGTCACTGTATAACACTGCGGTACAGTACTGGTGGGGGCAGGTCTGTCACTGTATAACACTGGGGTACAGTACTGGTGGGGACGGGTCTGTCACTGTATAACACTCGGGTGCAGTACTGGTGCGGACGGGTCTGTCTCTGTATAACACTGGGTACAGTACTGGTGGGGACGGGTCTGTCACTGTATAATACTGCGGTACAGTACTGGTGGGGGTGGGTCTGTCACTGTATAACGCTGGGGCACAGTACTGGTGGAGACGGGTCTGTCACTGTATAACACTGGGGTACAGTGCTCGTGGGGACGGGTCTGTCACTGTATAACCCTGGGGTACAGGACTGGTGGGGGCGGGTCTGTCACTAGAACACTGGGCTACAGTACTGGTGGGGGCGGGTCTGTCACTGTATAACACTGGGGTACAGTACTGGTGGGTACGGGTCTGTCACTGTATAACACTGGGGTACAGTACTGGTGGGGACGGGCCTGTCACTGTATAACACTGGGGTACAGTACTGGTGGGGACGGGTCTGTCACTGGATAACACTGGGGTGCAGTACTGGTGGAGACGGGTCTGTCACTATAACGCTGGGGTACAGTACTGGTGGGGGCGGGTCTGTCACTGTATAACACTGGGGTACAGTACTGGTGGGGACGGGTCTGTCACTGTATAACCCTGGGGTACAGGACTGGTGGGGGCGGGTCTGTCACTAGAACACTGGGGTACAGTACTGGTGGGGGCGGGTCTGTCACTGTATAACACTGGGGTACAGTACTGGCGGGTACGGGTCTGTCACTGTATAACACTGGGGTACAGTACTGGTGGGGACGGGTCTGTCACTGTTTAACACTGGGGTACGGTACTGGTGGGGGCAGGTCTGCACTGTATAACACTGGGGTACAGTACTGGTGGAGACGGGTCTGTCACTGTATAACACTGGGGTACAGTACTGGTGGGGACGGGTCTGTCACTGTATAACACTGGGGTACAGTACTGATGGGGACAGGTCTGTCACTGTATAACACTGGGGTACAGTACTGGTGGAGACGGGTCAGTCACTGTATAACACTGGGGTACAGTACTGGTGGGGATGGGTCTGTCACTGTATAACACTGGGGTACAGTACTGGTGGGGACGGGTCTGTCACTGTTTAACACTGGGGTACAGTACTGGTGGGGGCGGGTCTGTCACTGTACAACACTGGGGTACAGTAATGGTGGGGACGGGTCTGTCACTGTATAACACTGGGGTACAGTACTGGTGGGGACGGGTCTGTCACTGTATAACACTGGGGTACAGTACTGTTGGGGACGGGTCTGTCTCTGTATAACACTGGGTACAGTACTGGTGGGGACGGGCCTGTCACTGTATAACACTGGGGTACAGTCCTGGTGGGGACGGGTCTGTCACTGTATAACACTGCGGTACAGTACTGGTGGGGGTGGGTCTGTCACTGTATAACACTGGGGTACAGTACTGGCGGGGACGGGTCTGTCACTGTATAACGCTGGGGCACAGTACTGGTGGGGACGGGTCTGTCACTGTATAACACTGCGGTACAGTACTGGTGGGGGTGGGCCTGTCACTGTATAACACTGGGGTACAGTACTGGTGGGGACGGGTCTGTCACTGTATAACACTGGGGTACAGTACTGGTGGGGGTGGGTCTGTCACTGTATAACGCTGGGGTAGAGTACTGGTGGGGGCGGGTCTGTCGCTGTATAACACTGGGGTACAGTACTGGTGGGGACGGGTCTGTCACTGTATAACACTGGGGTGCAGTACTGGTGGGGACGGGCCTGTCACTGTATAACACTGGGATACAGTACTGGTGGGGACGGGCCTGTCACTGTATAACACTGGGGTACAGTACTGATGGGGACGGGTCTGTCACTGTATAACACTGGAGTACAGCACTGGTGGGGACGGGTCTGTCACTGTATAACACTGGGGTACAGTACTGTTGGGGACGGGTCTGTCTCTGTATAACACTGGGTACAGTACTGGTGGGGACGGGCCTGTCACTGTATAACACTGGGGTACAGTACTGGTGGGGACGGGTCTGTCACTGTATAACACTGCGGTACAGTACTGGTGGGGGTGGGTCTGTCACTGTATAACACTGGGGTACAGTACTGGTGGGGGTGGGTCTGTCACTGCATAACACTGGGGTACAGTACTGGTGGGGACGGGTCTGTCACTGTATAACGCTGGGGCACAGTACTGGTGGGGACGGGTCTGTCACTGTATAACACTGCGGTACAGTACTGGTGGGGGTGGGCCTGTCACTGTATAACACTGGGGTACAGTACTGGTGGGGACGGGTCTGTCACTGTATAACACTGGGGTACAGTACTGGTGGGGGTGGGTCTGTCACTGTATAACGCTGGGGTAGAGTACTGGTGGGGGCGGGTCTGTCGCTGTATAACACTGGGGTACAGTACTGGTGGGGACGGGTCTGTCACTGGATAACACTGGGGTGCAGTACTGGTGGGGACGGGCCTGTCACTGTATAACACTGGGGTACAGTACTGGTGTGGACGGGTCTGTCACTGTATAACACTGGGATACAGTACTGGTGGGGACGGGTCTGTCACTGTATAACACTGGGGTACAGTACTGGTGGGGACAGGTCTGTCACTGTATAACACTGGGATACAGTACTAGTGGGGACGGGTCTGTCACTGTATAACACTGGGGTACAGTACTGGTGGGGACTGGTCTGTCACTGTATAACACTGGGCTACAGTACTGGTGGGGACGGGTCTGTCACTGTATAACACTGGGGTACAGTACTGGTGGGGACGGGTCTGTCGCTGTATAACACTGGGGTACAGTACTGGTGGGGGCGGGTCTGTCACTGTATAACACTGGGATACAGTACTGGTGGGGACGGGTCTGTCACTGTATAACACTGGGGTACAGTACTGGTGGGGACGGGTCTGTCACTGTATAACGCTGGGGTACAGTACTGGTGGGGGCGGGCCTGTCACTGTATAACACTGGGGTACAGTACTGGTGGGGACGGGTCTGGCACTGGATAACACTGGGGTACAGTACTGGTGGGGACGGGTCTGTCACTGTATAACACTGGGGTACAGTACTGGTGGGGACGGGCCTGTCACTGTATAACACTGGGGTACAGTACTGGTGGGGACGGGTCTGTCACTGGATAACACTGGGGTGCAGTACTGGTGGAGACGGGTCTGTCACTATAACGCTGGGGTACAGTACTGGTGGGGGCGGGTCTGTCACTGTATAACACTGGGGTACAGTACTGGTGGGGACGGGTCTGTCACTGTATAACCCTGGGGTACAGGACTGGTGGGGGCGGGTCTGTCACTAGAACACTGGGGTACAGTACTGGTGGGGGCGGGTCTGTCACTGTATAACACTGGGGTACAGTACTGGCGGGTACGGGTCTGTCACTGTATAACACTGGGGTACAGTACTGGTGGGGACGGGTCTGTCACTGTATAACACTGGGGTACGGTACTGGTGGGGGCAGGTCTGCACTGTATAACACTGGGGTACAGTACTGGTGGAGACGGGTCTGTCACTGTATAACACTGGGGTACAGTACTGGTGGGGACGGGTCTGTCACTGTATAACACTGGGGTACAGTACTGATGGGGACAGGTCTGTCACTGTATAACACTGGGGTACAGTACTGGTGGAGACGGGTCTGTCGCTGTATAACACTGGGGTACAGTACTGGTGGGGACGGGTCTGTCACTGTATAACACTGGGGTACAGTACTGGTGGGGACGGGTCTGTCACTGTATAACACTGGGGTACAGTACTGGTGGGGATGGGTCTGTCACTGTATAACACTGGGGCACAGTAATGGTGGGGACGGGTCTGTCACTGTATAACACTGGGGTACAGTACTGGTGGGGACGGGTCTGTCACTGTTTAACACTGGGGTACAGTAATGGTGGGGACGGGTCTGTCACTGTATAACACTGGGGTACAGTACTGGTGGGGGCTGGTCTGTCACTGGATAACACTGGGGGACAGTACTGGTGGGGGCTGGTCTGTCACTGGATAACACTGGGGGACAGTACTGGTGGGGGTGGGTCTGTCACGATAACGCTGGGGCACAGTACTGGTGGGGATGGGTCTGTCACTGTATAACACTGGGGCACAGTACTGGTGGAGACGGGTCTGTCACTGTATAACACTGGGGTACAGTACTGGTGGGGACAGGTCTGTCACTGTATAACACTGGGGTACAGTACTGGTGGGGATGGGTCTGTCACTGTATAACACTGGGGTACAGTACTGGTGGGGACGGGTCTGTCACTGCATAACACTGGGGTACAGTACTGGTGGGGACGGGTCTGTCACTGTATAACACTGGGGTACAGTACTGTTGGGGACGGGTCTGTCTCTGTATAACACTGGGTACAGTACTGGTGGGGACGGGCCTGTCACTGTATAACACTGGGGTACAGTACTGGTGGGGACGGGTCTGTCACTGTATAACACTGCGGTACAGTACTGGTGGGGGTGGGTCTGTCACTGTATAACACTGGGGTACAGTACTTGCGGGGACGGGTCTGTCACTGTATAACGCTGGGGCACAGTACTGGTGGGGACGGGTCTGTCACTGTATAACACTGCGGTACAGTACTGGTGGGGGTGGGCCTGTCACTGTATAACACTGGGGTACTGTACTGGTGGGGACGGGTCTGTCACTGTATAACACTGGGGTACAGTACTGGTGGGGGTGGGTCTGTCACTGTATAACGCTGGGGTAGAGTACTGGTGGGGGCGGGTCTGTCGCTGTATAACACTGGGGTACAGTACTGGTGGGGACGGGTCTGTCACTGTATAACACTGGGGTGCAGTACTGGTGGGGACGGGCCTGTCACTGTATAACACTGGGATACAGTTCTGGTGGGGACGGGCCTGTCACTGTATAACACTGGGGTACAGTACTGATGGGGACGGGTCTGTCACTGTATAACACTGGAGTACAGCACTGGTGGGGACGGGTCTGTCACTGTATAACACTGGGGTACAGTACTGTTGGGGACGGGTCTGTCTCTGTATAACACTGGGTACAGTACTGGTGGGGACGGGCCTGTCACTGTATAACACTGGGTACAGTACTGGTGGGGACGGGTCTGTCACTGTATAACACTGCGGTACAGTACTGGTGGGGGTGGGTCTGTCACTGTATAACACTGGGGTACAGTACTGGTGGGGGTGGGTCTGTCACTGCATAACACTGGGGTACAGTACTGGTGGGGACGGGTCTGTCACTGTATAACGCTGGGGCACAGTACTGGTGGGGACGGGTCTGTCACTGTATAACACTGCGGTACAGTACTGGTGGGGGTGGGCCTGTCACTGTATAACACTGGGGTACAGTACTGGTGGGGACGGGTCTGTCACTGTATAACACTGGGGTACAGTACTGGTGGGGGTGGGTCTGTCACTGTATAACGCTGGGGTAGAGTACTGGTGGGGGCGGGTCTGTCGCTGTATAACACTGGGGTACAGTACTGGTGGGGACGGGTCTGTCACTGGATAACACTGGGGTGCAGTACTGGTGGGGACGGGCCTGTCACTGTATAACACTGGGATACAGTACTGGTGGGGACGGGCCTGTCACTGTATAACACTGGGGTACAGTACTGATGGGGATGGGTCTGTCACTGTATAACACTGGAGTACAGCACTGGTGGGGACGGGTCTGTCACTGTATAACACTGGGGTACAGTACTGGTGGGGATGGGTCTGTCACTGGATAACACTGGGGTACAGTGCTGGTGGGGACGGGTCTGTCACTGTATAACACTGGGGTACAGTACTGGTGTGGACGGGTCTGTCACTGTATAACACTGGGATACAGTACTGGTGGGGACGGGTCTGTCACTGTATAACACTGGGGTACAGTACTGGTGGGGACAGGTCTGTCACTGTATAACACTGGGATACAGTACTAGTGGGGACGGGTCTGTCACTGTATAACACTGGGGTACAGTACTGGTGGGGACTGGTCTGTCACTGTATAACACTGGGCTACAGTACTGGTGGGGACGGGTCTGTCACTGTATAACACTGGGGTACAGTACTGGTGGGGACGGGTCTGTCGCTGTATAACACTGGGGTACAGTACTGGTGGGGGCGGGTCTGTCACTGTATAACACTGGGATACAGTACTGGTGGGGACGGGTCTGTCACTGTATAACACTGGGGTACAGTACTGGTGGGGACGGGTCTGTCACTGTATAACGCTGGGGTACAGTACTGGTGGGGGCGGGCCTGTCACTGTATAACACTGGGGTACAGTACTGGTGGGGACGGGTCTGGCACTGGATAACACTGGGGTACAGTACTGGTGGGGACGGGTCTGTCACTGTATAACACTGGGGTACAGTACTGATGGGGACGGGTCTGTCACTGTATAACACTGGGGTACAGTATTGGTGGGGGCGGGTCTGTCACTATAACACTGGGGTACAGTACTGGTGGGGACTGGTCTGTCACTGTATAACACTGGGGTACAGTACTGGTGGAGACGGGTCTGTCACTGTATAACGCTGGGGTACAGTACTGGTGGGGGCGGGTCTGTCACTGTATAACACTGGGGTACAGTACTGGTGGGTACGGGTCTGTCACTGTATAACACTGGGGTACAGTACTGGTGGGGACGGGTCTGTCACTGTATAACACTGGGGTACAGTACTGGTGGGGGCAGGTCTGTCACTGTATAACACTGGGGTACAGTACTGGTGGAGACGGGTCTGTCACTGTATAACACTGGGGTACAGTACTGGTGGTGACGGGTCTGTCACTGTAGAACACTGGGGTACAGTACTGGTGGGGACGGGTCTGTCACTGGATAACACTGGGGTACAGTACTGGTGGGGACGGGTCTGTCGCTGTATAAGACGGGTACAGTACTGGTGGGGGTGGGTCTGTCACTGTATAACACTGGGGTACAGTACTGGTGGGGATGGGTCTGTCACTGTAAAACATTGGGGTACAGTAATGGTGGGGACGGGTCTGTCACTGTTTAACACTGGGGTACAGTAATGGTGGGGACGGGTCTGTCACTGTATAACACTGGGGTACAGTACTGGTGGGGATGGGTCTGTCACTGTCTAACACTGGGGTACAGTAATGGTGAGGACGGGTCAGTCACTGTTAAACACTGGGGTACAGTACTGGTGGGGACGGGTCTGTCACTGTATAACACTGGGGTACAGTACTGGTGGGGACGGGTCTATCACTGTATTACACTGGGGTACAGTACTGGTGGGGACGTGTCTGTCACTGTATAACACTGGGGTACAGTACTGGTGGGGACGTGTCTGTCACTGTATAACACTGGGGCACAGTACTGGTGGGGACGGGTCTGTCACTGTATAACACTGGGGTACAGTACTGGTGGGGACGTGTCTGTCACTGTATAACACTGGGGTACAGTACTGGTGGGGGCTGGTCTGTCACTGGATAACACTGGGGGACAGTACTGGTGGGGGTGGGTCTGTCACGATAGCGCTGGGGCACAGTACTGGTGGGGACGGGTCTGTCACCTTATAACACTGGGGTACAGTACTGGTGGGGACGTGTCTGTCACTGTATAACACTGGGGTACAGTACTGGTGGGGGCTGGTCTGTCACTGGATAACACTGGGGGACAGTGCTGGTGGGGGTGGGTCTGTCACGATAGCGCTGGGGCACAGTACTGGTGGGGACGGGTCTGTCACTGGATAACACTGGGGTACAGTACTGGTGGGGGTGGGTCTGTCACGATAGCGCTGGGGCACAGTACTGGTGGGGACGGGTCTGTCACTGTATATCACTGGGGTACAGTACTGGTGGGGACGGGTCTGTCACTGTATAACACTGGGGTACAGTACTGGTGGTGACGGGTCTGTCACTGTATAACACTGGGGTACAGTACTGGTGGGGACGGGTCTGTCACTGGATAACACTGGGGTACAGTACTGGTGGGGACGGGTCTGTCGCTGTATAACATGGGTACAGTACTGGTAGGGGTGGGTCTGTCACTGTATAACACTGGGGTACAGTACTGGTGGGGATGGGTCTGTCACTGTAAAACATTGGGGTACAGTAATGGTGGGGACGGGTCTGTCACTGTATAACACTGGGGTACAGTACTGGTGGTGATGGGTCTGTCACTGTCTAACACTGGGGTACAGTAATGGTGAGGACGGGTCAGTCACTGTTAAACACTGGGGTACAGTACTGGTGGGGACGGGTCTGTCACTGTATAAGACTGGGGTACAGTACTGGTGGGGACGGGTCTATCACTGTTTTACACTGGGGTACAGTACTGGTGGGGACGTGTCTGTCACTGTATAACACTGGGGTACAGTACTGGTGGGGACGTGTCTGTCACTGTATAACACTGGGGCACAGTACTGGTGGGGACGGGTCTGTCGCTGTATAACACTGGGGTACAGTACTGGTGGGGACGTGTCTGTCACTGTATAACACTGGGGTACAGTACTGGTGGGGGCTGGTCTGTCACTGGATAACACTGGGGGACAGTACTGGTGGGGGTGGGTCTGTCACGATAGCGCTGGGGCACAGTACTGGTGGGGACGGGTCTGTCACTGTATAACACTGGGGTACAGTACTGGTGGGGACGTGTCTGACACTGTATAACACTGGTGTACAGTACTGGTGGGGGCTGGTCTGTCACTGGATAACACTGGGGGACAGTACTGGTGGGGGTGGGTCTGTCACGATAGCGCTGGGGCACAGTACTGGTGGGGACGGGTCTGTCACTGGATAACACTGGGGTACAGTACTGGTGGGGGTGAGTCTGTCACGATAGCGCTGGGGCACAGTACTGGTGGGGACGGGTCTGTCACTGTATAACACTGGGGTACAGTACTGGTGGGGACGGGTCTGTCACTGTATAACACTGGGGCACAGTACTGGTGGGGACGGGTCTGTCACTGTATAACACTGGGGTACAGTACTGGTGGGGACGGGTCTGTCACTGTATAACACTGGGGTACAGTACTGGTGGGGGCGGGTCTGTCACTGTATAACACTGGGGTACAGTACTGGTGGGGGCAGGTCTGTCACTGTATAACACTGGGGCACAGTACTGGTGGAGACGGGTCTGTCACTGTATAACACTGGGGTACAGTACTGGTGGTGACGGGTCTGTCACTGTATAACACTGGGGTACAGTACTGGTGGGGACGGGTCTGTCACTGTATAACACTGGGGTACAGTACTGGTGGGTACGGGTCTGTCGCTGTATAACACGGGTACAGTACTGGTGGGGGTGGGTCTGTCACTGTATAACACTGGGGTACAGTACTGGTGGGGATGGGTCTGTCACTGTATAACATTGGGGTACAGTAATGGTGGGGACGGGTCTGTCACTGTTTAACACTGGGGTACAGTAATGGTGGGGACGGGTCTGTCACTGTATAACACTGGGGTACAGTACTGGTGGGGATGGGTCTGTCACTGTATAACACTGGGGTACAGTACTGGTGGGGACGTGTCTGTCACTGTATAACACTGGGGTACAGTACTGGAGGGGGCTGGTCTGTCACTGGATAACACTGGGGGACAGTACTGGTGGGGGTGGGTCTGTCACGATAGCGCTGGGGCACAGTACTGGTGGGGACGGGTCTGTCACTGTATATCACTGGGGTACAGTACTGGTGGGGACGGGTCTGTCACTGTATAACACTGGGGTACAGTACTGGTGGTGACGGGTCAGTCACTGTTAAACACTGGGGTACAGTACTGGTGGGGACGGGTCTGTCACTGTATAACACTGGGGTACAGTACTGGTGGGGACGGGTCTATCACTGTATTACACTGGGGTACAGTACTGGTGGGGACGTGTCTGTCACTGTATAACACTGGGGTACAGTACTGGTGGGGACGTGTCTGTCACTGTATAACACTGGGGCACAGTACTGGTGGGGACGGGTCTGTCACTGTATAACACTGGGGTACAGTACTGGTGGGGACGTGTCTGTCACTGTATAACACTGGGGTACAGTACTGGTGGGGGCTGGTCTGTCACTGGATAACACTGGGGGACAGTACTGGTGGGGGTGAGTCTGTCACGATAGCGCTGGGGCACAGTACTGGTGGGGACGGGTCTGTCACTGTATAACACTGGGGTACAGTACTGGTGGGGACGTGTCTGTCACTGTATAACACTGGGGTACAGTACTGGTGGGGGCTGGTCTGTCACTGGATAACACTGGGGGACAGTACTGGTGGGGGTGGGTCTGTCACGATAGCGCTGGGGCACAGTACTGGTGGGGACGGGTCTGTCACTGTATAACACTGGGGTACAGTACTGGTGGGGACGTGTCTGTCACTGTATAACACTGGGGTACAGTACTGGTGGGGGCTGGTCTGTCACTGGATAACACTGGGGGACAGTACTGGTGGGGGTGGGTCTGTCACGATAGCGCTGGGGCACAGTACTGGTGGGGACGGGTCTGTCACTGGATAACACTGGGGTACAGTACTGGTGGGGGTGGGTCTGTCACGATAGCGCTGGGGCACAGTACTGGTGGGGACGGGTCTGTCACTGCATATCACTGGGGTACAGTACTGGTGGGGACGGGTCTGTCACTGTATAACACTGGGGTACAGTACTGGTGGTGACGGGTCTGTCACTGTATAACACTGGGGTACAGTACTGGTGGGGACGGGTCTGTCACTGGATAACACTGGGGTACAGTACTGGTGGGGACGGGTCTGTCGCTGTATAACACGGGTACAGTACTGGTGGGGGTGGGTCTGTCACTGTATAACACTGGGGTACAGTACTGGTGGGGATGGGTCTGTCACTGTAAAACATTGGGGTACAGTAATGGTGGGGACGGGTCTGTCACTGTATAACACTGGGGTACAGTACTGGTGGGGATGGGTCTGTCACTGTCTAACACTGGGGTACAGTAATGGTGAGGACGGGTCAGTCACTGTATAACACTGGGGCACAGTACTGGTGGGGACGGGTCTGTCACTGTATAACACTGGGGTACAGTACTGGTGGGGACGTGTCTGTCACTGTATAACACTGGGGTACAGTACTGGTGGGGGCTGGTCTGTCACTGGATAACACTGGGGGACAGTACTGGTGGGGGTGGGTCTGTCACGATAGCGCTGGGACACAGTACTGGTGGGGACGGGTCTGTCACTGTATAACACTGGGGCACAGTACTGGTGGGGACGGGTCTGTCACTGTATAACACTGGGGTACTGTACTGGTGGAGACGGGTTTGTCACTGTATAACACTGCGGTACAGTACTGGTGGGGGCAGGTCTGTCACTGTATAACACTGGGGTACAGTACTGGTGGGGACGGGTCTGTCATTGTATAACATTCGGGTGCAGTACTGGTGCGGACGGGTCTGTCTCTGTATAACACTGGGTACAGTACTGGTGGGGACGGGCCTGTCACTGTATAACACTGGGGTACAGTACTGGTGGGGACGGGTCTGTCACTGTATAACACTGGGGTACAGTACTGTTGGGGACGGGTCTGTCTCTGTATTACACTGGGTACAGTACTGGTGGGGACGGGCCTGTCACTGTATAACACTGAGGTACAGTACTGGTGGGGACGGGTCTGTCACCGTATAACACTGCGGTACAGTACTGGTGGGGGTGGGCCTGTCACTGTATAACGCTGGGGTAGAGTACTGGTGGGGGCGGGTCTGTCGCTGTATAACTCTGGGGTACAGTACTGGTGGGGACGGGTCTGTCACTGTATAACACTGGGGTGCAGTACTGGTGGGGACGGGCCTGTCACTGTATAACACTGGGATACAGTACTGGTGGGGACGGGTCTGTCACTGTATAACACTGGGGTACAGTACTGATGGGGACGGGTCTGTCACTGTATAACACTGGAGTACAGCACTGGTGGGGACGGGCCTGTCACTGTATAACACTGGGGTACAGTACTTGTGGGGATGGGTCTGTCACTGGATAACACTGGGGTACAGTGCTGGTGGGGACGGGTCTGTCACTGTATAACACTGGGGCACAGTACTGGTGGGGACGGGTCTGTCACTGTATAACACTGGGATACAGTACTGGTGGGGACAGGTCTGTCACTGTATAACACTGGGGTACAGTACTGGTGGGGACAGGTCTGTCACTGTATAACACTGGGGTACAGTACTGGTGGGGGTGGGCCTGTCACTGGATAACACTGGGGTACAGTGCTGGTGGGGGCGGGTCTGTCACTATCACACTGGGATACAGTACTAGTGGGGACGGGTCTGTCACTGTATTACACTGGGGTACAGTACTGGTGGGGACAGGTCTTTCACTGTATAACACTGGGATACAGTACTGGTGGGGACTGGTCTGTCACTGGATAACACTGGGGTACAGTGCTGGTGGGGACGGGTCTGTCACTGTATAACACTGGGGCACAGTACTGGTGGGGACGGGTCTGTCACTGTATAACACTGGGATACAGTACTGGTGGGGACAGGTCTGTCACTGTATAACACTGGGGTACAGCACTGGTGGGGATGGGTCTGTCACTGGATAACACTGGGGTACAGTACTGGTGGGGACGGGCCTGTCACTGTATAACACTGGGGTACAGTACTGGTGGGGACGGGTCTGTCACTGTATAACCCTGGTGTACAGTACTGGTGGGGGCGGGTCTGTCACTATAACACTGGGGTACAGTGCTGGTGGGGACGGGTCTGTCACTGTATAACACTGGGGTACAGTACTGGTGGGGGCGGGTCTGTCACTGTATAACACTGGGGTACAGTACTGGTGGGTACGGGTCTGTCACTGTATAACACTGGGGTACAGTACTAGTGGGGACGGGTCTGTCACTGTATAACACTGGGGTACAGTACTGGTGGGGGCAGGTCTGTCACTGTATAACACTGGGGTAGAGTACTGGTGGGGACGGGTCTGTCACTGTATAACACTGGGGTACAGTACTGATGGGGATGGGTCTGTCACTGTATAACACTGGGGTACAGTACTGATGGGGATGGGTCTGTCACTGTATAACACTGCGGTACAGTACTGGTGGGGACGGGTCTGTCGCTGTATAACACTGGGGTACTGTACTGGTGGAGACGGGTCTGTCACTGTATAACACTGCGGTACAGTACTGGTGGGGGCAGGTCTGTCACTGTATAACACTGGGGTACAGTACTGGTGGGGACGGGTCTGTCACTGTATAACACTCGGGTGCAGTACTGGTGCGGACGGGTCTGTCTCTGTATAACACTCGGTACAGTACTGGTGGGGACGGGTCTGTCACTGTATAACACTGGGGTACTGTACTGGTGGAGACGGGTCTGTCACTGTATAACACTGCGGTACAGTACTGGTGGGGGCAGGTCTGTCACTGTATAACACTGGGGTACAGTACTGGTGGGGACGGGTCTGTCACTGTATAACACTCGGGTGCAGTACTGGTGCGGACGGGTCTGTCTCTGTATAACACTGGGGTACAGTACTGGTGGGGACGGGTCTGTCACTGTATAACACTGCGGTACAGTACTGGTGGGGGTGGGTCTGTCACTGTATAACGCTGGGGCACAGTACTGGTGGAGACGGGTCTGTCACTGTATAACACTGGGGTACAGTGCTCGTGGGGACGGGTCTGTCACTGTATAACGCTGGGGTACAGCACTGGTGGGGACGGGCCTGTCACTGTATAACACTGGGGTACAGTACTGGTGGGGACGGGTCTGTCACTGGATAACACTGGGGTACAGTGCTGGTGGGGACAGGTCTGTCACTGTATAACACCGGGGTACAGTACTGGTGGGGACGGGTCTGTCACTGTATAACACTGCGGTACAGTACTGGTGGGGGTGGGTCTGTCACTGTATAACACTGGGGTACAGTACTGGTGGGGACGGGTCTGTCACTGTATAACACTGGGGTACAGTACTGGTGGGGACGGGTCTGTCGCTGTATAACATTGGGGTACTGTACTGGTGGAGACGGGTCTGTCACTGTATAACACTGCGGTACAGTACTGGTGGGGGCAGGTCTGTCACTGTATAACACTGGGGTACAGTACTGGTGGGGACGGGTCTGTCACTGTATAACACTCGGGTGCAGTACTGGTGCGGACGGGTCTGTCTCTGTATAACACTGGGTACAGTACTGGTGGGGACGGGTCTGTCACTGTATAACACTGCGGTACAGTACTGGTGGGGGTGGGTCTGTCACTGTATAACGCTGGGGCACAGTACTGGTGGAGACGGGTCTGTCACTGTATAACACTGGGGTACAGTGCTCGTGGGGACGTGTCTGTCACTGTATAACGCTGGGGTACAGCACTGGTTGGGACGGGCCTGTCACTGTATAACACTGGGGTACAGTACTGGTGGGGACGGGTCTGTCACTGGATAACACTGGGGTACAGTACTGGTGGAGACGGGTCTGTCACTATAACGCTGGGGTACAGTACTGGTGGGGGCGGGTCTGTCACTGTATAACACTGGGGTACAGTACTGGTGGGGACGGGTCTGTCACTGTATAACCCTGGGGTACAGGACTGGTGGGGGCGGGTCTGTCACTAGAACACTGGGGTACAGTACTGGTGGGGGCGGGTCTGTCACTGTATAACACTGGGGTACAGTACTGGTGGGTACGGGTCTGTCACTGTATAACACTGGGGTACAGTACTGGTGGGGACGGGTCTGTCACTGTATAACACTGGGGTACGGTACTGGTGGGGATGGGTCTGTCACTGTATAACACTGGGGTACAGTACTGGTGGGGATGGGTCTGTCACTGTATAACACTGGGGTACGGTACTGGTGGGGGCAGGTCTGTCACTGTATAACACTGGGGTACAGTACTGGTGGGGACGGGTCTGTCACTGTATAACACTGGGGTACAGTACTGGTGGAGACGGGTCTGTCACTGTATAACACTGGGGTACAGTACTGGTGGGGACGGGTCTGTCACTGTATAACACTGGGGTACAGTACTGATGGGGACAGGTCTGTCACTGCATAACACTGGGGTACAGTACTGGTGGGGACGGGTTAGTCACTGTATAACACTGGGGTACAGTACTGGTGGAGACGGGTCTGTCACTGTATAACACTGGGGTACAGTACTGGTGGGGACGGGTCTGTCACTGTATAACACTGGGGTACAGTACTGGTGGGGACGGGTCTGTCGCTGTATAACACTGGGGTACAGTACTGGTGAGGTTGGGTCTGTCACTGTATAACACTGGGGTACAGTACTGGTGGGGACGGGTCTGTCACTGTATAACACTGGGGTACAGTACTGGTGGGGGCTGGTCTGTCACTGGATAACACTGGGGGACAGTACTGGTGGGGGTGGGTCTGTCACGATAACGCTGGGGCACAGTACTGGTGGGGATGGGTCTGTCACTGTATAACACTGGGGCACAGTACTGGTGGGGACGGGTCTGTCACTGTATAACACTGGGGTACAGTACTGGTGGGGACGGGTCTGTCACTGTATAACACTGGGGTACAGTACTGGTGGGGATGGGTCTGTCACTATATAACACTGGGGTACAGTACTGATGGGGATGGGTCTGTCACTGTATAACACTGGGGTACAGTACTGTTGGGTACGGGTCTGTCTCTGTATAACACTGGGGTACAGTACTGGTGGGGACGGGTCTGTCGCTGTATAACACTGGGGTACAGTACTGGTGGGGACGGGCCTGTCACTGTATAACACTGGGGTACAGTACTGGTGGGGACGGGTCTGTCACTGTATAACACTGCGGTACAGTACTGGTGGGGGTGGGTCTGTCACTGTATAACGCTGGGGCACAGTACTGGTGGGGGTGGGCCTGTCACTGTATAACACTGGGGTACAGTACTGGTGGGGACGGGTCTGTCACTGTATAACACTGGGGTACAGTACTGGTGGGGACGGGTCTGTCTCTGTATAACACTGGGTACAGTACTGGTGGGGACGGGCCTGTCACTGTATAACACTGGGGTATAGTACTGGTGGAGACGGGTCTGTCACTGTATAACACTGGGGTACAGTACTGGTGGGGACGGGTCTGTCACTGTATAACACTGGGGTACAGTACTGATGGGGACAGGTCTGTCACTGTATAACACTGGGGTACAATACTGGTGGAGACGGGTCTGTCAATGTATAACACTGGGGTACAGTACTGGTGGGGACGGGTCTGTCACTGTATAACACTGGGGTACAGTACTGGTGGGGACGGGTCTGTCACTGTATAACACTGGGGTACAGTACTGGTGGGGACGGGTCTGTCGCTGTATAACACTGGGGTACAGTACTGGTGGGGACGGGTCTGTCACTGTATAACACTGGGGTACAGTACTGGTGGGGACGGGTCTGTCACTGTATAACACTGGGGTACAGTACTGGTGGGGACGGGTCTGTCGCTGTATAACACTGGGGTACAGTACTGGTGAGGTTGGGTCTGTCACTGTATAACACTGGGGTACAGTACTGGTGGGGACGGGTCTGTCACTGTTTAACACTGGGGTACAGTAATGGTGGGGACGGGTCTGTCACTGTATAACACTGGGGTACAGTACTGGTGGCGGCTGGTCTGTCACTGGATAACACTGGGGGACAGTACTGGTGGGGGTGGGTCTGTCACGATAACGCTGGGGCACAGTACTGGTGGGGATGGGTCTGTCACTGTATAACACTGGGGCACAGTACTGGTGGGGACGGGTCTGTCACTGTATATCACTGGGGTACAGTACTGGTGGAGACGGGTCTGTCACTGTATAACACTGGGGTACAGTACTGGTGGGGACGGGTCTGTCACTGTATAACACTGGGGTACAGTACTGGTGGGGACGGGTCTGTCACTGTATAACACTGGGGTACAGTACTGGTGGGGATGGGTCTGTCACTGTATAACACTGGGGTACAGTACTGATGGGGATGGGTCTGTCACTGTATAACACTGGGGTACAGTACTGTTGGGGACGGGTCTGTCTCTGTATAACACTGGGTACAGTACTGGTGGGGACGGGCCTGTCACTGTATAACACTGGGGTACAGTACTGGTGGGGACGGGTCTGTCACTGTATAACACTGCGGTACAGTACTGGTGGGGGTGGGTCTGTCACTGTATAACGCTGGGGCACGGTACTGGTGGGGACGGGTCTGTCACTGTATAACACTGCGGTACAGTACTGGTGGGGGTGGGCCTGTCACTGTATAACACTGGGGTACAGTACTGGTGGGGACGGGTCTGTCACTGTATAACACTGGGGTACAGTACTGGTGGGGGTGGGTCTGTCACTGTATAACGCTGGGGTAGAGTACTGGTGGGGGCGGGACTGTCTCTGTATAACACTGGGGTACAGTACTGGTGGGGACGGGTCTGTCGCTGTATAACACTGGGGTACAGTACTGGTGGGGGTGGGTCTGTCACTGTATAACACTGGGGTACAGTACTGGTGGGGACGGGTCTGTCACTGTATAACCCTGGGGTGCAGTACTGGTGGGGACGGGCCTGTCACTGTATAACACTGGGGTACAGTACTGGTGGGGACGGGTCTGTCACTGTATAACACTGGGATACAGTACTGGTGGGGACGGGCCTGTCACTGTATAACACTGGGGTACAGTACTGATGGGGACGGGTCTGTCACTGTATAACACTGGAGTACAGCACTGGTGGGGACGGGTCTGTCACTGTATAACACTGGGGTACAGTACTGGTGGGGATGGGTCTGTCACTGGATAACACTGGGGTACAGTGCTGGTGGGGACGAGTCTGTCACTGTATAACACTGGGGTACAGTACTGGTGTGGACGGGTCTGTCACTGTATAACACTGGGGTACAGTACTGGTGGGGGCGGGCCTGTCACTGTATAACACTGGGGTACAGTACTGGTGGGGACGGGTCTGTCACTGGATAACACTGGGGTACAGTACTGGTGGGGACGGGTCTGTCACTGTATAACACTGGGGTACTGTACTGATGGGGACGGGTCTGTCACTGTATAACACTGGGGTACAGTACTGGTGGGGGCGGGTCTGTCACTATAACACTGGGGTACAGTGCTGGTGGGGACTGGTCTGTCACTGTATAACACTGGGGTACAGTACTGGTGGAGACGGGTCTGTCACTGTATAACGCTGGGGTACAGTACTGGTGGGGGCGGGTCTGTCACTGTATAACACTGGGGTACAGTACTGGTGGGTACGGGTCTGTCACTGTATAACACTGGGGTACAGTACTAGTGGGGACGGGTCTGTCACTGTATAACACTGGGGTATAGTACTGGTGGGGGCAGGTCTGTCACTGAATAACACTGGCGTACAGTACTGGTGGAGACGGGTCTGTCACGGTATAACACTGGGGTACAGTACTGGTGGGGACGGGTCTGTCACTGTATAACACTGGGGCACAGTACTGGTGGGGACGGGTCTGTCACTGTATAACACTGGGGTACAGTACTGGTGGGGACGGGTCTGTCACTGTATAACACTGGGGTACAGTACTGGTGGGGGCGGGTCTGTCACTGTATAACACTGGGGTACAGTACTGGTGGGGGCAGGTCTGTCACTGTATAACACTGGGGCACAGTACTGGTGGAGACGGGTCTGTCACTGTATAACACTGGGGTACAGTACTGGTGGTGACGGGTCTGTCACTGTATAACACTGGGGTACAGTACTGGTGGGGACGGGTCTGTCACTGTATAACACTGGGGTACAGTACTGGTGGGGACGGGTCTGTCGCTGTATAACACGGGTACAGTACTGGTGGGGGTGGGTCTGTCACTGTATAACACTGGGGTACAGTACTGGTGGGGATGGGTCTGTCACTGTATAACATTGGGGTACAGTAATGGTGGGGACGGGTCTGTCACTGTTTAACACTGGGGTACAGTAATGGTGGGGACGGGTCTGTCACTGTATAACACTGGGGTACAGTACTGGTGGAGACGGGTCTGTCACTGTATAACACTGGGGTACAGTACTGGTGGGGACGGGTCTGTCACTGTATAACACTGGGGTACAGTACTGATGGGGACAGGTCTGTCACTGCATAACACTGGGGTACAGTACTGGTGGGGACGGGTTAGTCACTGTATAACACTGGGGTACAGTACTGGTGGAGACGGGTCTGTCACTGTATAACACTGGGGTACAGTACTGGTGGGGACGGGTCTGTCACTGTATAACACTGGGGTACAGTACTGGTGGGGACGGGTCTGTCGCTGTATAACACTGGGGTACAGTACTGGTGAGGTTGGGTCTGTCACTGTATAACACTGGGGTACAGTACTGGTGGGGACGGGTCTGTCGCTGTATAACACTGGGGTACAGTACTGGTGAGGTTGGGTCTGTCACTGTATAACACTGGGGTACAGTACTGGTGGGGACGGGTCTGTCACTGTTTAACACTGGGGTACAGTACTGGTGGGGACGGGTCTGTCACTGTTTAACACTGGGGTACAGTACTGGTGGGGACGGGCCTGTCACTGTATAGCACAGGGGTACAGTACTGGTGGGGACGGGTCTGTCACTGTATAACACTGGGGTACAGTACTGGTGGGGACGGGTCTGTCACTGTATAACACTGGGGTACAGTACTGGTGGGGACGGCTCTGTCACTGTTTAACACTGGGGTACAGTAATGGTGGGGACGGGTCTGTCACTGTATAACACTGGGGTACAGTACTGGTGGGGGCTGGTCTGTCACTGGATAACACTGGGGGACAGTACTGGTGGGGGTGGGTCTGCCACGATAACGCTGGGGCACAGTACTGGTGGGGATGGGTCTGTCACTGTATAACACTGGGGCACAGTACTGGTGGGGACGGGTCTGTCACTGTATAACACTGGGGTACAGTACTGGTGGGGACGGGTCTGTCACTGTATAACACTGGGGTACAGTACTGGTGGGGATGGGTCTGTCACTATATAACACTGGGGTACAGTACTGATGGGGATGGGTCTGTCACTGTATAACACTGGGGTACAGTACTGTTGGGTACGGGTCTGTCTCTGTATAACACTGGGGTACAGTACTGGTGGGGACGGGTCTGTCGCTGTATAACACTGGGGTACAGTACTGGTGGGGACGGGCCTGTCACTGTATAACACTGGGGTACAGTACTGGTGGGGACGGGTCTGTCACTGTATAACACTGCGGTACAGTACTGGTGGGGGTGGGTCTGTCACTGTATAACGCTGGGGCACAGTACTGGTGGGGGTGGGCCTGTCACTGTATAACACTGGGGTACAGTACTGGTGGGGACGGGTCTGTCACTGTATAACACTGGGGTACAGTACTGGTGGGGACGGGTCTGTCTCTGTATAACACTGGGTACAGTACTGGTGGGGACGGGCCTGTCACTGTATAACACTGGGGTATAGTACTGGTGGAGACGGGTCTGTCACTGTATAACACTGGGGTACAGTACTGGTGGGGACGGGTCTGTCACTGTATAACACTGGGGTACAGTACTGATGGGGACAGGTCTGTCACTGTATAACACTGGGGTACAATACTGGTGGAGACGGGTCTGTCAATGTATAACACTGGGGTACAGTACTGGTGGGGACGGGTCTGTCACTGTATAACACTGGGGTACAGTACTGGTGGGGACGGGTCTGTCACTGTATAACACTGGGGTACAGTACTGGTGGGGACGGGTCTGTCGCTGTATAACACTGGGGTACAGTACTGGTGGGGACGGGTCTGTCACTGTATAACACTGGGGTACAGTACTGGTGGGGACGGGTCTGTCACTGTATAACACTGGGGTACAGTACTGGTGGGGACGGGTCTGTCGCTGTATAACACTGGGGTACAGTACTGGTGAGGTTGGGTCTGTCACTGTATAACACTGGGGTACAGTACTGGTGGGGACGGGTCTGTCACTGTATAACACTGGGGTACAGTACTGGTGGCGGCTGGTCTGTCACTGGATAACACTGGGGGACAGTACTGGTGGGGGTGGGTCTGTCACGATAACGCTGGGGCACAGTACTGGTGGGGATGGGTCTGTCACTGTATAACACTGGGGCACAGTACTGGTGGGGACGGGTCTGTCACTGTATAACACTGGGGTACAGTACTGGTGGAGACGGGTCTGTCACTGTATAACACTGGGGTACAGTACTGGTGGGGACGGGTCTGTCACTGTATAACACTGGGGTACAGTACTGGTGGGGACGGGTCTGTCACTGTATAACACTGGGGTACAGTACTGGTGGGGATGGGTCTGTCACTGTATAACACTGGGGTACAGTACTGATGGGGATGGGTCTGTCACTGTATAACACTGGGGTACAGTACTGTTGGGGACGGGTCTGTCTCTGTATAACACTGGGTACAGTACTGGTGGGGACGGGCCTGTCACTGTATAACACTGGGGTACAGTACTGGTGGGGACGGGTCTGTCACTGTATAACACTGCGGTACAGTACTGGTGGGGGTGGGTCTGTCACTGTATAACGCTGGGGCACAGTACTGGTGGGGACGGGTCTGTCACTGTATAACACTGCGGTACAGTACTGGTGGGGGTGGGCCTGTCACTGTATAACACTGGGGTACAGTACTGGTGGGGACGGGTCTGTCACTGTATAACACTGGGGTACAGTACTGGTGGGGGTGGGTCTGTCACTGTATAACGCTGGGGTAGAGTACTGGTGGGGGCGGGACTGTCTCTGTATAACACTGGGGTACAGTACTGGTGGGGACGGGTCTGTCGCTGTATAACACTGGGGTACAGTACTGGTGGGGGTGGGTCTGTCACTGTATAACACTGGGGTACAGTACTGGTGGGGACGGGTCTGTCACTGTATAACCCTGGGGTGCAGTACTGGTGGGGACGGGCCTGTCACTGTATAACACTGGGGTACAGTACTGGTGGGGACGGGTCTGTCACTGTATAACACTGGGATACAGTACTGGTGGGGACGGGCCTGTCACTGTATAACACTGGGGTACAGTACTGATGGGGACGGGTCTGTCACTGTATAACACTGGAGTACAGCACTGGTGGGGACGGGTCTGTCACTGTATAACACTGGGGTACAGTACTGGTGGGGATGGGTCTGTCACTGGATAACACTGGGGTACAGTGCTGGTGGGGACGAGTCTGTCACTGTATAACACTGGGGTACAGTACTGGTGTGGACGGGTCTGTCACTGTATAACACTGGGGTACAGTACTGGTGGGGGCGGGCCTGTCACTGTATAACACTGGGGTACAGTACTGGTGGGGACGGGTCTGTCACTGGATAACACTGGGGTACAGTACTGGTGGGGACGGGTCTGTCACTGTATAACACTGGGGTACTGTACTGATGGGGACGGGTCTGTCACTGTATAACACTGGGGTACAGTACTGGTGGGGGCGGGTCTGTCACTATAACACTGGGGTACAGTGCTGGTGGGGACTGGTCTGTCACTGTATAACACTGGGGTACAGTACTGGTGGAGACGGGTCTGTCACTGTATAACGCTGGGGTACAGTACTGGTGGGGGCGGGTCTGTCACTGTATAACACTGGGGTACAGTACTGGTGGGTACGGGTCTGTCACTGTATAACACTGGGGTACAGTACTGGTGGGGACGGGTCTGTCACTGTATAACACTGGGGTATAGTACTGGTGGGGGCAGGTCTGTCACTGAATAACACTGGCGTACAGTACTGGTGGAGACGGGTCTGTCACGGTATAACACTGGGGTACAGTACTGGTGGTGACGGGTCTGTCACTGTATAACACTGGGGTACAGTACTGGTGGGGACGGGTCTGTCACTGGATAACACTGGGGTACAGTACTGGTGGGGACGGGTCTGTCGCTGTATAAGACGGGTACAGTACTGGTGGGGGTGGGTCTGTCACTGTATAACACTGGGGTACAGTACTGGTGGGGATGGGTCTGTCACTGTAAAACATTGGGGTACAGTAATGGTGGGGACGGGTCTGTCACTGTTTAACACTGGGGTACAGTAATGGTGGGGACGGGTCTGTCACTGTATAACACTGGGGTACAGTACTGGTGGGGATGGGTCTGTCACTGTCTAACACTGGGGTACAGTAATGGTGAGGACGGGTCAGTCACTGTTAAACACTGGGGTACAGTACTGGTGGGGACGGGTCTGTCACTGTATAACACTGGGGTACAGTACTGGTGGGGACGGGTCTATCACTGTATTACACTGGGGTACAGTACTGGTGGGGACGTGTCTGTCACTGTATAACACTGGGGTACAGTACTGGTGGGGACGTGTCTGTCACTGTATAACACTGGGGCACAGTACTGGTGGGGACGGGTCTGTCACTGTATAACACTGGGGTACAGTACTGGTGGGGACGTGTCTGTCACTGTATAACACTGGGGTACAGTACTGGTGGGGGCTGGTCTGTCACTGGATAACACTGGGGGACAGTACTGGTGGGGGTGGGTCTGTCACGATAGCGCTGGGGCACAGTACTGGTGGGGACGGGTCTGTCACTGTATAACACTGGGGTACAGTACTGGTGGGGACGTGTCTGTCACTGTATAACACTGGGGTACAGTACTGGTGGGGGCTGGTCTGTCACTGGATAACACTGGGGGACAGTACTGGTGGGGGTGGGTCTGTCACGATAGCGCTGGGGCACAGTACTGGTGGGGACGGGTCTGTCACTGGATAACACTGGGGTACAGTACTGGTGGGGGTGGGTCTGTCACGATAGCGCTGGGGCACAGTACTGGTGGGGACGGGTCTGTCACTGTATATCACTGGGGTACAGTACTGGTGGGGACGGGTCTGTCACTGTATAACACTGGGGTACAGTACTGGTGGTGACGGGTCTGTCACTGTATAACACTGGGGTACAGTACTGGTGGGGACGGGTCTGTCACTGGATAACACTGGGGTACAGTACTGGTGGGGACGGGTCTGTCGCTGTATAACACGGGTACAGTACTGGTGGGGGTGGGTCTGTCACTGTATAACACTGGGGTACAGTGCTGGTGGGGATGGGTCTGTCACTGTAAAACATTGGGGTACAGTAATGGTGTGGACGGATCTGTCACTGTATAACACTGGGGTACAGTACTGGTGGGGATGGGTCTGTCACTGTCTAACACTGGGGTACAGTAATGGTGAGGACGGGTCAGTCACTGTTAAACACTGGGGTACAGTACTGGTGGGGACGGGTCTGTCACTGTATAACACTGGGGTACAGTACTGGTGGGGACGGGTCTATCACTGTATTACACTGGGGTACAGTACTGGTGGGGACGTGTCTGTCACTGTATAACACTGGGGTACAGTACTGGTGGGGACGTGTCTGTCACTGTATAACACTGAGGCACAGTACTGGTGGGGACGGGTCTGTCACTGTATAACACTGGGGTACAGTACTGGTGGGGACGTGTCTGTCACTGTATAACACTGGGGTACAGTACTGGTGGGGGCTGGTCTGTCACTGGATAACACTGGGGGACAGTACTGGTGGGGGTGGGTCTGTCACGATAGCGCTGGGGCACAGTACTGGTGGGGACGGGTCTGTCACTGTATAACACTGGGGTACAGTACTGGTGGGGGCTGGCCTGTCACTGGATAACACTGGGGGACAGTACTGGTGGGGGTGGGTCTGTCACGATAGCGCTGGGGCACAGTACTGGTGGGGACGGGTCTGTCACTGGATAACACTGGGGTACAGTACTGGTGGGGACGGGTCTGTCACTGTATAACACTGGGGCACAGTACTGGTGGGGACGGGTCTGTCACTGTATAACACTAGGGTACAGTACTGGTGGGGACGGGTCTGTCACTGTATTACACTGGGGTACAGTACTGGTGGGGACGGGTCTGTCACTGTATAACACTGGGGTACAGTACTGGTGGGGGCAGGTCTGTCACTGTATAACACTGGGGCACAGTACTGGTGGAGACGGGTCTGTCACTGTATAACACTGGGGTACAGTACTGGTGGTGACGGGTCTGTCACTGTATAACACTGGGGTACAGTACTGGTGGGGACGGGTCTGTCACTCTATAACACTGGGGTACAGTACTGGTGGGGACGGGTCTGTCGCTGTATAACACGGGTACAGTACTGGTGGGGGTGGGTCTGTCACTGTATAACACTGGGGTACAGTACTGGTGGGGATGGGTCTGTCACTGTATAACATTGCGGTACAGTAATGGTGGGGACGGGTCTGTCACTGTTTAACACTGGGGTACAGTAATGGTGGGGACGGGTCTGTCACTGTATAACACTGGGGTACAGTACTGGTGGGGATGGGTCTGTCACTGTATAACACTGGGGTACAGTACTGGTGGGGACGTGTCTGTCACTGTATAACACTGGGGTACAGTACTGGAGGGGGCTGGTCTGTCACTGGATAACACTGGGGGACAGTACTGGTGTGGGTGGGTCTGTCACGATAGCGCTGGGGCACAGTACTGGTGGGGACGGGTCTGTCACTGTATATCACTGGGGTACAGTACTGGTGGGGACGGGTCTGTCACTGTATAACACTGGGGTACAGTACTGGTGGTGACGGGTCAGTCACTGTTAAACACTAGGGTACAGTACTGGTGGGGACGGGTCTGTCACTATAACACTGGGGTACAGTACTGGTGGGGACGGGTCTATCACTGTATTACACTGGGGTACAGTACTGGTGGGGACGTGTCTGTCACTGTATAACACTGGGGTACAGTACTGGTGGGGACGTGTCTGTCACTGTATAACACTGGGGCACAGTACTGGTGGGGACGGGTCTGTCACTGTATAACACTGGGGTACAGTACTGGTGGGGACGTGTCTGTCACTGTATAACACTGGGGTACAGTACTGGTGGGGGCTGGTCTGTCACTGGATAACACTGGGGGACAGTACTGGTGGGGGTGGGTCTGTCACGATAGCGCTGGGGCACAGTACTGGTGGGGACGGGTCTGTCACTGTATAACACTGGGGTACAGTACTGGTGGGGACGTGTCTGTCACTGTATAACACTGGGGTACAGTACTGGTGGGGGCTGGTCTGTCACTGGATAACACTGGGGGACAGTACTGGTGGGGGTGGGTCTGTCACGATAGCGCTGGGGCACAGTACTGGTGGGGACGGGTCTGTCACTGTATATCACTGGGGTACAGTACTGGTGGGGACGGGTCTGTCACTGTATAACACTGGGGTACAGTACTGGTGGTGACGGGTCTGTCACTGTATAACACTGGGGTACAGTACTGGTGGGGACGGGTCTGTCGCTGTATAACACGGGTACAGTACTGGTGGGGGTGGGTCTGTCACTGTATAACACTGGGGTACAGTACTGGTGGGGATGGGTCTGTCACTGTAAAACATTGGGGTACAGTAATGGTGGGGACGGGTCTGTCACTGTATAACACTGGGGTACAGTACTGGTGGGGATGGGTCTGTCACTGTCTAACACTGGGGTACACTAATGGTGAGGACGGGTCAGTCACTGTATAACACTGGGGCACAGTACTGGTGGGGACGGGTCTGTCACTGTATAACACTGGGGTACAGTACTGGTGGGGACGTGTCTGTCACTGTATAACACTGGGGTACAGTACTGGTGGGGGCTGGTCTGTCACTGGATAACACTGGGGGACAGTACTGGTGGGGGTGGGTCTGTCACGATAGCGCTGGGGCACAGTACTGGTGGGGACGGGTCTGTCACTGTATAACACTGGGGTACTGTACTGGTGGAGACGGGTTTGTCACTGTATAACACTGCGGTACAGTACTGGTGGGGGCAGGTCTGTCACTGTATAACACTGGGGTACAGTACTGGTGGGGACGGGTCTGTCATTGTATAACATTCGGGTGCAGTTCTGGTGCGGACGGGTCTGTCTCTGTATAACACTGGGTACAGTACTGGTGGGGACGGGCCTGTCACTGTATAACACTGGGGTACAGTACTGGTGGGGACGGGTCTGTCACTGTATAACACTGGGGTACAGTACTGTTGGGGACGGGTCTGTCTCTGTATTACACTGGGTACAGTACTGGTGGGGACGGGCCTGTCACTGTATAACACTGAGGTACAGTACTGGTGGGGACGGGTCTGTCACTGTATAACACTGCGGTACAGTACTGGTGGGGGTGGGTCTGTCACTGTATAACGCTGGGGCACAGTACTGGTGGGGACGGGTCTGTCACTGTATAACACTGCGGTACAGTACTGGTGGGGGTGGGCCTGTGACTGTATAACGCTGGGGTAGAGTACTGGTGGGGACGGGTCTGTCACTGTATAACACTGGGGTGCAGTACTCGTGGGGACGGGCCTGTCACTGTATAACACTGGGATACAGTACTGGTGGGGACGGGTCTGTCACTGTATAACACTGGGGTACAGTACTGATGGGGACGGGTCTGTCACTGTATAACACTGGAGTACAGCACTGGTGGGGACGGGCCTGTCACTGTATAACACTGGGGTACAGTACTGGTGGGGATGGGTCTGTCACTGGATAACACTGGGATACAGTGCTGGTGGGGACGGGTCTGTCACTGTATAACACTGGGGCACAGTACTGGTGGGGACGGGTCTGTCACTGTATAACACTGGGATACAGTACTGGTGGGGACAGGTCTGTCACTGTATAACACTGGGGTACAGTACTGGTGGGGACAGGTCTGTCACTGTATAACACTGGGGTACAGTACTGGTGGGGGTGGGCCTGTCACTGGATAACACTGGGGTACAGTGCTGGTGGGGGCGGGTCTGTCACTATAACACTGGGATACAGTACTAGTGGGGACGGGTCTGTCACTGTATTACACTGGGGTACAGTACTGGTGGGGACAGGTCTGTCACTGTATAACACTGGGATACAGTACTGGTGGGGACTGGTCTGTCGCTGTATAACACTGGGATACAGTACTGGTGGGGACGGGTCTGTCACTGTATAACGCTGGGGTACAGTACTGGTGGGGGTGGGTCTGTCACTGTATAACACTGGGGTACAGTACTGGTGGGGACGGGTCTGTCACTGTATAACACTGGGGTACAGTACTGGTGGGGACGGGTCTGTCACTGTATAACACTGGGGTACAGTACTGGTGGGGACGGGTCTGTCACTGTATAACACTGGGGTACAGTACTGGTGGGGGCGGGCCTGTCACTGTATAATACTGGGGTACAGTACTGGTGGGGACGGGTCTGTCACTGGATAACACTGGGGTACAGTACTGGTGGGGACGGGTCTGTCACTATATAACACTGGGGTACAGTACTGGTGGGGACGGGTCTATCACTGTATAACACTGGGGTACAGTACTGGTGGGGGCGGGTCTGTCACTATAACACTGGGGTACAGTGCTGGTGGGGACTGGTCTGTCACTGTATAACACGGGGGTACAGTACTGGTGGAGACGGGTCTGTCACTCTATAACGCTGGGGTACAGTACTGGTGGGGGCGGGTCTGTCACTGTATAACACTGGGGTACAGTACTGGTGGGTACGGGTCTGTCACTGTATAACACTGTGGTACAGTACTGGTGGGGACGGGTCTGTCACTGTATAACACTGGGGTACAGTACTGGTGGGGGCAGGTCTGTCACTGTATAACACTGGGGTACAGTACTGGTGGAGACGGGTCTGTCACTGTATAACACTGGGGTACAGTACTGGTGGGGACGGGTCTGTCACTGTATAACACTGGGGTACAGTACTGGTGGTGACGGATCTGTCACTGTATAACACTGGGGTACAGTACTGGTGGGGACGGGTCTGTCACTGGATAACACTGGGGTACAGTACTGGTGGGGACGGGTCTGTCGCTGTAAAACACGGGTACAGTACTGCTGGGGGTGGGTCTGTCGCTGTATAACACTGGGGTACAGTACTGGTGGGGATGGGTCTGTCACTGTAAAACATTGGGGTACAGTAATGGTGGGGACGGGTCTGTCACTGTTTAACACTGGGGTACAGTAATGGTGGGGACGGGTCTGTCACTGTATAACATTGGGGTACAGTACTGGTGGGGATGGGTCTGTCACTGTCTAATACTGGGGTACAGTAATGGTGAGGACGGGTCAGTCACTGTAAAACACTGGGGTACAGTACTGGTGGGGACGTGTCTGTCACTGTATAACACTGGGGTACAGTACTGGTGGGGGCTGGTTTGTCACTGGATAACACTGGGGGACAGTACTGGTGGGGGTGGGTCTGTCACGATAGCGCTGGGGCACAGTACTGGTGGGGACGGGTCTGTCACTGTATATCACTGGGATACAGTACTGGTGGGGATGGGTCTGTCACTGTATAACACTGGGGTACAGTACTGGTGGGGACGGGTCTGTCAGTGTATAACACTGGGGCACAGTACTGGTGGGGACGGGTCTGTCACTGTATAACACTGGGGTACCGTACTGGTGGGGACGGGTCTGTCACTGTATAACACTGGGGTACAGTACTGGTGGGGACGGGTCTGTCACTGTATAACCCTGGTGTACAGTACTGGTGGGGGCGGGTCTGTCACTATAACACTGGGGTACAGTACTGGTGGGGACGGGTCTGTCACTGTATAACACTGGGGTACAGTACTGGTGGGGGCTGGTCTGTCACTGTATAACACTGGGGTACAGTACTGGTGGGGACGGGTCTGTCGCTGTATAACACGGGTACAGTACTGGTGGGGGTGGGTCTGTCACTGTATAACACTGGGGTACAGAACTGGTGGAGATGGGTCTGTCACTGTATAACATTGGGGTACAGTAATGGTGGGGACGGGTCTGTCACTGTATAACACTGGGGTACAGTACTGGTGGGGACGGGTCTGTCACTGTATAACACTGGGGTACAGTACTGGTGGGGGCAGGTCTGTCACTGTATAACACTGGGGTACAGTACTGGTGGTGACGGGTCTGTCACTGTATAACACTGGGGTACAGTACTGGTGGGGACGGGTCTGTCACTGTATAACACTGGGGTACAGTACTGGTGGGGACGGGTCTGTCGCTGTATAACACGGGTACAGTACTGGTGGGGGTGGGTCTGTCACTGTATAACACTGGGGTACAGTACTGGTGGCGATGGGTCTGTCACTGTATAACATTGGGGTACAGTAATGGTGGGGACAGGTCTGTCACTGTTTAACACTGGGGTACAGTAATGGTGGGGACGGGTCTGTCACTGTATAACACTGGGGTACAGTACTGGTGGGGATGGGTCTGTCACTGTATAACACTGGGGTACAGTACTGGTGGGGACGTGTCTGTCACTGTATAACACTGGGGTACAGTACTGGTGGGGGCTGGTCTGTCACTGGATAACACTGGGGGACAGTACTGGTGGGGGTGGGTCTGTCACGATAGCGCTGGGGCACAGTACTGGTGGGGACGGGTCTGTCACTGTATATCACTGGGGTACAGTACTGGTGGGGACGGGTCTGTCACTGTATAACACTGGGGTACAGTACTGGTGGGGACGGGTCTGTCACTGTATAACACTGGGGCACAGTACTGGAGGGGACGGGTCTGTCACTGTATAACACTGGGGTACAGTACTGATGGGGATGGGTCTGTCACTGTATAACACTGGGGTACAGTACTGGTGGGGCTGGGTCTGTCACTGTATAACACTGGGGTACAGTACTGATGGGGATGGGTCTGTCACTGTATAACACTGGGGTACTGTACTGGTGGGGACGGGTCTGTCACTTTTTAGCACTGCGGTACAGTACTGGTGGGGACGGGTCTGTCGCTGTATAACACTGGGGTACTGTACTGGTGGAGACGGGTCTGTCACTGTATAACACTGTGGTACAGTACTGGTGGGGGCAGGTCTGTCACTGTATAACACTGGGGTACAGTACTGGTGGGGACGGGTCTGTCACTGTATAACACTCGGGTGCAGTACTGGTGCGGACGGGTCTGTCTCTGTATAACACTGGGTACAGTACTGGTGGGGACGGGCCTGTCACTGTATAACACTGGGGTACAGTACTGGTGGGGACGGGTCTGTCACTGTATAACACTGGGTACAGTACTGGTGGGGACGGGCCTGTCACTGTATAACACCGGGGTACAGTACTGGTGGGTCGGGTCTGTCACTGTATAACACTGGGGTACAGTACTGGTGGAGACGGGTCTGTCACTGTATAACACTGGGATACAGTACTGGTGGGGACAGGTCTGTCACTGTATAACACTGGGGTACAGTACTGGTGGGGACGGGTCTGTCACTGTTTAACACTGGGGTACAGTAATGGTGGGGACGGGTCTGTCATTGTATAACACGGGTACAGTACTGGTGAGGTTGGGTCTGTCACTGTATAACACTGGGGTACAGTACTGGTGGGGACGGGTCTGTCACTGTATAACACTGGGATACAGTACTGGTAGGGATGGGTCTGTCACTGTATAACACTGGGGTACAGTAATGGTGGGGACGGGTCTGTCACTGTTTAACACTGGGGTACAGTAATGGTGGGGACGGGTCTGTCACTGTATAACACTGGGATACAGTACTGGTAGGGATGGGTCTGTCACTGTATAACACTGGGGTACAGTAATGGTGGGGACGGGTCTGTCACTGTTTAACACGGGTACAGTACTGGTGGGGGCGTGTCTGTCACTGTATAACACTGGGGTACAGTACTGGTGGGGGCTGGTCTGTCACTGGATAACACTGGGGGACAGTACTGGTGGGGGTGGGGCTGTCACGATAACGCTGGGGCACAGTACTGGTGGGGACGGGTCTGTCACTGTATAACACTGGGGTACAGTACTGGTGGGGACGGGTTAGTCACTGTATAACACTGGGGTACAGTACTGGTGGAGTCGGGTCTGTCACTGTATAGCACTGGGGTACAGTACTGGTGGGGACGGGTCTGTCACTGTATAGCACTGGGGCACAGTACTGGTGGGGACGGGTCTGTCACTGTATAACACTGGGGTACAGTACTGGTGGGGACGGGTTAGTCACTGTATAACACTGGGGTACAGTACTGGTGGAGTCGGGTCTGTCACTGTATAGCACTGGGGTACAGTACTGGTGGGGACGGGTCTGTCACTGTATAACACTGGGGCACAGTACTGGTGGGGGTGGGTCTGTCACTGTATAACACTGGGGTACAGTACTGGTGGGGACGGGTCTGTCACTATAACACTGGGGAACAGTACTGGTGGGGATGGGTCTGTCACTGTATAACACTGGGGTACAGTACTGGTGGAGACGGGTCTGTCACTGTATAACACTGGGGAACAGTACTGGTGGGGATGGGTCTGTCACTGTATAACACTGGGGTACAGTACTGGCGGGGACTTGTCTGTCACTGTATAACACTGGGGTACAGTACTGGTGGGGGCGGGTCTGTCACTGTATAACACTGGGGTACAGTACTGGCGGGGACTTGTCTGTCACTGTATAACACTGGGGTACAGTACTGGTGGGGGCGGGTCTGTCACTGTATAACTCTGGGGTACAGTACTGTTGGGGGCGGGTCTGTCACTGTATAACACTGGGGTACAGTACTGGTGGGGGCGGGTCTGTCACTATAACACTGGGGTACAGTGCTGGTGGGGACGGGTCTGTCACTATAACGCTGGGGTACAGTACTGGTGGGGGCGGGTCTGTCACTGTATAACACTGGGTACAGTACTGGTGGGGACGGGTCTGTCACTGTTTAACACTGGGGTACAGTACTGGTGGGGACGGGTCTGTCGCTGTATAACACTGGGGTACAGTACTGGTGGGGGTGGGTCTGTTACTGTATAACACTGGGGTACAGTACTGATGGGGATGGGTCTGTCACTGTATAACACTGGGGTACAGTACTGGTGGGGGTGGGTCTGTCACTGTATAACACTGGGGTACAGTACTGATGGGGATGGGTCTGTCACTGTATAACACTGGGGTACAGTACTGTTGGGGACGGGTCTGTCACTTTTTAGCACTGCGGTACAGTACTGGTGGGGACGGGTCTGTCGCTGTATAACACTGGGGTACTGTACTGGTGGAGACGGGTCTGTCACTGTATAACACTGTGGTACAGTACTGGTGGGGGCAGGTCTGTCACTGTATAACACTGGGGTACAGTACTGTTGGGGACGGGTCTGTCACTGTATAACACTGGGTACAGTACTGGTGGGGACAGGCCTGTCACTGTATAACACTGGGGTACAGTACTGGTGGGGACGGGTCTGTCACTGTATAACACTGGGTACAGTACTGGTGGGGACGGGCCTGTCACTGTATAACACCGGGGTACAGTACTGGTGGGGACGGGTCTGTCACTGTATAACACTGGGGTACAGTACTGGTGGGGACGGGCCTGTCACTGTATAACACTGGGGTACAGTACTGGTGGGGACGGGTCTGTCACTGTATAACACTGGGTACAGTACTGGTGGGGACGGGCCTGTCACTGTATAACACTGGGGTACAGTACTGGTGGGGACGGGTCTGTCACTGTATAACACTGGGGTACAGTACTGGTGGAGACGGGTCTGTCACTGTATAACACTGGGATACAGTACTGGTGGGGACAGGTCTGTCACTGTATAACACTGGGGTTCAGTACTGGTGGGGACGGGTCTGTCACTGTGTAACACTTGGGTACAGTACTGGTGGGGGTGGGTCTGTCACGATAACGCTGGGGCACAGTACTGGTGGGGACGGGTCTGTCACTGTATAACACTGGGGTACTGTACTGGTGGGGACGGGTCTGTCACTGTATAACACTGGGGTACAGTACTGGTGGGGGCGGGTCTGTCACTGTATAACACTGGGGTACACTACTGGTGGGGACGGGTCTGTCACTGTATAACACTGGGGTACAGTCGTGGTGCAGACGGGTCTGTCACTGTATATCACTGGGGTACAGTACTTGTGGGGATGGGTCTGTCACTGTTTCACACTTGGGTACAGTACTGGTGGGGACGGGTCTGTCACTGTATAACACTGGGGTACAGTAGTGGTGTGGACGGGTCTGTCACTGCATAACACTGGGGTACAGTACTGGTGGGGATGGGTCTGTCACTGTATAACACTGGGGTACAGTAGTGGTGGGGACGGGTGTGTCACTGTATAACACTGGGGTACAGTACTGGTGGGGACGGGTCTGTCATTGTATAACACTGGGGTACAGTACTGGTGGGGACGGGTCTGTCACTGTATAACACTGGGGTACAGTACTGGTGGGGGCAGGTCTGTCACTGTATAACACTGGGGTACAGTACTGGTGGAGACGGGTCTGTCACTGTATAACACTGGGGTACAGTACTGGTGGGGACGGGTCTGTCACTGTATAACACTGGGGTACAGTACTGGTGGTGACGGATCTGTCACTGTATAACACTGGGGTACAGTACTGGTGGGGACGGGTCTGTCACTGGATAACACTGGGGTACAGTACTTGTGGGGACGGGTCTGTCGCTGTAAAACACGGGTACAGTACTGCTGGGGGTGGGTCTGTCGCTGTATAACACTGGGGTACAGTACTGGTGGGGATGGGTCTGTCACTGTAAAACATTGGGGTACAGTAATGGTGGGGACGGGTCTGTCACTGTTTAACACTGGGGTACAGTAATGGTGGGGACGGGTCTGTCACTGTATAACATTGGGGTACAGTACTGGTGGGGATGGGTCTGTCACTGTCTAATACTGGGGTACAGTAATGGTGAGGACGGGTCAGTCACTGTAAAACACTGGGGTACAGTACTGGTGGGGACGTGTCTGTCACTGTATAACACTGGGGTACAGTACTGGTGGGGGCTGGTTTGTCACTGGATAACACTGGGGGACAGTACTGGTGGGGGTGGGTCTGTCACGATAGCGCTGGGGCACAGTACTGGTGGGGACGGGTCTGTCACTGTATATCACTGGGATACAGTACTGGTGGGGATGGGTCTGTCACTGTATAACACTGGGGTACAGTACTGGTGGGGACGGGTCTGTCAGTGTATAACACTGGGGCACAGTACTGGTGGGGACGGGTCTGTCACTGTATAACACTGGGGTACCGTACTGGTGGGGACGGGTCTGTCACTGTATAACACTGGGGTACAGTACTGGTGGGGACGGGTCTGTCACTGTATAACCCTGGTGTACAGTACTGGTGGGGGCGGGTCTGTCACTATAACACTGGGGTACAGTACTGGTGGGGACGGGTCTGTCACTGTATAACACTGGGGTACAGTACTGGTGGGGGCTGGTCTGTCACTGTATAACACTGGGGTACAGTACTGGTGGGGACGGGTCTGTCGCTGTATAACACGGGTACAGTACTGGTGGGGGTGGGTCTGTCACTGTATAACACTGGGGTACAGAACTGGTGGAGATGGGTCTGTCACTGTATAACATTGGGGTACAGTAATGGTGGGGACGGGTCTGTCACTGTATAACACTGGGGTACAGTACTGGTGGGGACGGGTCTGTCACTGTATAACACTGGGGTACAGTACTGGTGGGGGCAGGTCTGTCACTGTATAACACTGGGGTACAGTACTGGTGGTGACGGGTCTGTCACTGTATAACACTGGGGTACAGTACTGGTGGGGACGGGTCTGTCACTGTATAACACTGGGGTTCAGTACTGGTGGGGACGGGTCTGTCACTGTGTAACACTTGGGTACAGTACTGGTGGGGGTGGGTCTGTCACGATAACGCTGGGGCACAGTACTGGTGGGGACGGGTCTGTCACTGTATAACACTGGGGTACTGTACTGGTGGGGACGGGTCTGTCACTGTATAACACTGGGGTACAGTACTGGTGGGGGCGGGTCTGTCACTGTATAACACTGGGGTACACTACTGGTGGGGACGGGTCTGTCACTGTATAACACTGGGGTACAGTCGTGGTGCAGACGGGTCTGTCACTGTATATCACTGGGGTACAGTACTTGTGGGGATGGGTCTGTCACTGTTTCACACTTGGGTACAGTACTGGTGGGGACGGGTCTGTCACTGTATAACACTGGGGTACAGTAGTGGTGTGGACGGGTCTGTCACTGCATAACACTGGGGTACAGTACTGGTGGGGATGGGTCTGTCACTGTATAACACTGGGGTACAGTAGTGGTGGGGACGGGTGTGTCACTGTATAACACTGGGGTACAGTACTGGTGGGGACGGGTCTGTCATTGTATAACACTGGGGTACAGTACTGGTGGGGACGGGTCTGTCACTGTATAACACTAGGGTACAGTACTGGTGGGGGCAGGTCTGTCACTGTATAACACTGGGGTACAGTACTGGTGGAGACGGGTCTGTCACTGTATAACACTGGGGTACAGTACTGGTGGGGACGGGTCTGTCACTGTATAACACTGGGGTACAGTACTGGTGGTGACGGATCTGTCACTGTATAACACTGGGGTACAGTACTGGTGGGGACGGGTCTGTCACTGGATAACACTGGGGTACAGTACTGGTGGGGACGGGTCTGTCGCTGTAAAACACGGGTACAGTACTGCTGGGGGTGGGTCTGTCGCTGTATAACACTGGGGTACAGTACTGGTGGGGATGGGTCTGTCACTGTAAAACATTGGGGTACAGTAATGGTGGGGACGGGTCTGTCACTGTTTAACACTGGGGTACAGTAATGGTGGGGACGGGTCTGTCACTGTATAACATTGGGGTACAGTACTGGTGGGGATGGGTCTGTCACTGTCTAATACTGGGGTACAGTAATGGTGAGGACGGGTCTGTCACTGTAAAACACTGGGGTACAGTACTGGTGGGGACGTGTCTGTCACTGTATAACACTGGGGTACAGTACTGGTGGGGGCTGGTTTGTCACTGGATAACACTGGGGGACAGTACTGGTGGGGGTGGGTCTGTCACGATAGCGCTGGGGCACAGTACTGGTGGGGACGGGTCTGTCACTGTATATCACTGGGATACAGTACTGGTGGGGATGGGTCTGTCACTGTATAACACTGGGGTACAGTACTGGTGGGGACGGGTCTGTCAGTGTATAACACTGGGGCACAGTACTGGTGGGGACGGGTCTGTCACTGTATAACACTGGGGTACCGTACTGGTGGGGACGGGTCTGTCACTGTATAACACTGGGGTACAGTACTGGTGGGGACGGGTCTGTCACTGTATAACCCTGGTGTACAGTACTGGTGGGGGCGGGTCTGTCACTATAACACTGGGGTACAGTACTGGTGGGGACGGGTCTGTCACTGTATAACACTGGGGTACAGTACTGGTGGGGGCTGGTCTGTCACTGTATAACACTGGGGTACAGTACTGGTGGGGACGGGTCTGTCGCTGTATAACACGGGTACAGTACTGGTGGGGGTGGGTCTGTCACTGTATAACACTGGGGTACAGAACTGGTGGAGATGGGTCTGTCACTGTATAACATTGGGGTACAGTAATGGTGGGGACGGGTCTGTCACTGTATAACACTGGGGTACAGTACTGGTGGGGACGGGTCTGTCACTGTATAACACTGGGGTACAGTACTGGTGGGGGCAGGTCTGTCACTGTATAACACTGGGGTACAGTACTGGTGGTGACGGGTCTGTCACTGTATAACACTGGGGTACAGTACTGGTGGGGACGGGTCTGTCACTGTATAACACTGGGGTTCAGTACTGGTGGGGACGGGTCTGTCACTGTGTAACACTTGGGTACAGTACTGGTGGGGGTGGGTCTGTCACGATAACGCTGGGGCACAGTACTGGTGGGGACGGGTCTGTCACTGTATAACACTGGGGTACTGTACTGGTGGGGACGGGTCTGTCACTGTATAACACTGGGGTACAGTACTGGTGGGGGCGGGTCTGTCACTGTATAACACTGGGGTACACTACTGGTGGGGACGGGTCTGTCACTGTATAACACTGGGGTACAGTCGTGGTGCAGACGGGTCTGTCACTGTATATCACTGGGGTACAGTACTTGTGGGGATGGGTCTGTCACTGTTTCACACTTGGGTACAGTACTGGTGGGGACGGGTCTGTCACTGTATAACACTGGGGTACAGTAGTGGTGTGGACGGGTCTGTCACTGCATAACACTGGGGTACAGTACTGGTGGGGATGGGTCTGTCACTGTATAACACTGGGGTACAGTAGTGGTGGGGACGGGTGTGTCACTGTATAACACTGGGGTACAGTACTGGTGGGGACGGGTCTGTCATTGTATAACACTGGGGTACAGTACTGGTGGGGACGGGTCTGTCACTGTATAACACTGGGGTACAGTACTGGTGGGGGCAGGTCTGTCACTGTATAACACTGGGGTACAGTACTGGTGGAGACGGGTCTGTCACTGTATAACACTGGGGTACAGTACTGGTGGGGACGGGTCTGTCACTGTATAACACTGGGGTACAGTACTGGTGGTGACGGATCTGTCACTGTATAACACTGGGGTACAGTACTGGTGGGGACGGGTCTGTCACTGGATAACACTGGGGTACAGTACTGGTGGGGACGGGTCTGTCGCTGTAAAACACAGGTACAGTACTGCTGGGGGTGGGTCTGTCGCTGTATAACACTGGGGTACAGTACTGGTGGGGATGGGTCTGTCACTGTAAAACATTGGGGTACAGTAATGGTGGGGACGGGTCTGTCACTGTTTAACACTGGGGTACAGTAATGGTGGGGACGGGTCTGTCACTGTATAACATTGGGGTACAGTACTGGTGGGGATGGGTCTGTCACTGTCTAATACTGGGGTACAGTAATGGTGAGGACGGGTCAGTCACTGTAAAACACTGGGGTACAGTACTGGTGGGGACGTGTCTGTCACTGTATAACACTGGGGTACAGTACTGGTGGGGGCTGGTTTGTCACTGGATAACACTGGGGGACAGTACTGGTGGGGGTGGGTCTGTCACGATAGCGCTGGGGCACAGTACTGGTGGGGACGGGTCTGTCACTGTATAACACTGGGATACAGTACTGGTGGGGATGGGTCTGTCACTGTATAACACTGGGGTACAGTACTGGTGGGGACGGGTCTGTCAGTGTATAACACTGGGGCACAGTACTGGTGGGGACGGGTCTGTCACTGTATAACACTGGGGTACCGTACTGGTGGGGACGGGTCTGTCACTGTATAACACTGGGGTACAGTACTGGTGGGGACGGGTCTGTCACTGTATAACCCTGGTGTACAGTACTGGTGGGGGCGGGTCTGTCACTATAACACTGGGGTACAGTACTGGTGGGGACGGGTCTGTCACTGTATAACACTGGGGTACAGTACTGGTGGGGGCTGGTCTGTCACTGTATAACACTGGGGTACAGTACTGGTGGGGACGGGTCTGTCGCTGTATAACACGGGTACAGTACTGGTGGGGGTGGGTCTGTCACTGTATAACACTGGGGTACAGAACTGGTGGAGATGGGTCTGTCACTGTATAACATTGGGGTACAGTAATGGTGGGGACGGGTCTGTCACTGTATAACACTGGGGTACAGTACTGGTGGGGACGGGTCTGTCACTGTATAACACTGGGGTACAGTACTGGTGGGGGCAGGTCTGTCACTGTATAACACTGGGGTACAGTACTGGTGGGGACGGGTCTGTCACTGTATAACACTGGGGTACAGTACTGGTGGGGACGGGTCTGTCGCTGTATAACACGGGTACAGTACTGGTGGGGGTGGGTCTGTCACTGTATAACACTGGGGTACAGTACTGGTGGGGACTGGTCTCACTGTATAACACTGGGGTACAGTACTGGTGGCGATGGGTCTGTCACTGTATAACATTGGGGTACAGTAATGGTGGGGACAGGTCTGTCACTGTTTAACACTGGGGTACAGTAATGGTGGGGACGGGTCTGTCACTGTATAACACTGGGGTACAGTACTGGTGCGGATGGGTCTGTCACTGTATAACACTGGGGTACAGTACTGGTGGGGACGTGTCTGTCACTGTATAACACTGGGGTACAGTACTGGTGGGGGCTGGTCTGTCACTGGATAACACTGGGGGACAGTACTGGTGGGGGTGGGTCTGTCACGATAGCGCTGGGGCACAGTACTGGTGGGGACGGGTCTGTCACTGTATATCACTGGGGTACAGTACTGGTGGGGACGGGTCTGTCACTGTATAACACTGGGGTACAGTACTGGTGGGGACGGGTCTGTCACTGTATAACACTGGGGCACAGTACTGGTGGGGACGGGTCTGTCACTGTATAACACTGGGGTACAGTACTGATGGGGATGGGTCTGTCACTGTATAACACTGGGGTACAGTACTGGTGGGGCTGGGTCTGTCACTGTATAACACTGGGGTACAGTACTGATGGGGATGGGTCTGTCACTGTATAACACTGGGGTACTGTACTGGTGGGGACGGGTCTGTCACTTTTTAGCACTGCGGTACAGTACTGGTGGGGACGGGTCTGTCGCTGTATAACACTGGGGTACTGTACTGGTGGAGACGGGTCTGTCACTGTATAACACTGTGGTACAGTACTGGTGGGGGCAGGTCTGTCACTGTATAACACTGGGGTACAGTACTGGTGGGGACGGGTCTGTCACTGTATAACACTCGGGTGCAGTACTGGTGCGGACGGGTCTGTCTCTGTATAACACTGGGTACAGTACTGGTGGGGACGGGCCTGTCACTGTATAACACTGGGGTACAGTACTGGTGGGGACGGGTCTGTCACTGTATAACACTGGGTACAGTACTGGTGGGGACGGGCCTGTCACTGTATAACACCGGGGTACAGTACTGGTGGGGACGGGTCTGTCACTGTATAACACTGGGGTACAGTACTGGTGGAGACGGGTCTGTCACTGTATAACACTGGGATACAGTACTGGTGGGGACAGGTCTGTCACTGTATAACACTGGGGTACAGTACTGGTGGGGACGGGTCTGTCACTGTTTAACACTGGGGTACAGTAATGGTGGGGACGGGTCTGTCACTGTATAACACGGGTACAGTACTGGTGAGGTTGGGTCTGTCACTGTATAACACTGGGGTACAATACTGGTGGGGATGGGTCTGTCACTGTATAACACTGGGGTACAGTAATGGTGGGGACGGGTCTGTCACTGTTTAACACTGGGGTACAGTAATGGTGGGGACGGGTCTGTCACTGTATAACACTGGGATACAGTACTGGTAGGGATGGGTCTGTCACTGTATAACACTGGGGTACAGTAATGGTGGGGACGGGTCTGTCACTGTTTAACACGGGTACAGTACTGGTGGGGGCGTGTCTGTCACTGTATAACACTGGGGTACAGTACTGGTGGGGGCTGGTCTGTCACTGGATAACACTGGGGGACAGTACTGGTGGGGGTGGGGCTGTCACGATAACGCTGGGGCACAGTACTGGTGGGGACGGGTCTGTCACTGTATAACACTGGGGTACAGTACTGGTGGGGACGGGTTAGTCACTGTATAACACTGGGGTACAGTACTGGTGGAGACGGGTCTGTCACTGTATAGCACTGGGGTACAGTACTGGTGGGGACGGGTCTGTCACTGTATAACACTGTGGTACAGTACTGGTGGAGACGGGTCTGTCACTGTATAACACTGGGGAACAGTACTGGTGGGGATGGGTCTGTCACTGTATAACACTGGGGTACAGTACTGGCGGGGACTTGTCTGTCACTGTATAACACTGGGGTACAGTACTGGTGGGGGCGGGTCTGTCACTGTATAACACTGGGGTACAGTACTGGCGGGGACTTGTCTGTCACTGTATAACACTGGGGTACAGTACTGGTGGGGGCGGGTCTGTCACTGTATAACTCTGGGGTACAGTACTGTTGGGGGCGGGTCTGTCACTGTATAACACTGGGGTACAGTACTGGTGGGGGCGGGTCTGTCACTATAACACTGGGGTACAGTGCTGGTGGGGACGGGTCTGTCACTATAACGCTGGGGTACAGTACTGGTGGGGGCGGGTCTGTCACTGTATAACACTGGGTACAGTACTGGTGGGGACGGGTCTGTCACTGTTTAACACTGGGGTACAGTACTGGTGGGGACGGGTCTGTCGCTGTATAACACTGGGGTACAGTACTGGTGGGGGTGGGTCTGTCACTGTATAACACTGGGGTACAGTACTGATGGGGATGGGTCTGTCACTGTATAACACTGGGGTACAGTACTGGTGGGGGTGGGTCTGTCACTGTATAACACTGGGGTACAGTACTGATGGGGATGGGTCTGTCACTGTATAACACTGGGGTACAGTACTGTTGGGGACGGGTCTGTCACTTTTTAGCACTGCGGTACAGTACTGGTGGGGACGGGTCTGTCGCTGTATAACACTGGGGTACTGTACTGGTGGAGACGGGTCTGTCACTGTATAACACTGTGGTACAGTACTGGTGGGGGCAGGTCTGTCACTGTATAACACTGGGGTACAGTACTGTTGGGGACGGGTCTGTCACTGTATAACACTGGGTACAGTACTGGTGGGGACGGGCCTGTCACTGTATAACACTGGGGTACAGTACTGGTGGGGACGGGTCTGTCACTGTATAACACTGGGTACAGTACTGGTGGGGACGGGCCTGTCACTGTATAACACCGGGGTACAGTACTGGTGGGGACGGGTCTGTCACTGTATAACACTGGGGTACAGTACTGGTGGGGACGGGCCTGTCACTGTATAACACTGGGGTACAGTACTGGTGGGGACGGGTCTGTCACTGTATAACACTGGGTACAGTACTGGTGGGGACGGGCCTGTCACTGTATAACACTGGGGTACAGTACTGGTGGGGACGGGTCTGTCACTGTATAACACTGGGGTACAGTACTGGTGGAGACGGGTCTGTCACTGTATAACACTGGGATACAGTACTGGTGGGGACAGGTCTGTCACTGTATAACACTGGGGTTCAGTACTGGTGGGGACGGGTCTGTCACTGTGTAACACTTGGGTACAGTACTGGTGGGGGTGGGTCTGTCACGATAACGCTGGGGCACAGTACTGGTGGGGACGGGTCTGTCACTGTATAACACTGGGGTACTGTACTGGTGGGGACGGGTCTGTCACTGTATAACACTGGGGTACAGTACTGGTGGGGGCGGGTCTGTCACTGTATAACACTGGGGTACACTACTGGTGGGGACGGGTCTGTCACTGTATAACACTGGGGTACAGTCGTGGTGCAGACGGGTCTGTCACTGTATATCACTGGGGTACAGTACTTGTGGGGATGGGTCTGTCACTGTTTCACACTTGGGTACAGTACTGGTGGGGACGTGTCTGTCACTGTATAACACTGGGGTACAGTACTGGTGGGGATGGGTCTGTCACTGTATAACACTGGGGTACAGCACTGGTGGGGACGGTCTGTCACTGTATAACACTGGGGTACAGTACTGGTGGGGACGGGTCTGTCACTGTATAACACTGGGGTACAGTACTGGTGGGGGCAGGTCTGTCACTGTATAACACTGGGGTACAGTACTGGTGGTGACGGGTCTGTCACTGTATAACACTGGGGTACAGTACTGGTGGGGACGGGTCTGTCACTGTATAACACTGGGGTTCAGTACTGGTGGGGACGGGTCTGTCACTGTGTAACACTTGGGTACAGTACTGGTGGGGGTGGGTCTGTCACGATAACGCTGGGGCACAGTACTGGTGGGGACGGGTCTGTCACTGTATAACACTGGGGTACTGTACTGGTGGGGACGGGTCTGTCACTGTATAACACTGGGGTACAGTACTGGTGGGGGCGGGTCTGTCACTGTATAACACTGGGGTACACTACTGGTGGGGACGGGTCTGTCACTGTATAACACTGGGGTACAGTCGTGGTGCAGACGGGTCTGTCACTGTATATCACTGGGGTACAGTACTTGTGGGGATGGGTCTGTCACTGTTTCACACTTGGGTACAGTACTGGTGGGGACGGGTCTGTCACTGTATAACACTGGGGTACAGTAGTGGTGTGGACGGGTCTGTCACTGCATAACACTGGGGTACAGTACTGGTGGGGATGGGTCTGTCACTGTATAACACTGGGGTACAGTAGTGGTGGGGACGGGTGTGTCACTGTATAACACTGGGGTACAGTACTGGTGGGGACGGGTCTGTCATTGTATAACACTGGGGTACAGTACTGGTGGGGACGGGTCTGTCACTGTATAACACTGGGGTACAGTACTGGTGGGGGCAGGTCTGTCACTGTATAACACTGGGGTACAGTACTGGTGGAGACGGGTCTGTCACTGTATAACACTGGGGTACAGTACTGGTGGGGACGGGTCTGTCACTGTATAACACTGGGGTACAGTACTGGTGGTGACGGATCTGTCACTGTATAGCACTGGGGTACAGTACTGGTGGGGACGGGTCTGTCACTGGATAACACTGGGGTACAGTACTGGTGGGGACGGGTCTGTCGCTGTAAAACACGGGTACAGTACTGCTGGGGGTGGGTCTGTCGCTGTATAACACTGGGGTACAGTACTGGTGGGGATGGGTCTGTCACTGTAAAACATTGGGGTACAGTAATGGTGGGGACGGGTCTGTCACTGTTTAACACTGGGGTACAGTAATGGTGGGGACGGGTCTGTCACTGTATAACATTGGGGTACAGTACTGGTGGGGATGGGTCTGTCACTGTCTAATACTGGGGTACAGTAATGGTGAGGACGGGTCAGTCACTGTAAAACACTGGGGTACAGTACTGGTGGGGACGTGTCTGTCACTGTATAACACTGGGGTACAGTACTGGTGGGGGCTGGTTTGTCACTGGATAACACTGGGGGACAGTACTGGTGGGGGTGGGTCTGTCACGATAGCGCTGGGGCACAGTACTGGTGGGGACGGGTCTGTCACTGTATATCACTGGGATACAGTACTGGTGGGGATGGGTCTGTCACTGTATAACACTGGGGTACAGTACTGGTGGGGACGGGTCTGTCAGTGTATAACACTGGGGCACAGTACTGGTGGGGACGGGTCTGTCACTGTATAACACTGGGGTACCGTACTGGTGGGGACGGGTCTGTCACTGTATAACACTGGGGTACAGTACTGGTGGGGACGGGTCTGTCACTGTATAACCCTGGTGTACAGTACTGGTGGGGGCGGGTCTGTCACTATAACACTGGGGTACAGTACTGGTGGGGACGGGTCTGTCACTGTATAACACTGGGGTACAGTACTGGTGGGGGCTGGTCTGTCACTGTATAACACTGGGGTACAGTACTGGTGGGGACGGGTCTGTCGCTGTATAACACGGGTACAGTACTGGTGGGGGTGGGTCTGTCACTGTATAACACTGGGGTACAGAACTGGTGGAGATGGGTCTGTCACTGTATAACATTGGGGTACAGTAATGGTGGGGACGGGTCTGTCACTGTATAACACTGGGGTACAGTACTGGTGGGGACGGGTCTGTCACTGTATAACACTGGGTTACAGTACTGGTGGGGGCAGGTCTGTCACTGTATAACACTGGGGTACAGTACTGGTGGTGACGGGTCTGTCACTGTATAACACTGGGGTACAGTACTGGTGGGGGTGGGTCTGTCACGATAACGCTGGGGCACAGTACTGGTGGGGACGGGTCTGTCACTGTATAACACTGGGGTACTGTACTGGTGGGGACGAGTCTGTCACTGTATAACACTGGGGTACAGTACTGGTGGGGGCGGGTCTGTCACTGTATAACACTGGGGTACACTACTGGTGGGGACGGGTCTGTCACTGTATAACACTGGGGTACAGTCGTGGTGCAGACGGGTCTGTCACTGTATATCACTGGGGTACAGTACTTGTGGGGATGGGTCTGTCACTGTTTCACACTTGGGTACAGTACTGGTGGGGACGTGTCTGTCACTGTATAACACTGGGGTACAGTACTGGTGGGGATGGGTCTGTCACTGTATAACACTGGGGTACAGCACTGGTGGGGACGGTCTGTCACTGTATAACACTGGGGTACAGTACTGGTGGGGACGGGTCTGTCACTGTATAACACTGGGGTACAGTACTGGTGGGGGCAGGTCTGTCACTGTATAACACTGGGGTACAGTACTGGTGGTGACGGGTCTGTCACTGTATAACACTGGGGTACAGTACTGGTGGGGACGGGTCTGTCACTGTATAACACTGGGGTTCAGTACTGGTGGGGACGGGTCTGTCACTGTGTAACACTTGGGTACAGTACTGGTGGGGGTGGGTCTGTCACGATAACGCTGGGGCACAGTACTGGTGGGGACGGGTCTGTCACTGTATAACACTGGGGTACTGTACTGGTGGGGACGGGTCTGTCACTGTATAACACTGGGGTACAGTACTGGTGGGGGCGGGTCTGTCACTGTATAACACTGGGGTACACTACTGGTGGGGACGGGTCTGTCACTGTATAACACTGGGGTACAGTCGTGGTGCAGACGGGTCTGTCACTGTATATCACTGGGGTACAGTACTTGTGGGGATGGGTCTGTCACTGTTTCACACTTGGGTACAGTACTGGTGGGGACGGGTCTGTCACTGTATAACACTGGGGTACAGTAGTGGTGTGGACGGGTCTGTCACTGCATAACACTGGGGTACAGTACTGGTGGGGATGGGTCTGTCACTGTATAACACTGGGGTACAGTAGTGGTGGGGACGGGTGTGTCACTGTATAACACTGGGGTACAGTACTGGTGGGGACGGGTCTGTCATTGTATAACACTGGGGTACAGTACTGGTGGGGACGGGTCTGTCACTGTATAACACTGGGGTACAGTACTGGTGGGGGCAGGTCTGTCACTGTATAACACTGGGGTACAGTACTGGTGGAGACGGGTCTGTCACTGTATAACACTGGGGTACAGTACTGGTGGGGACGGGTCTGTCACTGTATAACACTGGGGTACAGTACTGGTGGTGACGGATCTGTCACTGTATAGCACTGGGGTACAGTACTGGTGGGGACGGGTCTGTCACTGGATAACACTGGGGTACAGTACTGGTGGGGACGGGTCTGTCGCTGTAAAACACGGGTACAGTACTGCTGGGGGTGGGTCTGTCGCTGTATAACACTGGGGTACAGTACTGGTGGGGATGGGTCTGTCACTGTAAAACATTGGGGTACAGTAATGGTGGGGACGGGTCTGTCACTGTTTAACACTGGGGTACAGTAATGGTGGGGACGGGTCTGTCACTGTATAACATTGGGGTACAGTACTGGTGGGGATGGGTCTGTCACTGTCTAATACTGGGGTACAGTAATGGTGAGGACGGGTCAGTCACTGTAAAACACTGGGGTACAGTACTGGTGGGGACGTGTCTGTCACTGTATAACACTGGGGTACAGTACTGGTGGGGGCTGGTTTGTCACTGGATAACACTGGGGGACAGTACTGGTGGGGGTGGGTCTGTCACGATAGCGCTGGGGCACAGTACTGGTGGGGACGGGTCTGTCACTGTATATCACTGGGATACAGTACTGGTGGGGATGGGTCTGTCACTGTATAACACTGGGGTACAGTACTGGTGGGGACGGGTCTGTCAGTGTATAACACTGGGGCACAGTACTGGTGGGGACGGGTCTGTCACTGTATAACACTGGGGTACCGTACTGGTGGGGACGGGTCTGTCACTGTATAACACTGGGGTACAGTACTGGTGGGGACGGGTCTGTCACTGTATAACCCTGGTGTACAGTACTGGTGGGGGCGGGTCTGTCACTATAACACTGGGGTACAGTACTGGTGGGGACGGGTCTGTCACTGTATAACACTGGGGTACAGTACTGGTGGGGGCTGGTCTGTCACTGTATAACACTGGGGTACAGTACTGGTGGGGACGGGTCTGTCGCTGTATAACACGGGTACAGTACTGGTGGGGGTGGGTCTGTCACTGTATAACACTGGGGTACAGAACTGGTGGAGATGGGTCTGTCACTGTATAACATTGGGGTACAGTAATGGTGGGGACGGGTCTGTCACTGTATAACACTGGGGTACAGTACTGGTGGGGACGGGTCTGTCACTGTATAACACTGGGTTACAGTACTGGTGGGGGCAGGTCTGTCACTGTATAACACTGGGGTACAGTACTGGTGGTGACGGGTCTGTCACTGTATAACACTGGGGTACAGTACTGGTGGGGACGGGTCTGTCACTGTATAACACTGGGGTTCAGTACTGGTGGGGACGGGTCTGTCACTGTGTAACACTTGGGTACAGTACTGGTGGGGGTGGGTCTGTCACGATAACGCTGGGGCACAGTACTGGTGGGGACGGGTCTGTCACTGTATAACACTGGGGTACTGTACTGGTGGGGACGGGTCTGTCACTGTATAACACTGGGGTACAGTACTGGTGGGGGCGGGTCTGTCACTGTATAACACTGGGGTACACTACTGGTGGGGACGGGTCTGTCACTGTATAACACTGGGGTACAGTCGTGGTGCAGACGGGTCTGTCACTGTATATCACTGGGGTACAGTACTTGTGGGGATGGGTCTGTCACTGTTTCACACTTGGGTACAGTACTGGTGGGGACGGGTCTGTCACTGTATAACACTGGGGTACAGTAGTGGTGTGGACGGGTCTGTCACTGCATAACACTGGGGTACAGTACTGGTGGGGATGGGTCTGTCACTGTATAACACTGGGGTACAGTAGTGGTGGGGACGGGTGTGTCACTGTATAACACTGGGGTACAGTACTGGTGGGGACGGGTCTGTCATTGTATAACACTGGGGTACAGTACTGGTGGGGACGGGTCTGTCACTGTATAACACTGGGGTACAGTACTGGTGGGGGCAGGTCTGTCACTGTATAACACTGGGGTACAGTACTGGTGGAGACGGGTCTGTCACTGTATAACACTGGGGTACAGTACTGGTGGGGACGGGTCTGTCACTGTATAACACTGGGGTACAGTACTGGTGGTGACGGATCTGTCACTGTATAACACTGGGGTACAGTACTGGTGGGGACGGGTCTGTCACTGGATAACACTGGGGTACAGTACTGGTGGGGACGGGTCTGTCGCTGTAAAACACGGGTACAGTACTGCTGGGGGTGGGTCTGTCGCTGTATAACACTGGGGTACAGTACTGGTGGGGATGGGTCTGTCACTGTAAAACATTGGGGTACAGTAATGGTGGGGACGGGTCTGTCACTGTTTAACACTGGGGTACAGTAATGGTGGGGACGGGTCTGTCACTGTATAACATTGGGGTACAGTACTGGTGGGGATGGGTCTGTCACTGTCTAATACTGGGGTACAGTAATGGTGAGGACGGGTCAGTCACTGTAAAACACTGGGGTACAGTACTGGTGGGGACGTGTCTGTCACTGTATAACACTGGGGTACAGTACTGGTGGGGGCTGGTTTGTCACTGGATAACACTGGGGGACAGTACTGGTGGGGGTGGGTCTGTCACGATAGCGCTGGGGCACAGTACTGGTGGGGACGGGTCTGTCACTGTATATCACTGGGATACAGTACTGGTGGGGATGGGTCTGTCACTGTATAACACTGGGGTACAGTACTGGTGGGGACGGGTCTGTCAGTGTATAACACTGGGGCACAGTACTGGTGGGGACGGGTCTGTCACTGTATAACACTGGGGTACCGTACTGGTGGGGACGGGTCTGTCACTGTATAACACTGGGGTACAGTACTGGTGGGGACGGGTCTGTCACTGTATAACCCTGGTGTACAGTACTGGTGGGGGCGGGTCTGTCACTATAACACTGGGGTACAGTACTGGTGGGGACGGGTCTGTCACTGTATAACACTGGGGTACAGTACTGGTGGGGGCTGGTCTGTCACTGTATAACACTGGGGTACAGTACTGGTGGGGACGGGTCTGTCGCTGTATAACACGGGTACAGTACTGGTGGGGGTGGGTCTGTCACTGTATAACACTGGGGTACAGAACTGGTGGAGATGGGTCTGTCACTGTATAACATTGGGGTACAGTAATGGTGGGGACGGGTCTGTCACTGTATAACACTGGGGTACAGTACTGGTGGGGACGGGTCTGTCACTGTATAACACTGGGGTACAGTACTGGTGGGGGCAGGTCTGTCACTGTATAACACTGGGGTACAGTACTGGTGGTGACGGGTCTGTCACTGTATAACACTGGGGTACAGTACTGGTGGGGACGGGTCTGTCACTGTATAACACTGGGGTACAGTACTGGTGGGGACGGGTCTGTCGCTGTATAACACGGGTACAGTACTGGTGGGGGTGGGTCTGTCACTGTATAACACTGGGGTACAGTACTGGTGGCGATGGGTCTGTCACTGTATAACATTGGGGTACAGTAATGGTGGGGACAGGTCTGTCACTGTTTAACACTGGGGTACAGTAATGGTGGGGACGGGTCTGTCACTGTATAACACTGGGGTACAGTACTGGTGGGGATGGGTCTGTCACTGTATAACACTGGGGTACAGTACTGGTGGGGACGTGTCTGTCACTGTATAACACTGGGGTACAGTACTGGTGGGGGCTGGTCTGTCACTGGATAACACTGGGGGACAGTACTGGTGGGGGTGGGTCTGTCACGATAGCGCTGGGGCACAGTACTGGTGGGGACGGGTCTGTCACTGTATATCACTGGGGTACAGTACTGGTGGGGACGGGTCTGTCACTGTATAACACTGGGGTACAGTACTGGTGGGGACGGGTCTGTCACTGTATAACACTGGGGCACAGTACTGATGGGGATGGGTCTGTCACTGTATAACACTGGGGTACAGTACTGGTGGGGCTGGGTCTGTCACTGTATAACACTGGGGTACAGTACTGATGGGGCTGGGTCTGTCACTGTATAACACTGGGGTACAGTACTGATGGGGCTGGGTCTGTCACTGTATAACACTGGGGTACAGTACTGATGGGGATGGGTCTGTCACTGTATAACACTGGGGTACTGTACTGGTGGGGACGGGTCTGTCACTTTTTAGCACTGCGGTACAGTACTGGTGGGGACGGGTCTGTCGCTGTATAACACTGGGGTACTGTACTGGTGGAGACGGGTCTGTCACTGTATAACACTGTGGTACAGTACTGGTGGGGGCAGGTCTGTCACTGTATAACACTGGGGTACAGTACTGGTGGGGACGGGTCTGTCACTGTATAACACTCGGGTGCAGTACTGGTGCGGACGGGTCTGTCTCTGTATAACACTGGGTACAGTACTGGTGGGGACGGGCCTGTCACTGTATAACACTGGGGTACAGTACTGGTGGGGACGGGTCTGTCACTGTATAACACTGGGTACAGTACTGGTGGGGACGGGCCTGTCACTGTATAACACCGGGGTACAGTACTGGTGGGGACGGGTCTGTCACTGTATAACACTGGGGTACAGTACTGGTGGAGACGGGTCTGTCACTGTATAACACTGGGATACAGTACTGGTGGGGACAGGTCTGTCACTGTATAACACTGGGGTACAGTACTGGTGGGGACGGGTCTGTCACTGTTTAACACTGGGGTACAGTAATGGTGGGGACGGGTCTGTCACTGTATAACACGGGTACAGTACTGGTGAGGTTGGGTCTGTCACTGTATAACACTGGGGTACAATACTGGTGGGGATGGGTCTGTCACTGTATAACACTGGGGTACAGTAATGGTGGGGACGGGTCTGTCACTGTTTAACACTGGGGTACAGTAATGGTGGGGACGGGTCTGTCACTGTATAACACTGGGATACAGTACTGGTGGGGGTGGGTCTGTCACTGTTTAACACTGGGGTACAGTAATGGTGGGGACGGGTCTGTCACTGTATAACACTGGGGTACAGTACTGGTAGGGATGGGTCTGTCACTGTATAACACTGGGGTACAGTACTGGTGGGGGCGTGTCTGTCACTGTATAACACTGGGGTACAGTACTGGTGGGGGCTGGTCTGTCACTGGATAACACTGGGGGACAGTACTGGTGGGGGTGGGGCTGTCACGATAACGCTGGGGCACAGTACTGGTGGGGACGGGTCTGTCACTGTATAACACTGGGGTACAGTACTGGTGGGGACGGGTTAGTCACTGTATAACACTGGGGTACAGTACTGGTGGAGACGGGTCTGTCAATGTATAACACTGGGGTACAGTACTGGTGGAGACGGGTCTGTCACTGTATAACACTGGGGTACAGTACTGGTGGAGACGGGTCTGTCACTGTATAACACTGGGGTACAGTACTGGTGGGGGCGGGTCTGTCACTGTATAACACTGGGGTACAGTACTGGCGGGGACTTGTCTGTCACTGTATAACACTGGGGTACAGTACTGGTGGGGGCGGGTCTGTCACTGTATAACTCTGGGGTACAGTACTGTTGGGGGCGGGTCTGTCACTGTATAACACTGGGGTACAGTACTGGTGGGGGCGGGTCTGTCACTATAACACTGGGGTACAGTGCTGGTGGGGACGGGTCTGTCACTATAACGCTGGGGTACAGTACTGGTGGGGGCGGGTCTGTCACTGTATAACACTGGGTACAGTACTGGTGGGGACGGGTCTGTCACTGTTTAACACTGGGGTACAGTACTGGTGGGGACGGGTCTGTCGCTGTATAACACTGGGGTACAGTACTGGTGGGGGTGGGTCTGTCACTGTATAACACTGGGGTACAGTACTGATGGGGATGGGTCTGTCACTGTATAACACTGGGGTACAGTACTGGTGGGGATGGGTCTGTCACTGTATAACACTGGGGTACAGTACTGATGGGGATGGGTCTGTCACTGTATAACACTGGGGTACAGTACTGTTGGGGACGGGTCTGTCACTTTTTAGCACTGCGGTACAGTACTGGTGGGGACGGGTCTGTCGCTGTATAACACTGGGGTACTGTACTGGTGGAGACGGGTCTGTCACTGTATAACACTGTGGTACAGTACTGGTGGGGGCAGGTCTGTCACTGTATAACACTGGGGTACAGTACTGTTGGGGACGGGTCTGTCACTGTATAACACTGGGTACAGTACTGGTGGGGACGGGCCTGTCACTGTATAACACTGGGGTACAGTACTGGTGGGGACGGGTCTGTCACTGTATAACACTGGGTACAGTACTGGTGGGGACGGGCCTGTCACTGTATAACACCGGGGTACAGTACTGGTGGGGACGGGTCTGTCACTGTATAACACTGGGGTACAGTACTGGTGGGGACGGGCCTGTCACTGTATAACACTGGGGTACAGTACTGGTGGGGACGGGTCTGTCACTGTATAACACTGGGTACAGTACTGGTGGGGACGGGCCTGTCACTGTATAACACTGGGGTACAGTACTGGTGGGGACGGGTCTGTCACTGTATAACACTGGGGTACAGTACTGGTGGAGACGGGTCTGTCACTGTATAACACTGGGATACAGTACTGGTGGGGACAGGTCTGTCACTGTATAACACTGGGGTTCAGTACTGGTGGGGACGGGTCTGTCACTGTGTAACACTTGGGTACAGTACTGGTGGGGGTGGGTCTGTCACGATAACGCTGGGGCACAGTACTGGTGGGGACGGGTCTGTCACTGTATAACACTGGGGTACTGTACTGGTGGGGACGGGTCTGTCACTGTATAACACTGGGGTACAGTACTGGTGGGGGCGGGTCTGTCACTGTATAACACTGGGGTACACTACTGGTGGGGACGGGTCTGTCACTGTATAACACTGGGGTACAGTCGTGGTGCAGACGGGTCTGTCACTGTATATCACTGGGGTACAGTACTTGTGGGGATGGGTCTGTCACTGTTTCACACTTGGGTACAGTACTGGTGGGGACGGGTCTGTCACTGTATAACACTGGGGTACAGTAGTGGTGTGGACGGGTCTGTCACTGCATAACACTGGGGTACAGTACTGGTGGGGATGGGTCTGTCACTGTATAACACTGGGGTACAGTAGTGGTGGGGACGGGTGTGTCACTGTATAACACTGGGGTACAGTACTGGTGGGGACGGGTCTGTCATTGTATAACACTGGGGTACAGTACTGGTGGGGACGGGTCTGTCTCTGTATAACAGTGGGTACAGTCCTGGTGGAGACGGGTCTGTCACTGTATAACACTGGGGTACAGTACTGGTGGGGACAAGCCTGTCACTGTATAACACTGGGGTACAGTACTGGTAGGGACGGGTCTGTCACTGTATAACACTGGGGTACAGTACTGGTAGGGACGGGTCTGTCACTGTATAACACTGGGGTACAGTACTGGTGGGGACAAGCCTGTCACTGTATAACACTGGGGTACAGTACTGGTGGGGACGGGTCTGTCACTTGATAACACTGGGGTACAGTACTGGTGGGGACGGGTCTGTCACTGTATAACACTGGGGTACAGTACTGGTGGGGACGGGTCTGTCACTGTATAACACTGGGGTACAGTACTGGTGGGGCGGGGTCTGTCACTGTATAACACTGGGGTACAGTACTGGTGGGGACAGGTCTGTCACTGTATAACACTGGGGTACAATACTGGTGGGGGCGAGTCTGTCACTGTATAACACTGGGGTACAGTACTGGTGGGGACGATTCTGTCACTATAACACTGGGGTACAGTACTGGTGGGGACGGGTCAGTCACTGTATAACACTGGGGTACAGTACTGCTGGGGACAGATCTGTCACTGTGTAACACTGGGGTACAGTACTGGTGGAGACGGGTCTGTCACTGTATAACACTGGGGTACAGTACTGGTGGGGACGGGCCTGTCACTGTATAACACTGGGGTACAGTACTGGGGGGGACGGGTCTGTCACTGTATAACACTGGGGTACAGTACTGGTGGGGACGGGTCTGTCGCTGTATAACACTGGGGTACAGTACTGGTGGGGACGGGCCTGTCACTGTATAACACTGGGGTACAGTACTGGTGGGGACAGGTCTGTCACTGTATAACACTGGGGTACAGTACTGGTGGGGACGGGCCTGTCACTGTATAACACTGGGGTACAGTACTGGTGGGGACGGGTCTGTCACTGTATAACACTGGGGTACAGTACTGGTGGGGACGGGCCTGTCACTGTATAACACTGGGGTACAGTACTGGGGGGGACGGGTCTGTCACTGTATAACACTGGGGTACAGTACTGGGGGGTCGGGTCTGTCACTGTATAACACTGGGGTACAGTACTGGTGGGGACGGGCCTGTCACTGTATAACACTGGAGTACAGTACTGGTGGGGACGGGTCTGTCACTGTATAACACTGGGATACAGTACTGGTGGGGACGGGTCTGTCACTGTATAACACTGGGGTACAGTACTGGTGGGGACGGGTCTGTCACTGTATAACACTGGAGTACAGTACTGGTGGGGGTGCGTCTGTCACTGTATAACACTGGGGTACAGTACTGGTGGGGACGGGTCTGTCACTGTATAACACTGGGGTACAGTACTGGTGGGGACGGGTCTGTCACTGTATAACACTGGGGTACAGTACTGGTGGGGGCGGGTCTGTCACTGTATAACACTGGGGTACAGTACTGGTGGGGACGGGCCTGTCACTGTATAACACTGGGGTACAGTACTGGTGGGGACGGGCCTGTCACTGTATAACACTGGGGTACAGTGCTGGTGGGGACGGGTCTGTCACTGTATAACACTGGGGTACAGTACTGGTGGGGACGGGCCTGTCACTGTATAACACTGGGGTACAGTGCTGGTGGGGACGGGTCTGTCACTGTATAACACTGGGGTACAGTACTGGTGGGGACGGGCCTGTCACTGTATAACACTGGGGTACAGTACTGGTGGGGGTGGGTCTGTCACTGTATAACACTGGGGTACAGTACTGGTGGGGACGGGCCTGTCACTGTATAACACTGGGGTACAGTGCTGGTGGGGACGGGTCTGTCACTGTATAACACTGGGGTACAGTACTGGTGGGGACGGGTCTGTCACTGTATAACACTGGGGTACAGTGCTGGTGGGGACGGGTCTGTCACTGTATAACACTGGGGTACAGTACTGGTATATTATGCAGAATTGTACCAAAAAGTTACCGCCCTGAAAGCGACCCTGCAGCTTCTGTCCGTTCCAGTTGAAAAATTTCTCCGCGGCCTCATCCTGTTTTCCATTATTGCTCCATCGTCCTGTCTGTCTCAGGTACATGTCCAAGTATTTGTTAAATGTGATGGGGGCCTGATAGAGTTGTAGTTTTAGGTGCTTGCTGAATGCATGTCGTTAAGAGGTAAACATTATTTGAAATGTCTTGACTGTGGGAATCCAGTCATTGTTTCACGTAATGAATTTGCCATTCTATTCCAGTGCATTCAGTACTAAGAATGTATCAACAAATCATTTATAGCAAGGTCTCCGGGCCGAGCTTGGAGAATGGGCAGCACGGTAGCACAGTGGTTAGCACAGTTGCTTCACAGCTCCAGAGTCCCAGGTTCGATTCCCTGCTGGGTCATTGTCTGTGCGGAGTCTGCATGTTCTCCCCGTGTCTGCGTGGGTTTCCTCCGGGTGCTCCGGTTTCCTCCCACAGTCCAAAGACGTGCAGGTTACGTGGATTGGCCATGATAAATTGCCCTTAGTGAGCAAAAAGGTTCGGGGTTATTGGGTTACGGGGATAGGGTGGACGTGAGAGCTTAAGTGGGTCGGTGCAGACTCGATGGGCCGAATGGCCTCCTTCTGCAATGTATGTTCTATGCCAAAGCTTGAGAATTGTGTCCAGTAATTTTCCCAAGACTGCAGATGCTGAGCTAGTTTTGATAGGCACCAGTCAATCTTAAGTAATGTCCAATGTTTGATTAATAAATCATCCTCTCAGTAACAGACATTCATTTGGACAAACCAGGAGGTCTCTGCTGAGAATTAGAAACCCACGAGAGTAAATGAGGGGTAAAACCAGAGACAAGGATTACCTTAAAAATAGGACCTCATGGTCAAGGTCTTTGCTCCTGAATTCTTGAATCATCTATCTTTTGTTTGTGTTAAAGTAATTTCTTTATGATTTGTGCCATGTGTTTGACCTTTCTATGTGTTGTTTGATATTTAATTTCTAGGTTTTGATTCAGTTCTTATGCAAGTGTATTCAAGTGAATAATTAGCAATAAAGTTGTATTTTAGACACCTCCAATCGACCGGATTATCGACAGTTATTAGAAGATAAAATGAGAGCCCCAACAGGGTCTCTCTTTCTCCCACCCTTTCAGAGAGTGAATTCCAGATTCCTCTAACCCTCTGGGTGAAGCAACGTCCCAATACTTCCCCTCCAATTCCTCTCATAATTACTTTGAATCAATGCCTCCTGCTTATTGCCCTCTCTGTAAATGGAAATTGGTCCTTCCTTTCCCCTCTACCTCGGTCCCTCCAAATGTTACACAGCTTAATTCAGTTCCCCTTTCCCAAAAAAACACAGCTTATCCAACTTTCCTCAAAGTGAAAAGTTCTCTATCACTGGTAACATTGACATAAATCTCTGTGCCCTGCCTAATGCGATCACGTTCTTCCTGTAATTTCTCGCTGTCGCTGGCATTCTGTCTGTGAATGAAACTTGTGTTTGGTATAATTCATACATAACTTAACATAACATAATACATACATACCGTGGGCAGCACGGTAGCACAGTGGTTAGCACTGTGGCTTCACAGCTCCAGGGTCCCAGGTTTGATTCCCCGCTGGGTCACTGTCTGTGCGGAGTCTGCACGTTCTCCCCGTGTCTGCGTGGGTTTCCTCCGGGTGCTCCGATTTCCTCCCACAGTCCAAAGACGTGCAGGTCAGGTGGATTGGCCGTGATAAATTGCCCGTGGTGACCAAAAAGGTTAGGAGGGGTTATTGGGTTACGGGGATAGGGTAGAACTGAGGGCTTAAGTGGGTCGGTGCAGACTCAATGGGCCGAATGGCCTCCTTCTGCACTGTATCTTCTGTATTCTATGTAACCTTCCAGCTCTTATAATGTGGCAATAAAGGAAGTAATCCATATTCCTTATCAACCTGTCTTGCTATTATCTGTCGACACACACTCCATGGTCTTCCTGTCCCTTTAACATTTTTCAGTACTCTTACATTTATTTTCTATTCCTTTGCCTTGTTTGTCTTCCCCAAATACATTGCCTCACACTTTCCCACATTGAATCCCATTGGCCATTGTTCCAACCATCTGACCAGTCATTGCTATCTTTCCTGCAGTGTGCAGCAAGGGCAGGTTGACTGGTCAGTAATTGTCAATTCTGAATGTTTACAAAGTTTAAGTGCCAGGGAACAGGGTTCCGGGTGAAATTTCAGTCTGGAGGAAGGTGGTGATCGATCCCCAGGGATCAGTGTTTATGACCATTGCTTTTCTTAATCCATATTAATGACCTAGACTGAGGTGTGCAGGACACCCCTTCCAAACTTCTGAATGACACCACACTTGGGAGGATTGTGCGCTGTGAGGACAATAATGGTTCATGTCAAGAGTGGGCGGACAAGGGGCAGAGAGATGTGAAGTGATTCATTTTGGTAAGATAAACACAGACAATAAAAGGTCCAATTTTAACGTGGGCGCAGGAGCAAAGCTGCAGAAAAGATTTGCAAGTATGATTCCAGGGACCGGGAATTTCAGTTCCCAAGACGGATTGGGAAAAAGATAGCTGAGGGGAGCTTTGATCGAGGTATTGAAAATCGAGAGTGGTTTGGGCAGAGCAGAGAGGGGGATCCCGTTCCCATTGGGCACAGGATTGAGAACCATTGGGCACACACTGGAGGAAACTGGCAAAAGAACCAACAGTGACATGAGTTTTGTTTCATACAGCGAATGGTTCGGGTCTGTGATGCACAGGCCGAGGTATGGAGGAGCCAGGTTCAATAATCACTTTCCGGAGGGAATTGGGATAATTTCCTGAGAGACTTTGGCGAAAGGCAGGGGCAGCAGAACTACCTGAGTTGCTCTTGCAGAGATCCAGAGGACACAATAGGTTGTGTCGCAACTATCCTACAATAATCAGTCTGTCTCTTAGTCCCTTTGTCAACAACGGAATACTGATAACTGTCCTCTAGTCCTCCAGCACCACCTCTAGCCTGGAGCCAGAGGATTGACAAATGCTGATCAGAGCCTCTACTATGTGTCTAATAGCCTGGGCTAGTGGAGGGGGATGAGATTTGGAAGTTGTCTTAATGGGAACATATTTTCTGAACCCTCACTGACTCCCCCCATCCCTCTGCTCTGCCACCAAGTTACCTTTGAGCTGCTGTTTCGAGTCCACTTTTGCTAAATCACACCTCGGCTTTATCAAATGGGACTATCTTTATTGTTTTCCGTAATTACCCTAAATCAAACTGAATTATGGTCACTATTATCAAAATGCTCTCCCACTGATACTCCTTCCATTTGCCCAGCTTCAATCCCTGAATCAAAGTTCAGAACGGCCATTCTCGCTTGTTGGGCTTCTTAGGAATTGGCTAAAAAATTTTCTCCTGAATGCATTTTAAGAATTCTGCACCTTCAACCTTTTACAATGATTTTGTTCATGTTAATATTAGGTTAGCTGAAATCCTGACCGTAGTTGCCCAAATATTTCTGTACTTATCAGAGATTTGCTTACATATTTGTTCTATTTACCTGACTCTGAATAGTGTGGGGGGTGTTTGTACGATATGAGGGGGTGTACGGTGTGGGGGGGGTGTACGGAGTGGGCGGGGTACGGTGTGGGGGGGTGTATGGTGTGGGGGGGGGGGTGTACGGTGTGGGGAGGGGTGTACGGTGTGGGGGGGGTGTACGGTGTGGGGGGGGGTACGGAGTGGGGGGGGTACGGAGTGGGGGGGGTACGGAGTGGGGGGTGTATGGTTTGGGGGGGGTACAGTGGGGGGTGTACGGTGTGGAAGGGGGTGTACGGTGGGGGGGGGTGTACGGTGTGTAGGGGTGTATGGAGTGGGGGGGGGTACGGTGAGTGGGGGGTGTACGGGGGGGTGTACGGTGTAGGGGGTGTACGGGGGGGGTGCGGAGTGGGGGGTGTACGGGGGGGGTGTACGGGAGGGGTGTACGGGAGGGGTGTACGGTGTGGGGGGTGTACGGTGTGGGGGGTGTACGGTGTGTCGGGGTGTATGGAGTGGGGGGGGTACGGTGAGTGGGGGGTGTACGGGGGGGTGTACGGTGTGGGGGGTGTACAGGAGGGGTGTACGGTGTGGGGTGGTGTACGGGGGAGGAGTGTATGGAGTGTGGGGGTGTACGGTGTGGGGGGTGTACGGTGTGGAGGGGTGTATGGTGTGTGGGGGTGTATGGTGTGTGGGGGGGGGTGTACGGGGGAGGAGTGTATGGAGTGTGGGGGTGTACGGTGTGGGGGGGGTGTACGGGGGAGGAGTGTATGGAGTGTGGGGGTGTACGGTGTGGGGGTGTGTACGGTGGGGGGGGTGTACGGTGTGGGGGGGTGTACGGTGTGGGGGGGGTGTACGGGGGAGGAGTGTATGGAGTGTGGGGGTGTACGGTGTGGGGGTGTGTACGGTGGGGGGGGTGTACGGTGGGGGGTGTGTACGGTGTGGGGGGGGTGTACGGGGGAGGAGTGTATGGAGTGTGGGGGTGTACGGTGTGGGGGTGTGTACGGTGGGGGGGGTGTACGGTGTGGGGTGTCTACGGTGTGGGGGGGTGTACGGTGTGGGGGGGGTGTACGGGGGAGGAGTGTATGGAGTGTGGGGGTGTACGGTGTGGGGGTGTGTGTACGGTGGGGGGGTGTGTACGGTGGGGGGTGTGTACGGTGGGGGGGGGTGTACGGTGGGGGGGTGTGTACGGTGGGGGGGGGTGTACGGTGTGGGGTGTCTACGGTGTGGGGGGGTGTACGGTGTGGGGGGGTGTACGGTGTGGGGGGGTGTACGGTGTGGGGGGGGTGTACAGTGTGGGGGGGTGTACAGTGTGGGGGGGGGTGTACGGTGTGGGGGGGGTGTACGGTGTGGGGGGGTGTTTGATGTGGGGGGGGTGTACGGTGTGGGGGGGGTGTACGGTGTGGGGGGGTGTACGGTGTGGGGGGGGTGTACGGTGTGGGGGGGGTGTACGGTGTGGGGGGGGTGTACGGTGTGGGGGGGGTGTACGGTGTGGGGGGGTGTACGGTGTGGGGGGGGTGTACGGTGTGGGGGGGGTGTACGATGTGGGGGGGGTGTACGGTGTGGGGGGGGTGTACGGTGTGGGGGGGGTGTACGGTGTGGGGGGGGTGTACGGTGTGGGGGGGGGTGTACGGTGTGGGGGGGGTGTACGGTGTGGGGGGTGTACGGTGTGGGGGGGGGTGTACGGTGTGGGGGGGGTGTACGGTGTGGGGGGGGTGTACGGTGTGGGGGGGTGTACGGTGTGGGGGGGGGTGTACGGTGTGGGGGGTATACGGTGTGGGGGGTGTACGGTGTGGGGGGGGTGTACGGTGTGGGGGGTGTACGGTGTGTGGGGGGTGTACGGTGTGGGGGGGGTGTACGGTGTGGGGGGGGTGTACGGTGTGGGGGGTGTACGGTGTGGGGGGCTGTACGGTGTGGGGGGTGTACGGTGTGTGGGGGGGTGTACGGTGTGGGGGGGGTGTACGGTGTGGGGGGGGTGTACGGTGTGGGGGGTGTACGGTGTGTGGGGGGTGTACGGTGTGGGGGGTGTACGGTGTGGGGGGTGTACGGTGTGTGGGGGGTGTACGGTGTGGGGGGGGTGTACGGTGTGTGGGGGGTGTACGGTGTGTGGGGTGTACGGTGTGTGGGGTGTACGGGGGGGGGTGTACGTGTGTGGGGTGTGTACGCTGTGGGGGGGTGTACGGGGGGGGTGTACGGGGGGGGTGTACGCTGTGGGGTGTATACCGGACACGGCTAACGATGTGATTGCTCCTGTTTTGTTCCTCAGTTCTATCCATTTGGCCTCTTTTGATAATTTGTCCGTTTATCGTCTCCCCTCACCGTGGTGATTTTCCCGTCTCTGTGAGCAGGAAGATTCAGCTGCCAGCCCCTCCTCTCTTTAAACCATTAATCTGCAATAACAATGATTCACTTCCAAAGATCTACCTGTGCCTCAGCTCCCCCGGAGCTCTTGCATTGACACACACAATACTCCTGACTGATCAACTGGTTTCTGAGCGATTTCCAGCCACTATTCCGTGACCTTCCACACTTACTAATTTCCTGCTGTTTTGCCACTCTGCTTTCTGAATCTTCTTCCTGTTTCCCACCCCCTCCAAAGTTACTTTAAACCCTCCCCAGACACACCAGCAAACTTACACATTACCATAGCCCCAATTCCGCTGAGGGGCAGGCCCTCTGGCTTTGACAGGCCCGTTCCCCCTCAACCAAAATACTAATCAGAGCCAAGAATGGAAGGAGCAGCAAGACTGATGAGCGGAAGACTTGCTGTGGCGCCCATGGTGTGAGTGGTCACGCACGGGGCAGCTTGAAGACACAGAAAAGAGTTAGTTTTACCCGAAATCGGTTGTAACTTTGACGGAAAAGTGTAACTGAAGATCGGAGAAGCTCCCCCGGGAGTGACATGTCTGCTGGTTCCCAAACTCAACAGCAGAAGGTGAAGGACCTGGCCAAGGAGTTGGAGGAGACCTGTGGCACAGCAGTCAGTGGAAGGATGGCAGAGAGGGATGGGTCAGCGCAAGTAGCAAAGCCCAAGATGGAACAGTCAATGGCCTTCATCAAGGAAGAGTTCCACCAGCAGAGGATGGATCGTTGGCCATCGAAGCGGCTTTGACACCCCTGAAGGCCTCTATGGAGAGGGTGGAAAAATGCCTGGGGGCGCAGATGTGGGAGATTGAGAGGCTGATGTTGGCCCACAGCGATTGGGTGGTTGCACTGGAGGTGGAGGTGGGGCTCTTAGGAGACCTTTGCAAGACATTGAGAGCAAAGGTGGAGGAGCAGGGAAACAGGTGGAGGAGGCAGGATTTGCGAATAGTCGGTCTGCCTGAAGGAGTGGAAGGTGCGAGTGCCACGAGGTACGTTTTGAGGATGCTGGCGGGGCTGGTGGTGGAGGGGGTGCTGCACAAGGCCCCTGCAGGGGACAGAGCGCACAGGTCTCTGAGGCAGACGCAGGAGAGCTGCCGGTGATCGTGGGATTTGTGGAGAAAGTGAAGATCTTGCAGTGGGCCAGGGAGAAGCAGAACTGAATGGGAGGGGAACAAGGTCTGAATATACCAGGACATTGGAGCTGAACTGGCAAAACCGCGTGTGGGGTTGGACAGGGCCATGGGAGTGCTGTATCGACGGCAGATCAGGTTGGGGTGCTCTATCTGGCGACACTATGGGTGGCCTCTGAAAGCCGGGAATATTATGTTGAGACCCCAGAAGCGGACCATAAACTGGGGGAGAACCGAATAATTTTGGGAGACGGAGAGCTCACACTCTGCAGTAACAGAGAGCTCACACTCTGCAGTAACGGAGGGCTCACACTCTGCAGTAACGGAGGGCTCACACTCTGCAGTAACGGAGAGCTCACACTCTGCAGTAACGGAGAGCTCACACTCTGCAGTAACGGAGGGCTCACACTCTGCAGTAACGGAGGGCTCACACTCTGCAGTAACGGAGAGCTCACACTCTGCAGTAACGGAGAGCTCACACTCTGCAGTAACGGAGAGCTCACACTCTGCAGTAACGGAGAGCTCACACTCTGCAGTAACGGAGAGCTCACACTCTGCAGTAACAGAGCTCACACTCTGCAGTAACGGAGAGCTCACACTCTGCAGTAACGGAGAGCTCACACTCTGCAGTAACAGAGCTCACACTCTGCAGTAACGGAGAGCTCACACTCTGCAGTAACGGAGGGCTCACACTCTGCAGTAACGGAGAGCTCACACTCTGCAGTAACGGAGAGCTCACACTCTGCAGTAACGGAGAGCTCACACTCTGCAGTAACGGAGAGCTCACACTCTGCAGTAACGGAGGGCTCACACTCTGCAGTAACGGAGAGCTAACACTCTGCAGTAACGGAGAGCTCACACTCTGCAGTAACGGAGGGCTCACACTCTGCAGTAACGGAGAGCTCACACTCTGCAGTAACGGAGGGCTCACACTCTGCAGTAACGGAGAGCTCACACTCTGCAGTAACAGAGAGCTCACACTCTGCAGTAACGGAGAGCTCACACTCTGCAGTAACAGAGAGCTCACACTCTGCAGTAACGGAGAGCTCACACTCTGCAGTAACGGAGAGCTCACACTCTGCAGTAACAGAGCTCACACTCTGCAGTAACGGAGGGCTCACACTCTGCAGTAACGGAGAGCTCACACTCTGCAGTAACGGAGGGCTCACACTCTGCAGTAACGGAGAGCTCACACTCTGCAGTAACGGAGGGCTCACACTCTGCAGTAACGGAGAGCTCACACTCTGCAGTAACGGAGGGCTCACACTCTGCAGTAACGGAGGGCTCACACTCTGCAGTAACGGAGAGCTCACACTCTGCAGTAACGGAGAGCTCACACTCTGCAGTAACGGAGAGCTCACACTCTGCAGTAACGGAGAGCTCACACTCTGCAGTAACGGAGAGCTCACACTCTGCAGTAACGGAGAGCTCACACTCTGCAGTAACGGAGGGCTCACACTCTGCAGTAACGGAGAGCTCACACTCTGCAGTAACGGAGAGCTCACACTCTGCAGTAACGGAGAGCTCACACTCTGCAGTAACGGAGAGCTCACACTCTGCAGTAACGGAGGGCTCACACTCTGCAGTAACGGAGGGCTCACACTCTGCAGTAACGGAGAGCTCACACTCTGCAGTAACGGAGGGCTCACACTCTGCAGTAACGGAGGGCTCACACTCTGCAGTAACGGAGAGCTCACACTCTGCAGTAACGGAGGGCTCACACTCTGCAGTAACGGAGGGCTCACACTCTGCAGTAACGGAGGGCTCACACTCTGCAGTAACGGAGAGCTCACACTCTGCAGTAACGGAGAGCTCACACTCTGCAGTAACGGAGAGCTCACACTCTGCAGTAACGGAGAGCTCACACTCTGCAGTAACGGAGAGCTCACACTCTGCAGTAACGGAGGGCTCACACTCTGCAGTAACGGAGAGCTCACACTCTGCAGTAACGGAGAGCTCACACTCTGCAGTAACGGAGAGCTCACACTCTGCAGTAACGGAGAGCTCACACTCTGCAGTAACGGAGAGCTCACACTCTGCAGTAACGGAGAGCTCACACTCTGCAGTAACGGAGGGCTCACACTCTGCAGTAACGGAGGGCTCACACTCTGCAGTAACGGAGAGCTCACACTCTGCAGTAACGGAGAGCTCACACTCTGCAGTAACGGAGGGCTCACACTCTGCAGTAACGAGGAGCTCACACTCTGCAGTAACAGAGCTCACACTCTGCAGTAACGGAGAGCTCACACTCTGCAGTAACGGAGAGCTCACACTCTGCAGTAACGGAGAGCTCACACTCTGCAGTAACGGAGAGCTCACACTCTGCAGTAACGGAGGGCTCACACTCTGCAGTAACAGAGAGCTCACACTCTGCAGTAACGGAGAGCTCACACTCTGCAGTAACGGAGGGCTCACACTCTGCAGTAACGGAGAGCTCACACTCTGCAGTAACGGAGGGCTCACACTCTGCAGTAACGGAGAGCTCACACTCTGCAGTAACGGAGAGCTCACACTCTGCAGTAACGGAGAGCTCACACTCTGCAGTAACGGAGAGCTCACACTCTGCAGTAACGGAGAGCTCACACTCTGCAGTAACGGAGGGCTCACACTCTGCAGTAACGGAGGGCTCACACTCTGCAGTAACGGAGAGCTCACACTCTGCAGTAACGGAGAGCTCACACTCTGCAGTAACGGAGGGCTCACACTCTGCAGTAACGGAGAGCTCACACTCTGCAGTAACGGAGAGCTCACACTCTGCAGTAACGGAGGGCTCACACTCTGCAGTAACGGAGGGCTCACACTCTGCAGTAACGGAGCTCACACTCTGCAGTAACGGAGAGCTCACACTCTGCAGTAACGGAGAGCTCACACTCTGCAGTAACGGAGGGCTCACACTCTGCAGTAACGGAGAGCTCACACTCTGCAGTAACGGAGAGCTCACACTCTGCAGTAACGGAGAGCTCACACTCTGCAGTAACAGAGCTCACACTCTGCAGTAACGGAGGGCTCACACTCTGCAGTAACAGAGAGCTCACACTCTGCAGTAACGGAGAGCTCACACTCTGCAGTAACGGAGAGCTCACACTCTGCAGTAACGGAGAGCTCACACTCTGCAGTAACAGAGCTCACACTCTGCAGTAACGGAGGGCTCACACTCTGCAGTAACAGAGCTCACACTCTGCAGTAACAGAGAGCTCACACTCTGCAGTAACGGAGAGCTCACACTCTGCAGTAACGGAGAGCTCACACTCTGCAGTAACGGAGAGCTCACACTCTGCAGTAACAGAGCTCACACTCTGCAGTAACAGAGAGCTCACACTCTGCAGTAACGGAGAGCTCACACTCTGCAGTAACGGAGGGCTCACACTCTGCAGTAACGGAGGGCTCACACTCTGCAGTAACGGAGGGCTCACACTCTGCAGTAACGGAGAGCTCACACTCTGCAGTAACGGAGAGCTCACACTCTGCAGTAACAGAGAGCTCACACTCTGCAGTAACGGAGAGCTCACACTCTGCAGTAACGGAGAGCTCACACTCTGCAGTAACAGAGCTCACACTCTGCAGTAACAGAGAGCTCACACTCTGCAGTAACGGAGAGCTCACACTCTGCAGTAACGGAGAGCTCACACTCTGCAGTAACGGAGGGCTCACACTCTGCAGTAACGGAGGGCTCACACTCTGCAGTAACGGAGAGCTCACACTCTGCAGTAACGGAGAGCTCACACTCTGCAGTAACGGAGGGCTCACACTCTGCAGTAACGGAGGGCTCACACTCTGCAGTAACGGAGAGCTCACACTCTGCAGTAACGGAGAGCTCACACTCTGCAGTAACGGAGAGCTAACACTCTGCAGTAACGGAGAGCTCACACTCTGCAGTAACGGAGGGCTCACACTCTGCAGTAACGGAGAGCTCACACTCTGCAGTAACGGAGAGCTCACACTCTGCAGTAACAGAGCTCACACTCTGCAGTAACAGAGCTCACACTCTGCAGTAACGGAGAGCTCACACTCTGCAGTAACAGAGCTCACACTCTGCAGTAACGGAGGGCTCACACTCTGCAGTAACAGAGCTCACACTCTGCAGTAACAGAGAGCTCACACTCTGCAGTAACGGAGAGCTCACACTCTGCAGTAACGGAGAGCTCACACTCTGCAGTAACGGAGAGCTCACACTCTGCAGTAACAGAGCTCACACTCTGCAGTAACAGAGAGCTCACACTCTGCAGTAACGGAGAGCTCACACTCTGCAGTAACGGAGGGCTCACACTCTGCAGTAACGGAGGGCTCACACTCTGCAGTAACGGAGGGCTCACACTCTGCAGTAACGGAGAGCTCACACTCTGCAGTAACGGAGAGCTCACACTCTGCAGTAACAGAGAGCTCACACTCTGCAGTAACGGAGAGCTCACACTCTGCAGTAACGGAGAGCTCACACTCTGCAGTAACAGAGCTCACACTCTGCAGTAACAGAGAGCTCACACTCTGCAGTAACGGAGAGCTCACACTCTGCAGTAACGGAGAGCTCACACTCTGCAGTAACGGAGAGCTCACACTCTGCAGTAACAGAGCTCACACTCTGCAGTAACGGAGAGCTCACACTCTGCAGTAACGGAGAGCTCACACTCTGCAGTAACGGAGAGCTCACACTCTGCAGTAACAGAGCTCACACTCTGCAGTAACGGAGGGCTCACACTCTGCAGTAACGGAGGGCTCACACTCTGCAGTAACAGAGAGCTCACACTCTGCAGTAACGGAGGGCTCACACTCTGCAGTAACGGAGAGCTCACACTCTGCAGTAACAGAGAGCTCACACTCTGCAGTAACGGAGAGCTCACACTCTGCAGTAACGGAGAGCTCACACTCTGCAGTAACGGAGAGCTCACACTCTGCAGTAACGGAGAGCTCACACTCTGCAGTAACGGAGAGCTCACACTCTGCAGTAACAGAGAGCTCACACTCTGCAGTAACGGAGGGCTCACACTCTGCAGTAACAGAGCTCACACTCTGCAGTAACGGAGAGCTCACACTCTGCAGTAACGGAGGGCTCACACTCTGCAGTAACGGAGAGCTCACACTCTGCAGTAACGGAGGGCTCACACTCTGCAGTAACGGAGAGCTCACACTCTGCAGTAACGGAGGGCTCACACTCTGCAGTAACGGAGAGCTCACACTCTGCAGTAACGGAGGGCTCACACTCTGCAGTAACGGAGGGCTCACACTCTGCAGTAACGGAGGGCTCACACTCTGCAGTAACGGAGGGCTCACACTCTGCAGTAACGGAGAGCTCACACTCTGCAGTAACAGAGAGCTCACACTCTGCAGTAACGGAGAGCTCACACTCTGCAGTAACAGAGAGCTCACACTCTGCAGTAACGGAGAGCTCACACTCTGCAGTAACGGAGAGATCACACTCTGCAGTAACGGAGAGCTCACACTCTGCAGTAACGGAGAGCTCACACTCTGCAGTAACGGAGGGCTCACACTCTGCAGTAACGGAGAGCTCACACTCTGCAGTAACGGAGAGCTCACACTCTGCAGTAACGGAGGGCTCACACTCTGCAGTAACGGAGAGCTCACACTCTGCAGTAACGGAGAGCTCACACTCTGCAGTAACAGAGAGCTCACACTCTGCAGTAACGGAGGGCTCACACTCTGCAGTAACGGAGAGCTCACACTCTGCAGTAACGGAGAGCTCACACTCTGCAGTAACAGAGGGCTCACACTCTGCAGTAACAGAGGGCTCACACTCTGCAGTAACGGAGGGCTCACACTCTGCAGTAATGGAGAATGCAGGTAGCGTGGGGGTTAGAATCATAGAATTTACAGTGCAGAAGGAGGCCATTCGGCCCATCGAGTCTGCACCGCAACCAACCTCTTTGGACACTAAGGGGCAATTTATCATGGCCAATCCACTTACCCAGCACATCTTTGGACTGTGGGAGGAAACCGGAGCACCCGGAGGAAACCCACGCACACACGGGGAGAATGTGCAGACTCCCCACAGACAGTGACCCAGCAGGGAATCGAACCTGGGACCCTGGAGCTGTGAAGCAAAGGGTGGGGGGGGGTCAGGTTTCCCACTCGGGGTTTGAGTCAAAGTCGAGGGGAGTGGCGATATTGATGAACCCTTCTGGTGTCCCTGACTCCTTCATCTGCAAGAAGTGTGTCCAACTGCAGCTCCTGTTAGACCGCTTGACGGCTCTGGAGCTGCGGATGGACTCACTTTGGAGCATCCGCGATGCTGAGGAAGTTGTGGATAGCACATTCAGTGAGTTGGTCACACCGCAGATTAAAATTACTGAGGCAGATAGGGAAAGGGTGACCAACAGACAGAGGAAGAGTAGGAAGGCAGTGCAGGGATCCCCTGCGGTCATCTCCCTCCAAAACAGATTTACCGTTTTGGAAACTGTTGGGGGAGATGGCTCACCAGGGGAAGGTGGCAGCAGCCAGGTTCATGGCACCGTGGCTGGCTCTGCTGCACAGAAGGGCGGGAAAAAGAGTGGCAGAGCTATAGTGATAGGGGATTCAATCGTAAGGGGAATAGACAGGCGTTTCTGCGGACGCAAACGAGAATCCAGGTTGGTATGTTGCGTCCCTGGTGCAAGGGTCAAGGATGTCTCGGAGCGGCTGCAGGGCATTCTGGAGGGGGAGGGTGAACAGCCAGCTGTCGTGGTGCATATAGGCACCAACGATATAGGTAAAAAACGGGATGAGGTCCTACAAGCTGAATTTAGGGAGTTAGGAGTTAAACTAAAAAGTAGGACCTCAAAGGTAGTAATCTCAGGATTGCTACCAGTGCCACGTGATAGTCAGAGTAGGAATGACAGGATAGCTAGGATGAATACGTGGCTTGAGAGATGGTGCAAGAGGGAGGGTTTCAAATTCCTGGGACATTGGGACCGATTCTGGGGGAGGTGGGACCTGTACAAATCGGACGGTCTGCATCTGGGTGGGACCGGAACCAATGTTCTCGGGGGGGTGTTTGCTAGTGCAGTTGGGGAGGGTTTAAACTAATGTGCCAGGGGGATGGGAACCGATGTAGGAAGTCAGTGGGGACAGAAACAAAAGGCAGGAAGGGAGAGTGTGTAAAGCATGACCAGAGAAAGCAGGGCAGAGAGCAAGGAAGGTCTACATTAAACTGCATTTATTTCAATGCAAGGGGCCTGACGGGCAAAGCGGATGAACTCAGGGCATGGACGGGCACATGGGACTGGGATATTATAGCTATGACTGAAACATGGCTAAGGGAGGGGCAGGACTGGCAGCTCAATGTTCCGGGCTACAGATGCTATAGAAAGGATAGAACAGGAGGTAAGAGAGGAGGGGGAGTGGCGTTTTTGATTAGGGAGAACATCACGGCAGTACTTAGAGGGGATATATCCGAGGGTTCGCCCACTGAGTCTATATGGGTGGAACTGAAAAATAAGAAGGGAGAGATCACCTTGGTAGGACTGTACTACAGGCCCCCAAATAGTCAGCGGGAAATTGAGGAGCAAATATGTAAGGAGATTACAGATAGCTGCAAGAATAATAGGGTGGTAGTAGTAGGGGACTTTAACTTTCCCAACATTGACTGGGACAGTCATAGCATTAGGGGCTTGGATGGAGGGAAATTTGTTGAGTGTATTCAGGAGGAATTTCTCATTCAGTATGTGGATGGACCGACTAGAGAGGGGGCAAAACTTGACCTCGTCTTGGGAAATAAGGAAGGGCAAGTGATAGAAGTGCTAGTGAGGGATCACTTTGGGACAAGTGACCATAATTCCATTAGTTTTAAGATAGCTATGGAGAATGATAGGTCTGGCCCAAGAGTTAAAATTCTTAATTGGGGCAAGGCCAATTTTGATGGTATCAGACAGGAACTTGCAGAGGTAGATTGGGGGAGACTATTGGCAGACAAAGGGACGGCTGGTAAATGGGAGGCTTTTAAAAATGTGTTAACCAGGGTGCAGGGTAAGCACATTCCCTTTAGAGTGAAGGGCAAGGCTGGTAGAAGTAGGGAACCCTGGATGACTCGAGATATTGAGACTCTGGTCAAAAAGAAGAAGGAGGCATATGACGTACATAAGCAACTGGGATCAAGTAGATCCCTTGAAGAGTATAGAGATTGTCGAAATAGAGTTAAGAGGGAAATCAGGAGGGCAAAAAGGGGACATGAAATTGCTTTGGCAAATAATGCAAGGGAGAATCCAAAGAGATTCTACAGATACATAAAGGGGAAAAGAGTAACTAGGGACAGAGTAGGGCCTCTTAAGGATCAACAAGGGCATTTATGTGCAGAGCCACAAGAGTTGGGTGAGATCCTGAATGAATATTTCTCATCGGTATTCACGGTGGAGAAAGGCATGGATGTTAGGAAACTAAGGGAAATAAATAGTGATGTCTTGAGAAGTGTGCATATTACAGAGGAGGAGGTGCTGGAAGTCTTAAAGCGCATCAAGGTAGATAAATCCCCGGGACCTGATGAAATGTATCCCAGGATGTTGTGGGAGGCTAGGGAGGAAATTGCGGGTCCCCTAACCGAGATATTTGAATCATCGGCAGCCACAGGTGAGGTGCCTGAAGATTGGAGAGTGGCGAATGTTGTGCCCTTGTTTAAGAAGGGCAGCAGGGAAAAGCCTGGGAACTACAGACCGGTGAGCCTAACGTCTGTAGTAGGTAAGTTGCTAGAAGGTATTCTGAGAGACAGGATCTACAAGCATTTAGAGAGGCAAGGACTGATTCGGGGCAGTCAGCATGGCTTTGTGCGTGGAAAATCATGTCTCACAAATTTGATTGAGTTTTTTGAGGGAGTGACCAAGAAGGTAGATGAGGGTAGTGCAGTAGACGTTGTCTACATGGACTTTAGCAAAGCCTTTGACAAGGTACCGCATGGTAGGTTGTTGCAGAAGGTTAAAGCTCACGGGATCCAGGGTGAGGTTGCCAATTGGATTCAAAATTGGCTGGACGACAGAAGGCAGAGAGAGGGTGGTTGTAGAGGGTTGTTTTTCAAACTGGAGGCCTGTGACCAGTGGTGTGCCTCAGGGATCGGTGCTGGGTCCACTGTTATTTGTGATTTATATTAATGATTTGGATGAGAATTTAGGAGGCATGGTTAGTAAGTTTGCAGATGACACCAAGATTGGTGGCATAGTGGATAGTGAAGAAGGTTATCTAGGATTGCAACGGGATCTTGATCAATTAGGCCAGTGGGCCGACGAATGGCAGATGGAGTTTAATTTAGATAAATGTGAGGTGATGCATTTTGGCAGATCGAATCAGGCCAGGACCTACTCAGTTAATGGTATGGCGTTGGGGAGAGTTATAGAACAAAGAGATCTAGGAGTACAGGTTCATAGCTCCTTGAAGGTGGAGTCGCAGGTGGACAGGGTGGTGAAGAAGGCATTCGGCATGCTTGGTTTCATTGGTCAGAACATTGAATATAGGAGTTGGGACGTCTTGTTGAAGTTGTACAAGACATTGGTACGGCCACACTTGGAATACTGTGTGCAGTTCTGGTCACCCTATTATAGAAAGGATATTATTAAACTAGAAAGAGTGCAGAAAAGATTTACTAGGATGTTGCCGGGACTTGATGGTTTGAGTTATAAGGAGAGGCTGGATAGACTGGGACTTTTTTCCCTGGAGCGTAGGAGGCTTAGGGGTGATCTTATAGAGGTCTATAAAATAATGAGGGGCATAGATAAGGTAGATAGTCAACATCTTTTCCCAAAGGTAGGGGAGTCTAAAACTAGAGGGCATAGGTTTAAGGTGAGAGGGGAGAGATTCAGAAGGGCCCAGAGGGGCAATTTCTTCACTCAGAGGGTAGTGAGTGTCTGGAATGGGCTGCCAGAGGTAGTAGTAGAAGCGGGTACAATTGTGTCTTTCAAAAAGCATTTAGATGGTTACATGGGTAAGATGGGTATAGAGGGTTGTGGGCCAAGTGCGGGCAACTGGGACTAGCTTAATGGTAAAAAACTGGGCGGCATGGACTGGTTGGGCCGAAGGGCCTGTTTCCATGCTGTAAACTTCTATGATTCTAATAAGAAGACGGGCTTTGTGAGTGCGAAGGAGGTGAGGTTCCTGGGTGGGATATGTGACGGTGAACAGGGTGATGGAGGGGAGGCCGGTGGTGTTGGTAAATGTATCCGCACCGAATTGGGATGATGTGGGTTTATGAGGGGGTTGCTGGCAGTGATCCCTGATTTGGCCGTGTACCAGTTGATTATGGGAGGAGATTTTAACTTTGTCTTGGAGCCGAGGGTGGACAGGTCGAGCCCCAGGTCAATGGGGAGGATACGGATGGCAAAGGAGCTGGGAGGATTCATGGAAAAGATGGGAATGGTGGACCCGTGGCTCTTCAAGAAGCCAGGGGGAAGGGAGTATTCCTTTCCCTCACACCTTTGCAAGGTGTATTCAAGAATCAACTTTTTTGTGGTGAGCTCGGAGGTGTTGGCTGGGGGGGAGGGAGCAGAGTACACGGGGATAATTATCTCCGACCACACACCCCACTGGCTGGAGATTCGGCTTAGATCGAGCAGGGGCCGGGGAGGAGGCTCGATTCGGGGTTGTTGGCAGACAGAGGGTTCAGTGACAGTGTGGACGGTGATTAAAGATTATGTAGAGTTGAACCAGAATGAGGCGGTGATGGCACGTTTTGGGAAGTGCTAAAAGCGGTGGTCCGGGGGAACATTATCTTCTTCAAGGCACATGGGGATAGGGAAAGGAGGGAGGAATATGAACGGCTAATGAGTGAAATAGTGGAGGTAGATAGGGAGTACTGGAGGGTGCACACCACGGAGAGATTGGTGAGGAGGGAAACATCACGGGGACAATTTGATAGGTTGACGACGGGGAGGGCGGTAGGATAGTTGTATCGGGCAAGGGGGGTACAGTATGAATACGGAGAGAAGGCAAATCGAATGTTAGCGCATTAACTATGGAGACAGGCCGCGTCCGGGGATGTAATGAAGATTCGGGCTGGGGATGTGGTGTCGGAGGCGGAGAAGGTAAACGCAGCATTTAGGGATTATTATAAGGAGCTGTACAGGGTGGACCCGGGGGTAAAGAGGGGGATATGGGACGGTTTATAGATGAACTGGAGTTTCCACAGCTGGAGGCAGGCGCTAGAGGGCCCTTGGGGCAAAGGGAGATATTGGACAGTATAAGGGGTATGAAGTCGGGGAAGGCCCTGGGGTCCGATGTCTTCCCCAGAATTCTATAAGGAGTTTGCGACGGACCGAGCACCACATCTGTTGGTGGAGTTTAATAAGGCATTGGAGAAGGGGGAGCAGCCCGAGACAATGATGCAGGCGACACTCACATTGACCGCAAAGAAGGGGAAGCACCAATGGAGTGTGGGTCGTACAGGCCCATATTGCTGTTAAATATGGATGTGAAAGTCTGGCTAAGTTGGTGGCGGGAAGGATGGAAGGTTGTGTCCCGGGGAGTGGTCGTGGAGGATCAGACAGGCTTCGTAAAGGGCAGTCAGCTTTCTCCCAATAAAGGAGGCTGTTAAATGTGGTCATGACCCCGATGAGGGCCCAGGTACCGGAGGTAGTGGTGTCATGGATACGGTGAAGGTATTTGGCCGGGTGGAGTGATGGTATTTGTTTCAAGTCTTGGGAAGGTTGGGGTTTGACCCGAAGTTTGTGGCGTGGGTCGCCTGCTACATCTGGCACCGAAGGTAAGTGTGCAGACCAGTGACATGAGCTCACAAAACTTTGAACTGCACAGGGGAACAAGGCAGGGGTGTTTGCGCCGGCTACAGAGCCTCTGGCAATGGCTCTTAGGGGGCCGGCAGTGTGGTCAGGGATTCCGAGGGGATGAAGGGAGCGTCAGTGTCGCTACACGCGGACTGTACGTGTCAGACCCGCTGGAGAGCATGGAGAGGAACATGGGCCTGTTAGGGAAGTTTGGGGCATTCTCGGGATATAAGCTGAATGTGGGGAAAAGTGAGGTATTCCCGGTGAATGAGATGGGTTGGCGAGCCAGTCTAGGGGGGATGCCATTTAAGGTGACTAGAGACAGGTTGAGATACCTGGGGAGTCAGGTGGCGAGGGAATGGGCGATGCTACACAAACCTAACAAAGCTGGTGGAGGAGGATCTGAAGAGGTGGGACACGCTGCACTGGACTCTGGCAGGGAGGGTCCAAGTGGTGAAGATCAACATTATGCCAAAGTTTCTATTCTTATTCCAGACACTCCTGGTCTTTGTCCCGAAGGCCTTCTTTCGAAAACTGGATATGATTGTCTCACAGTTTGTGTGGACAGGGAAGGTGCCAAGGGTTGAAAGGACCCTGTCACACAGACAGAGGCAGAAGGGAGGGTTCGTGTTGCCGAACCTGCTGCATTATTACTGGGCGGCGAACATGGAGAAGGTGAGGCGTTGGTGGGACGGCGAGGGGGCAGAATGGGTTAGGTTGGAGGAAGAATGGGGGACCAGCTTGAAGGCCATGATAACGGCGGCATTGCCAATGGCACCAAGGAAACACTCGGAAAGACCAGTGATGCAGCCCACGGTGAAGGGGGGGGACAGACGGTGTGTAGAGGATGTGGAGAGAAGTGGGGCTGGTTAAGGTGAGGGATCTGTACCTGGAAGAGGGGTTTGTCAGTACAGAGGAACTGAAGGAGAGGGCAGAGCTCCCGAGAGGAAGTGAGTTTAGATACCTGCAGGTAAGGGACTTTGCGCGGGAGGTTTGAAAAGAGTTCCCCAGGTTGCCGAGGTACACCCTGTTGGAGCGACTGCTGCTCCCGAATGTGGAAGGGGAGGGCAGGATCAGACACATGTATTGATGGCTGGGAGAACAGGTGAGGGGGTGGTGAAGATTAAGGAGGAGGGCGAGCTGGGAGAGGAGATCAATTGGGGAGTGTGGAGTGAGGCATTGTGAAGGGTAAACGGGACCCCCTTGTGCGCGAGGATGACCCTGATACAGTTTAAGGTGGTACACAGGGTACATATGACCCGGGCAAGAATGAGTGGGTTCTTCCAGGGAGTGGCAGTCGAGTGTGAGAGGTGTGGGCGGGGACCAGCAAATCGCGTTCATATGTTCTGGGGTTGTGAAAAGTTGGAGTGATTCTGGGCGGGGGTGTTCACACCGCTAACCAGGATAGTGGGGGTGGGGGGGGGGGGGGGGGAGGCGGAGCCAGACAGATTGGTGGCGATATTTGGGACATGGGAGAAGCCGGAGTTGATGGAGGGGAGGAGGGCAGGAGGGCCGATGTTGTAGCCTTCGCCTCTCTGATTGCCTGGCAAAGGATTCTGCTGCAGCGATGGTCAGCATCGCCGTCGGGGGGGGCGGGGGCATTCTGCTGCAGCGATGGTCAGCATCGCCTCCGGGGGGGGGGGGGGGGGGGGGGGGGGGGGGATTCTGCTGCAGCGATGGTCAGCATCGCCGTCGGGGGGGGGGCATTCTGCTGCAGCGATGGTCAGCATCGCCGTCGGGGGGGGGGGCATTCTGCTGCAGCGATGGTCAGCATCGCCGCCGGGGGGGGGGATTCTGCTGTAGCGATGGTCAGCATCGCCGCCGGGGGGGGGGGGGGCATTCTGCTGTAGCGATGGTCAGCATCGCCGCCGGGGGGGGGGGGGGGGGGATTCTGCTGCAGCGATTGTCAGCATCGCCGTCGGGGGGGGGGGCATTCTGCTGCAGTGATGGTCAGCATCGCCGTCGGGGGGGGGGGGGGGGGGCATTCTGCTGTAGCGATGGTCAGCATCACCGCCGGGGGGGGGGGGGGGGGGGGATTCTGCTGCAGCGATGGTCAGCATCGCCGTCGGGGGGGGGGCATTCTGCTGCAGCGATGGTCAGCATCGCTGCCGGGGGGGGGGGGGGGAATCTGCTGCAGCGATGGTCAGCATCGCCGTCGGGGGGGGGGGCATTCTGCTGCAGCGATGGTCAGCATCGCCGTCGGGGGGGGGGGGGGGGGGGGCATTCTGCTGCAGCGATGGTCAGCATCGCCGTCGGGGGGGGGGGGGCATTCTGCTGCAGCGATGGTCAGCATCGCCGCCGGGGGGGGGGGGGCATTCTGCTGCAGCGATGGTCAGCATCGCCGCTGGAACATAGAACATAGAAAATACAGCACAGAACAGGCCCTTCGGCCCACGATGTTGTGCCGAACCTTTGTCCTAGATTAATCGTAGATTATCATTGAATTTACAGTGCAGAAGGAGGCCATTCGGCCCTTTGAGTCTGCACCAGCTCTTGGAAAGAGCACCCCACCCAAACTCAACACCTCCACCTAACACCAAGGGCAATTTTGGACGCTAAGGGCAATTTATCATGGCCAATCCACCTACCCTGCACATCTTTGGACTGTGGGAGGAAACCGGAGCACCCGGAGGAAACCCACGCAGACACGGGGAGGACGTGCAGACTCCGCACAGACAGTGACCCAAGCCGGAATCGAACCTGGGACCATGGATCTGTGAAGCAATTGCGCTATCCACAATGCTACCGTGCTGCCGTTAAGAACAAATAAATCTACACTGTATCATTTTACCGTAATCCATGTACCTATCCAATAGCTGCTTGAAGGTCCCTAATGTTTCCGACTCAACTACTTCCACAGGCAGTGCATTCCATGCCCCCACTACTCTCTGGGTAAAGAACCTACCTCTGATATCCCTCCTATATCTTCCACCTTTCACCTTAAATTTATGTCCCCTTGTAATGGTGTGTTCCACCCGGGGAAAAAGTCTCTGACTGTCTACTCTATCTATTCCCCTGATCATCTTATAAACCTCTATCAAGTCGCCCCTCATCCTTCTCCGTTCTAATGAGAAAAGGCCTCGCACCCTCAACCTTTCCTCGTAAGACCTTGGGCGTCATTCTCCGACCCCCCGCCGGGTTGGAGAATCGCCGGGGGCTGCCGTGAATCCCGCCCCTGCCGGTTGCCGAAGTCTCCGGTACCGGATATTCGGCGGGGGCGGGAATCGCGCCGCGCCGGTTGGCGGGCCCCCCCGCTCGATTCTCCGGCCCGGATGGGCCGAAGTCCCGCCGATAAATTGCCTGTCCTGCCGGCATAAATTAAAGTACCTATTTACCGGCGGGACAAGGCGGCGCGGGCGGGCTCCGGGGTCCTGGGGGGGACGCAGGGTGATCTGGCCCGGGGAGGTGCCCCCACGGTGGCCTGGCCCGCGATCGGGGCCCACCGATCCGCGGGCGGGTCTGTGCCGTGGGGGCACGCTTTCCCTTCCGCCTCCGCCACGGTCTCCACCATGGCGGGGGACGAAGAGACTCCCTCCACTGCGTATGCGTGGGAAACTGTCAGTGGCCGCTGACGCTCCCGCGCATGCGCCACCCCGACATGTCATTTACGCGCCAGCTGGCGGGGCAACAAAGGTCGTTTCCGCCAGCTGGCGGGGCGGAAGTCCCTCCGGCGTCGGCCTAGCCCCTCAATGTTGGGGCTCGGCCCCCAAAGATGGGGAGCATTCCGCACCTTTGGGGCGGCGCGATGCCCGTCTGATTGGCGCCGTTTTGGGCGCCAGTCGGCGGACATCGCGCCGTTTGGGGAGAATTTCGCCCCTACTGTCCATTCCAGGTAACATCCTGGTAAATCTTCTTTGCACCTTTTCCAAAGCTTCCACATCCTTCCTAAAATGAGGCGACCAGAACTGTACACAGTACTCCAAATGTGGCCTTACCAAAGGTTTGTACAGCTGCATCATCACCTCACGGCTCTTAAATTCAATCCCTCTGTTAATGAACGCAGTTTTGTGAAGGGGAGGTCGTGTCTCACTAACTTGATATAGTTTTTCGAGGAGGTCACTAAGATGATTGATGCAGGTAGGGCAGTGGATGTTGTCTATATGGACTTCAGTAAGGCCTTTGACAAGGTCCCTCATGGTAGACTAGTACAAAAGGTGAAGTCACATGGGATCAGGGGTGAGCTGGCAAGGTGGATACAGAACTGGCTAGGTCATAGAAGGCAGAGAGTAGCAATGGAAGGATGCTTTTCTAATTGGAGGGCTGTGACCAGTGGTGTTCCACAGGGATCAGTGCTGGGACCTTTGCTCTTTGTAGTACATATAAATGATTTGGAGGAAAATGTAACTGGTCTGATTAGTAAGTTTGCAGATGACACAAAGGTTGGTGGAATTGCGGATAGCGATGAGGACTGTCGGAGGATACAGCAGGATTTAGATTGTTTGGAGACTTGGGCGGAGAGATGGCAGATGGAGTTTAATCTGGACAAATGTGAGGTAATGCATTTTGGAAGGTCTAATGAAGGTAGGGAATATACAGTGAATGGTAGAACCCTCGAGTATTGAAAGTCAAAGAGATCTAGGAGTACAGGTCCACAGGTCATTGAAAGGGGCAACACAGGTGGAGAAGGTAGTCAAGAAGGCATACGGCATGCTTGCCTTCATTGGCCGGGGCATTGAGTATAAGAATTGACAAGTCATGTTGCAGCTGTATAGAACCTTAGTTAGGCCACACTTGGAGTATAGTGTTCAATTCTGGTCGCCACACTACCAGAAGGATGTGGAGGCTTTAGAGAGGGTGCAGAAGAGATTTACCAGAATGTTGCCTGGTATGGAGGGCATTAGCTATGAGGAGCGGTTGAATAAACTCGGTTTGTTCTCACTGCAATGAAGGAGGTTGAGGGGAGACCTGATAGAGGTATACAAAATTATGAGGGGCATAGACAGAGTGGATAGTCAGAGGCTTTTCCCCAGGGTAGAGGGGTCAATTACTAGGGGGCATAGGTTTAAGGTGAGAGGGGCAAGGTTTAGAGTAGATGTACGAGGCAAGTTTTTTATGCAGAGGGTAGTGGGTGCCTGGAACTCGCTACCGGAGGAGGTGGTGGAAGCAGGGACGATAGTGACATTTAAGGGGCATCTTGACAAATACATGAATAGGATGGGAATAGAGGGATACGGACCCAGGAAGTGTAGAAGATTGTAGCTTAGTCGGGCAGCATGGTCGGCACTGGCTTGGAGGGCCGAAGGGCCTGTTCCTGTGCTGTACATTTCTTTGTTCTTTGTTCACACCATAGGCCTTCTTCACAGCTCTATCCACTTGAGTGGCAACTTTCAAAGATGTATGAACATAGACCCCAAGATCTCTCTGCTCCTCCACATTGCCAAGAACTCTACCGTTAACCCTGTATTCCGCATTCATATTTGTCCTTCCAAAATGGACAACCTCACACTTTTCAGGGTTAAACTCCATCTGCCACTTCTCAGCCCAGCTCTGCATCCTATCTGTGTCTCTTTGCAGCCGACAACAGCCCTCCTTACTATCCACAACTCCACCAATCTTCGTATCGTCTGCAAATTTACTGACCCACCCTTCAACTCCCTCATCCAAGTCATTAATGAAAATCACAAACAGCAGAGGACCCAGAACTGATCCCTGCAGTACGCCACTGGTAACTGGGATCGAGGCTGAATATTTGCCATCCACCACCACTCTCTGACTTCTATCGGTTAGCCAGTTCGTTATCCAACTGGCCAAATTTCCCACTATCCCATGCCTCCTTACTTTCTGCATAAGCCTACCATGGGGAACCTTATCAAATGCCTTACTAAAATCTATGTACACTACATCCACTGCTTTACCTTCATCCACGTGCTTGGTCACCTCCTCAAAGAATTCAATAAGATTTGTAAGGCAAGACCTACCCCTCACAAATCCGTGCTGACTATCCCTAATCAAGCAGTGTCTTTCCAGATGCTCAGAAATCCTATCCTTCAGTACCCTTTCCATGACTTTGCCTACCATCGAAGTAAGACTAACTGGCCTGTAATTCCCAGGGTTATCCATAGTCCCTTTTTTGAACAGGGGCACGACATTCACCACTCTCCAATCCCCTGGTACCACCCCTGTTGACAGTGAGGATGAAAAGATCATTGCCAACGGCTCTGCAATTTCATCTCTTGCTTCCCATAGAATCCTTGGATATATCCCGTCAGGCCCGGGGGACTTGTCTATCCTCAAGTTTTTCAAAATGCCCAACACATCTTCCTTCCTAACAAGTATTTGCTCGAGCTTACCAGTCTGTTTCACACTGTCCTCTCCAACAATATCACCCCTCTCATTTGTAAATACAGAAGAAAAGTACTCGTTCAAGACCTCTCCTATCTCTTCAGACTCAATACACAATCTCCTGCTATTGTCCTTGATCGGACCTACCCTCGCTCTAGTCATTCTCATATTTCTCACATATGTGTAAAAGGCCTTGGGGTTTTCCTTGATCCTTCCCGCCAAAGATTGTTCATGCCCTCTCTTAGCTCTCCTAATCCCTTTCTTCAGTTCCCTCCTGGCTATCTTGTATCCCTCCAGCGCCCTGTCTGAACCTTGTTTCCTCAGCCTTACATAAGTCTCCTTTTTCCTCTTAACAAGACATTCAATCTCTCTTGTCAACCATGGTTCCCTCACTCGACCATCTCTTCCCTGCCTGACAGGGACATACATATCAAGGACACGTTGACACGCCGGGGGTGGATCTGCTGCAGCGATGGTCAGCATTGCCGGGGGGCGGGGGGGGGGATTCTGCTGCAGCGATGGTCAGCATCGCTGCCGGGGGGGGGGGGGGGGGAGAGGGAAGGGAAGGGAAGGACGGAGAGGGGTGGTAAGGGGTGAGGGGAGGGAAGGGGGACGGAAGGGGGGAAGAGGGGTGGGAAGGGGTGAGGGGTCGGAAGGGGGGGAAGAGGGGTGGGAAGGGGTGAGGGGTGGGAAGGGGTGAGGGGTGGGAAGGGGTGAGGGGAGGGAAGGGGGGAGAGTGGAGGTAAGGAGGGAGAGAGGAGGGTAGGACGGAGAGGGGGGAGGGAAGGAGGGAGAGGGGGGAGGGAAGGACGGAGAGGAGGGAAGGAGGGAGAGGGGGGAGGGAAGGACGGAGAGGAGGGAAGGAGGGAGAGGGGGAGGGAAGGACGGCGAAGGGAGGGAGAGAGGAGAGGGAAGGACAGAGAGTGGGGGGAGGGAGAGGGGAGGGAAGGAGGGAGAGGGAAGGACGGAGAGGGGAGGGAAGGAGGGAGAGGGGGGAGGGAAGGGGGAGAGGGGAGGGAAGGGGGAGAGGGGAGGGAAGGGGGAGAGGGGAGGGAAGGGGGAGAGGGGAGGAAAGGAGGGAAGGGGAGGGAAGGGGGAGAGGGGAGGGAAGGGGGAGAGGGGAGGGAAGGGGGAGAGGGGAGGAAAGGAGGGAAGGGGAGGAAAGGAGGGAAGGGGGAGAGGGGAGGAAAGGAGGGAGAGGGGAGGGAAGGGGGGAGAGGGGAGTGAAGGACGGGGAGGGGAGTGAAGGACGGAGGGAGGGAAGGAGGGAGAGGGGAGGGAACGAGGGAGAGGGGAGGGAACGAGGGAGAGAGGAGGGAAGGAGGGAGAGGGGAGAGAGGAGGGAAGGGGGAGTGGGGAGGAAAGGAGGGAGAGGGGAGGGAAGTGGGGAGAGGGGAGGGAAGGACGGGGAGGGGAGTGAAGGACGGAGGGAGGGAAGGAGGGAGAGGGGAGGGAAGGAGGGAGAGGGGAGGGAAGGACGGGGAGGGATGGGCGGTTGGGGAGTGAGGGAGGGAGGGGGAGGGAGGGAGGGGGAGGGAGATGGGGAGGGAGGGAGGGAGGGGGAGGGAGGGTGCGGAGGACGGAAAGGGGAGCGGGAACGTAGAATGGAGAGGAGCGAGAGAGAAGAACGGAGAGAGGAGCGAAGGACGGAGAGAGGAGGGAGGGAGAAGAACGGAGAGAGGAGCGAGAGAGAAGGACGGAGAGAGGAGCGAGAGAGAAGAACGGAGAGAGGAGCGAAGGACGGAGAGAGGAACGAACGACGGAAAGAGGAGGGAGGGAGAAGAACGGAGAGAGGAGCGAGAGAGAAGAACGGAGAGAGGAGCGAAGGACGGAAAGAGGAGGGAGGGAGAAGAACTGAGAGAGGAGCGAGAGAGAAGGACGGAGAGAGGAGCGAGAGAGAAGGACGGAGAGAGGAGCGAAGGACGGAGAGAGGAACGAACGACGGAAAGAGGAGGGAGGGAGAAGAACGGAGAGAGGAGCGAGAGAGAAGAACGGAGAGAGGAGCGAAGGACGGAAAGAGGAGGGAGGGAGAAGAACTGAGAGAGGAGCGAGAGAGAAGGACGGAGAGAGGAGCGAGAGAGAAGGACGGAGAGAGGAGCGAGAGAGAAGGACGGAGAGAGGAGCGAGAACGAAGGACGGTGAGAGGAGCGGGGGCGGAGAGAGGGGCGGGGGCGGAGGACAGAGAGAGGGACGGAGGACGAATTGCACTTAACTGTCCCTGGACCATAATTAGGATGTGAGTTTTCATTGGCTTTTCCTTACCGGAGCTGGTGTGACTTTGTGACAGCATTGGTAGTTCTCCAAATCAGTTCCTTTCGCTCTCTTTTGTGCCGAATCGTAGACTTTCCTCTTACGTTTGAAAACTTTCTTACAAATTTCTATGTGTGTGTTGAGACGGTCCAGAACAAATCTTCGGCCACAGAAAGGGCAGTGAGCTTTCTCCTCTGGAGAGTAATGTCCATCCCATTCTGTCCTCTCATTCTGTGGTGAGTTACTGTCAGCTGATCTGTCATCTGTATCTTCATCTGTATCATTATTCTCTGCTTCACTATCCTCGTTAGAACCTGCAAATGGGTTTGAATGGTCAGTATATTCCTCTGAGGAACATTGGTCAAAGCTGCTGTCTTCATTTAGTTCTTCATCCTTATTATGTCTGCTTCTTTTTATCTTGTCTGCCTTTCCACTGCTACCCAGTGCTGCTTTCTGACCATCCACATTGCTGACATTTTCTCGGTGAATTTTATCTCTCTGCCTTTGCTTCATTTCTCTTTTCACTTCCAGCAAACGCACTTTCTCCACCCTCTCTCTCTCTGCCCTTTCCCTACCTGTCCTGTCTGACTTTGCTCTCTCTCTCTCTGCCCTTTCCTTTTCTCGCTCTCGCTCTGCTCTCTCTCTCCCTGCTCTCTCTCTCCTTGATCTCTCTTTCCCTGATCTCTCTTTCCCTGATCTCTCTCTCTCTGACCCCTCCTTCCCTGATCTCTCTCTTTCTCTCTCTGACCGCTCTCTCCCTGATCTCTCTCTCTCTGACCCCTCCTTCCCTGATCTCTCTCTTTCTCTCTCTGACCTCACTCTCCCTGGTCGCTCTCGTTCTGATCTCTCTCTCTCTGACCCCTCCTTCCCTGATCTCTTTCTTTCTCTCTCTGGCCTCTCTCTCCCTGGCCTCTCTCTCCCTGGTCGCTCTCGCTCTGATCTCTCCCTGTCTGCACCCTCCCTTGCCACCCTTACTGGTTCCACCACGTTTTCCGTTCCCTGCTCCTCTTCCTCTGCTCGATCCCTTTGCATCTGAATTTCTCTTAGTTCTTCCTTGATTTTCCTCAGTCTTCCTTGGATAAGACTCTCCTTCTCCCAGATCTCTACTTCTACGTTGAGTCGGCCACTTTGCTGATTATTTTGGACATCTCTGGGTTGCTGTCCTTTAGCACACGTTGACTTATTGCATTGGCTGCTCCTTTGCTCAACTGCAGACGTTGAATCTTCCAATGGTCTCAGTTCTACTCCCGTTTCTCTACTCCTCAGGTAGGATCTGCTGGACTGACATTTTGCTTTGGGCCCTTTTGGTGGAGATGGTCTGAATGTAACAGCTGGCCACATGGGAGCATCCACGGGTATTAAACTCCTCCAATCAGAAGAATCGCCCTCAGCATTTAAGATGTTACTGAGACCAGAGCATTTGCGATCAATGGGCCTGAGTGGATGAGATCTATCAACACCAGCGCTGCGTTTGCCTTGTGGATTGAGGGCTATTTGTGTCCACCCAGAATCCTGATCTTCTGCGAGCGGAGATTGACTAAGTGTCCTCTCGGCTGAAGAATGCTCGTAGGTTGCAGACATCCTGTAGGGACCTGAATGATTTTCCAGGAGGTAGGAGCTTCGGAGGCGATACAAAGCTTCCTGATACTGCTGCTTGTAGATGGCCATTAACTTCACCTGTTTCTCTCGCTCCAACTTCTGCTGATACTGACATTTTAATAAGTCCAGTTTAGTCTGTGGTGTGTCCTCGGCTCCAGGACTGATGGGCGGAAGTTTTCTCAAGGTTTTATTTTTCTCATAAGGGGACAAGGGATCAATCTGGAGAAAAGGAGCCATTTGCCAATCAGCCATTGACAGTTGTAGAGACCTGCAGTGGAGACAAGTCTCAAATTAAACCCATCAGGAGAGAGCCCAAACATCAGGATTGTCAGCAAGTGATATCTCCATAAAACAATAAATAATTAGAGCTTGTAACAAAAACAATGTCGGAACCCTGGAGGACTTTAATCTTCATACAGACTGGACAAATCAAATTGACAAAAATGTTCTGAAAGGTGAGTTTGTGGAAATGTTTTCACAACAGTTCCTGGAACAAGACATTGTAAAACCAACCAGGGATAAAAGTATTTTTGACCTAGTATGGTGCACTGAGGTAGAGGAATCTCATCGTAAAAGATCCACTTGTGAAAACGATAATACAATGGAATTCCATCGTAAGTTTTCAAGTGACATGCTCCAATCACAAACAAGAATCTTAAAGAACTCTTACAACACCAGGTTCAAGTCCAACAGGTTTGTTTGGAATCACAAAGTCAATGATGCAAGATGATACTTTGAATGCGAATCTTTGCAGGTGATTAAGTCTTTATGGGCTCAGACGGAGCGACTGGAATTCGCAAGCCCAGACCAGACGGTAGAGGGCGAATGTAATGCGACTTGAATCCAAGGTCCCGGTTGAGGCCGTACACATGCGAGCAGAAGCTTATAGCCAAGTTCCGCACGCATGAGTACGGCCTCATCAGGGACCTTGGATTCTTGTCGCGTTACATTCACCCCCACCATCTGGCCTGGGCCTGTGAAATCCAAGCAACTGTCCTGGCTTGGGACAATTCACACCTCTTTAACCTGTGATTATCCCTCTCTCCAGTCGCACCGTCTGGACCTGTAAAGACTTAATTACCTGCAAAGACTTGCATTCAAAGTACCATCTTGCATCATTAACTTTGTCTTTATATATGTTTCTGGAACCCACCTCTTCACTCACCTGAGGAGGGAGCAGTGCTCCGAAAGCTAGTGATTCGATACAAACCTGTTGGACTTTAACCTGGTGTCAGACTTCTTACTGTGCTCACCCCAGTCCAACGCCGGCATCTCCACATCAAGAATCTTAAACAAAGCCAGTTACGTAGATGTGAGGGGCGAGGTGGCGAAGATTGTTGGGTAAATAGACCGGAAGGTATAGAGGTAAATGAACGGTTGGAACATTTGAAGACATAATTCAAAATATTCAACCAAAATACATTCCATTCAAAAACTCAACAAGAAAGACGCATCCGTGACTCACTCAGGAAGTTCAGGATAGAATCAGATTCAACGAAAAGCTCACAATGTTGGGAAAAAACAGGAGCAAGTCTGCGGGGTGGGAGTATTTCTGAAACTAGCAAAGGGCCTCTAAACAGTTAATCAAAAGAGAAAAAAATGAATTTGAGAGTAAACTAGCCAGGAATATAAAACAGGGAACCTGACCTCAGTCCTATGATTAAGGAAGTCTTGAGGCAAACGTTGATTTGATGAGACCGAAGTCACATCCTGTTTGTCAAATTTGTTAGTCTTTTGCAGATGTAACTAGTCGGGTAGATAAAGAGGAGACAGTAGATGCAATATACTTGGAATCCAAACGGCATTCGATAAGGTGCCACACAAAAGGTTAACAGGCAAGATAAGGGTTGATGGGGAAGTATTTTAGCACGGTGCGAAGATTGATTATGTCAACTCTCCGTGTCCTGTTCTTTAAACAGGTTTTTTCAGTTGACGGGGAGGGAGTAGTGGGGTTCTGTGAAGATCAGTGCTGAAGGATTGTCAGTTGTATAAATTACAGTAAAGAGTTGGAGGGTGCAGATGACTACTGAAGCATGTATCTTGACATCACTGTGTGTTGTCTGGACAGGAGTGAGCCATCTGTGATGTTTCACTTTGTGAATAAATTGAAACTGAGTAAGGAATGACTTCTGGTGTCCCATTTCAATTTGTGTGAAACATACATTAATGAATAAACTTTACTGATGTCACAAGTAGGCTTACATTAACACTGCAATGAAGTTACTGTGAAAACCCCTTAGTCGCCACATTGCAATTCACCTAACAGCACGTCTTTCGGGACTTGTGGGAGGAAACCGGAGCCCCCCGGAGGAAACCCACGCAGACACGGGGAGGATGTGCAGACACGGGGAGGATGTGCAGACTCCGCACAGACAGCGACCCAAGCCGGAATCGAACCTGGGACCCTGGAGGTGTGAAACAGCAATGCTATCCACTGGGCTACCGTGCTGCCCCAAGATGTGGGGACGACACAGAGAGGTTAAGTGAGTGGGAACAAGAAGAGTACAATGTAGTCACCACCCAAAAATAGAAAAGCAGAATGTTTTTAAACAGGCTTGAACATTTTGAAATGTTGATCTTGGAGAGGCATGTACAGTGGGCCCAGGTTAGCGGGTGGGTGCAGCAAGCTCTCAGCAAGCTGCTTTATTAGTGGGGGAGGAGAACAGCAACACAGCGGGTTGGCAGCAATTGGACCGGTTGTTGGGGAGAGCACACCTGGGATAAGGTGTTCAGTTCGCTAACTCCGCCGGCTGCACACACTTTCATTCTGCCGGCCTCATTCATTCACGTTCGCTGTTGAAATGATCCCCTCTCATTCTGACTGATTCTCACTCAGACTCAGTTCTGGAATCCAGCCTCACTCGGTGCTCTCCACCATTCACCTACCGGCTGCAAATGTGCCTCCTTCAAACTTCATCCGCACTCTCACATCTCCCCATCCCGAGAGTCTCCGACCTCCTCCCTGCCTTTCTCCACTCTCTCTCTCCTTCCCTGAGCCCGCCTCTCTCTATTTCTCCATCTCACTGTGCCCTCCCTTTCTCTCCTTCTCCACTCCCTCTCTCCCCACTCCCTCTGCCCCACTCCCCCTCTCTCTCCCTCCCCACCGCTCCCTCTCTTTATATCTCCCTGTCTTCCTCGCTTTTCCTCTCTTCCTCCTCACCCTCTTTCTCTCTCTCTCGCCCCCTATCTCTCTCTCCCCCGTCTCTCTCTCTCCTCCCCTCCCTCCCTCCCTCCGCTCTCTCCCTCTTTCTCTCTCCCCCTCCCTCCCTCTCTCCCCCTCCCTCCCTCTCTCTCTCCACCGCCCGTTGATTCACATTCAATTCCCTCAGTTCCTATTGTTGACAACAGTTGCCAAGAGACTCTCTGACGTCACAGAAAAGTTTGCAACTTCTCGAAGTAACGAAAGTGGCGCCAACGGCCCAGAAATAGACCCATCCCATAATATTCACACCTTCAGGAGAGGGTCCTGTACCCCAGTGAGGGTCAGCACCTTCAGGAGTGGAGGGGGACCCTGTACCCCAGTGAGAGTCAGCACCTTCAGGAGAGGAGGGGGACCCCGTACCCCAGTGAGAGTCAGCACCTTCAGGAGAGGGGGACCCTGTACCCCAGTGAGAGTCAGCACCTTCAGGAGAGGAGGGGGAGTCTGTACCCCAGTGAGAGTCAGCACCTTCAGGAGAGGAGGGGGACCCAGTACCCGAGTGAGAGTCAGCACCTTCAGGAGAGGAGAGGACCTGTACCCCAGTCAGAGTCAGCACCTTCAGGAGAGGAGGGGGACCCTGTACCCCAGTGAGAGTCAGCACCTTCAGGAGAGGGGGACCCTGTACCCCAGTGAGAGTCAGCACCTTCAGGAGAGGAGGGGGAGTCTGTACCCCAGTGAGAGTCAGCACCTTCAGGAGAGGAGGGGGACCCTGTACCCCAGTGAGAGTCAGCACCTTCAGGAGAGGAGGGGGAGTCTGTACCCCAGTGAGAGTCAGCACCTTCAGGAGAGGAGGGGGAGTCTGTACCCCAGTGAGAGTCAGCACCTTCAGGAGAGGAGAGGACCCTGTACCCCAGTGAGAGTCAGCACCTTCAGGAGAGGAGGGGGACCCTGTACCCCAGTGAGAGTCAGCCCATCTGGAGAGGAGTGGGACCCTATACCCCAGTGAGAGTCAGCATCTTCAGGAGAGGAGGGGGACCCTGTACCCCAGTGAGGGTCAGCACCTTCAGGAGAGGAGAGGACCCTGTACCCCAGTGAGAGTCAGCACCTTCAGGAGAGGAGGGGACCCTGTACCCCAGTGAGAGTCAGCACCTTCAGGAGAGGAGGGGGACCCCGTACCCCAGTGAGAGTCAGCACCTTCAGGAGAGGGGGACCCTGTACCCCAGTGAGAGTCAGCACCTTCAGGAGAGGAGGGGACCCTGTACCCCAGTGAGAGTCAGCACCTTCAGGAGAGGAGGGGACCGTGTACCCCAGTGAGAGTCAGCACCTTCAGGAGAGGAGGGGGACCCCGTACCCCAGTGAGAGTCAGCACCTTCAGGAGAGGGGGACCCTGTACCCCAGTGAGGGTCAGCACCTTCAGGATAGGAGGGACCCTGTACCCCAGTGAGAGTCAGCACCTTCAGGAGAGGAGGGACCCTGTACCCCAGTGAGAGTCGGCACCTTCAGGAGAGGAGGGGACCCTGTACCCCAGTGAGAGTCAGCACCTTCAGGAGAGGAGGGGGACCCCGTACCCCAGTGAGAGTCAGCACCTTCGGGAGAGGAGGGGACCCGTACCCCAGTGAGAGTCAGCACCTTCAGGAGAGGGGGACCCTGTACCCCAGTGAGAGTCAGCCCATCTGGAGAGGAGTGGGACCCTATACCCCAGTGAGAGTCAGCACCTTCAGGAGAGGAGGGGGACCCTGTACCCCAGTGAGGGTCAGCACCTTCAGGAGAGGAGAGGACCCTGTACCCCAGTGAGAGTCAGCACCTTCAGGAGAGGAGGGGACCCTGTACCCCAGTGAGAGTCAGCACCTTCAGGAGAGGAGGGGGACCCCGTACCCCAGTGAGAGTCAGCACCTTCAGGAGAGGGGGACCCTGTACCCCAGTGAGAGTCAGCACCTTCAGGAGAGGAGGGGGAGTCTGTACCCCAGTGAGAGTCAGCACCTTCAGGAGAGGAGGGGGACCCTGTACCCCAGTGAGAGTCAGCACCTTCAGGAGAGGAGGGGGACCCTGTACCCCAGTGAGAGTCAGCACCTTCAGGAGAGGAGGGGGAGTCTGTACCCCAGTGAGAGTCAGCACCTTCAGGAGAGGAGGGGGAGTCTGTACCCCAGTGAGAGTCAGCACCTTCAGGAGAGGAGAGGACACTGTACCCCAGTGAGAGCACCTTCAGGAGAGGAGGGGGACCCTGTACCCCAGTGAGAGTCAGCCCATCTGGAGAGGAGTGGGACCCTATACCCCAGTGAGAGTCAGCACCTTCAGGAGAGGAGGGGGACCCTGTACCCCAGTGAGGGTCAGCACCTTCAGGAGAGGAGAGGACCCTGTACCCCAGTGAGAGTCAGCACCTTCAGGAGAGGAGGGGACCCTGTACCCCAGTGAGAGTCAGCACCTTCAGGAGAGGAGGGGGACCCCGTACCCCAGTGAGAGTCAGCATCTTCAGGAGAGGAGGGGGACCCCGTACCCCAGTGAGAGTCAGCACCTTCAGGAGAGGGGGACCCTGTACCCCAGTGAGGGTCAGCACCTTCAGGATAGGAGGGACCCTGTACCCCAGTGAGAGTCAGCACCTTCAGGAGAGGAGGGACCCTGTACCCCAGTGAGAGTCAGCACCTTCAGGAGAGGAGGGGACCCTGTACCCCAGTGAGAGTCAGCACCTTCAGGAGAGGAGGGGGACCCCGTACCCCAGTGAGAGTCAGCACCTTCAGGAGAGGAGGACCCTGTACCCCAGTGAGAGTCAGCCCATCTGGAGAGGAGTGGGACCCTATACCCCAGTGAGAGTCAGCACCTTCAGGAGAGGAGGGGGACCCTGTACCCCAGTGAGGGTCAGCACCTTCAGGAGAGGAGAGGACCCTGTACCCCAGTGAGAGTCAGCACCTTCAGGAGAGGAGGGGACCCTGTACCCCAGTGAGAGTCAGCACCTTCAGGAGAGGAGGGGGACCCCGTACCCCAGTGAGAGTCAGCACCTTCAGGAGAGGGGGACCCTGTACCCCAGTGAGAGTCAGCACCTTCAGGAGAGGAGGGGGACCCCGTACCCCAGTGAGAGTCAGCACCTTCAGGAGAGGGGGACCCTGTACCCCAGTGAGAGTCAGCCCATCTGGAGAGGAGTGGGACCCTATACCCCAGTGAGAGTCAGCACCTTCAGGAGAGGAGGGGGACCCTGTACCCCAGTGAGGGTCACCACCTTCAGGATAGGAGGGACCCTGTACCCCAGTGAGAGTCAGCACCTTCAGGAGAGGAGGGACCCTGTACCCCAGTGAGAGTCAGCACCGTCAGGAGAGGAGGGGACCCTGTACCCCAGTGAGAGTCAGCACCTTCAGGAGAGGAGGGGGACCCCGTACCCCAGTGAGAGTCAGCACCTTCAGGAGAGGGGGACCCTGTACCCCAGTGAGAGTCAGCCCATCTGGAGAGGAGTGGGATCCTATACCCCAGTGAGAGTCAGCACCTTCAGGAGAGGAGGGGGACCCTGTACCCCAGTGAGGGTCAGCACCTTCAGGAGAGGAGAGGACCCTGTACCCCAGTGAGAGTCAGCACCTTCAGGAGAGGAGGGGACCCTGTACCCCAGTGAGAGTCAGCACCTTCAGGAGAGGAGGGGGACCCCGTACCCCAGTGAGAGTCAGCACCTTCAGGAGAGGGGGACCCTGTACCCCAGTGAGAGTCAGCACCTTCAGGAGAGGAGGGGACCCTGTACCCCAGTGAGAGTCAGCACCTTCAGGAGAGGAGGGGACCGTGTACCCCAGTGAGAGTCATCACCTTCAGGAGAGGAGGGGACCCTGTACCCCAGTGAGAGTCAGCACCTTCAGGAGAGGGGGACCCTGTACCCCAGTGAGAGTCAGCACCTTCAGGAGAGGAGGGGACCCTGTACCCCGGTGAGAGTCAGCACCTTCAGGAGAGGAGAGGACCCTGTACCCCAGTGAGAGTCAGCACCTTCAGGAGAGGAGGGAGACACTGTACCCCAGTGAGAGTCAGCACCTTCAGGAGAGGAGGGTGACCCTGTACCCCGGTGAGAGTCAGCACCTTCAGGAGAGGAGAGGAGAGGACCCTGTACCCCAGTGAGAGTCAGCACCTTCAGGAGAGGGGGACCCTGTACCCCAGTGAGAGTCAGCACCTTCAGGAGAGGGGGACCCTGTACCCCAGTGAGAGTCAGCACCTTCAGGAGAGGAGGGGACCATGTACCCCAGTGAGAGTCAGCACCTTCAGGAGAGGGGGACCCTGTACCCCAGTGAGAGTCAGCACCTTCAGGAGAGGAGGGGACCCTGTACCCCAGTGAGAGTCAGCACCTTCAGGAGAGGGGGACCCTGTACCCCAGTGAGAGTCAGCACCTTCAGGAGAGGAGGGGACCCTGTACCCCAGTGAGAGTCAGCACCTTCAGGAGAGGAGGGGACCCTCTACCCCAGTGAGAGTCAGCACCTTCAGGAGAGGAGGGGACCCTGTACCCCAGTGAGAGTCAGCAGCTTCAGGAGAGGGGGGTACCCTGTACCCCAGTGAGAGTCAGCACCTTCAGGAGAGTAGGGGACCCTGTACCCCAGTGAGAGTCAGCACCTTCAGGAGAGGGGGACCCTGTACCCCAGTGAGAGTCAGCACCTTCAGGAGAGGAGGGGACCCTGTACCCCAGTGAGAGTCAGCACCTTCAGGAGAGGAGGGGACACTGTACCCCAGTGAGAGTCAGCACCTTCAGGAGAGGAGGGGACCCTGTACCCCAGTGAGAGTCAGCACCTTCAGGAGAGGAGGGATCCTGTACCCCAGTGAGAGTCAGCATCTTCAGGAGAGGGGGACCCTGTACCCCAGTGAGAGTCAGCACCTTCAGGAGAGGAGGGGACCCTGTACCCCAGTGAGAGTCAGCACCTTCAGGAGAGGGGGGGTACCCTGTACCCCAGTGAGAGTCAGCACCTTCAGGAGAGTAGGGGACCCTGTACCCCAGTGAGAGTCAGCACCTTCAGGAGAGGAGGGGACCCTGTACCCCAGTGAGAGTCAGCACCTTCAGGAGAGGAGGGGACCCTGTACCCCAGTGAGGGTCACCACCTTCAGGAGAGGAGGGGACCCTGTACCCCAGTGAGAGTCAGCACCTTCAGGAGAGGAGGGGACCCTGTACCCCAGTGAGAGTCAGCACCTTCAGGAGAGGAGGGGACCCTGTACCCCAGTGAGGGTCACCACCTTCAGGAGAGGAGGGGACCCTGTACCCCAGTGAGAGTCAGCACCTTCAGGAGAGGAGGGACCCTGTACCCCAGTGAGAGTCAGCACCTTCAGGAGAGGAGGGGACCCTGTACCCCAGTGAGAGTCAGCACCTTCAGGAGAGGAGGGGGACCCCGTACCCCAGTGAGAGTCAGCACCTTCAGGAGAGGGGGACCCTGTACCCCAGTGAGAGTCAGCCCATCTGGAGAGGAGTGGGACCCTATACCCCAGTGAGAGTCAGCACCTTCAGGAGAGGAGGGGGACCCTGTACCCCAGTGAGGGTCAGCACCTTCAGGAGAGGAGAGGACCCTGTACCCCAGTGAGAGTCAGCACCTTCAGGAGAGGAGGGGACCCTGTACCCCAGTGAGAGTCAGCACCTTCAGGAGAGGAGGGGGACCCCGTACCCCAGTGAGAGTCAGCACCTTCAGGAGAGGGGGACCCTGTAGCCCAGTGAGAGTCAGCACCTTCAGGAGAGGAGGGGACCCTGTACCCCAGTGAGAGTCAGCACCTTCAGGAGAGGAGGGGACCGTGTACCCCAGTGAGAGTCAGCACCTTCAGGAGAGGAGGGGGACCCCGTACCCCAGTGAGAGTCAGCACCTTCAGGAGAGGGGGACCCTGTACCCCAGTGAGGGTCAGCACCTTCAGGATAGGAGGGACCCTGTACCCCAGTGAGAGTCAGCACCTTCAGGAGAGGAGGGGACCCTGTACCCCAGTGAGGGTCACCACCTTCAGGATAGGAGGGACCCTGTACCCCAGTGAGAGTCAGCACCTTCAGGAGAGGAGGGACCCTGTACCCCAGTGAGAGTCAGCACCTTCAGGAGAGGAGGGGACCCTGTACCCCAGTGAGAGTCAGCACCTTCAGGAGAGGAGGGGGACCCCGTACCCCAGTGAGAGTCAGCACCTTCAGGAGAGGGGGACCCTGTACCCCAGTGAGAGTCAGCCCATCTGGAGAGGAGTGGGATCCTATACCCCAGTGAGAGTCAGCACCTTCAGGAGAGGAGGGGGACCCTGTACCCCAGTGAGAGTCAGCACCTTCAGGAGAGGAGGGGACCCTGTACCCCAGTGAGAGTCAGCACCTTCAGGAGAGGAGGGGGACCCCGTACCCCAGTGAGAGTCAGCACCTTCAGGAGAGGGGGACCCTGTACCCCAGTGAGAGTCAGCACCTTCAGGAGAGGAGGGGACCCTGTACCCCAGTGAGAGTCAGCACCTTCAGGAGAGGAGGGGACCGTGTACCCCAGTGAGAGTCAGCACCTTCAGGAGAGGAGGGGGACCCCGTACCCCAGTGAGAGTCAGCACCTTCAGGAGAGGAGGGGACCCTGTACCCCAGTGAGAGTCAGCACCTTCAGGAGAGGGGGACCCTGTACCCCAGTGAGAGTCAGCACCTTCAGGAGAGGAGGGGACCCTGTACCCCGGTGAGAGTCAGCACCTTCAGGAGAGGAGAGGACCCTGTACCCCAGTGAGAGTCAGCACCTTCAGGAGAGGGGGACCCTGTACCCCAGTGAGAGTCAGCACCTTCAGGAGAGGAGGGTGACCCTGTACCCCGGTGAGAGTCAGCACCTTCAGGAGAGGAGAGGAGAGGACCCTGTACCCCAGTGAGAGTCAGCACCTTCAGGAGAGGGGGACCCTGTACCCCAGTGAGAGTCAGCACCTTCAGGAGAGGGGGACCCTGTACCCCAGTGAGAGTCAGCACCTTCAGGAGAGGAGGGGACCCTGTACCCCAGTGAGAGTCAGCACCTTCAGGAGAGGGGGACCCTGTACCCCAGTGAGAGTCAGCACCTTCAGGAGAGGAGGGGACCCTGTACCCCAGTGAGAGTCAGCACCTTCAGGAGAGGGGGACCCTGTACCCCAGTGAGAGTCAGCACCTTCAGGAGAGGAGGGGACCCTGTACCCCAGTGAGAGTCAGCACCTTCAGGAGAGGAGGGGACCCTCTACCCCAGTGAGAGTCAGCACCTTCAGGAGAGGAGGGGACCCTGTACCCCAGTGAGAGTCAGCAGCTTCAGGAGAGGGGGGTACCCTGTACCCCAGTGAGAGTCAGCACCTTCAGGAGAGTAGGGGACCCTGTACCCCAGTGAGAGTCAGCACCTTCAGGAGAGGGGGACCCTGTACCCCAGTGAGAGTCAGCACCTTCAGGAGAGGAGGGGACCCTGTACCCCAGTGAGAGTCAGCACCTTCAGGAGAGGAGGGGACACTGTACCCCAGTGAGAGTCAGCACCTTCAGGAGAGGAGGGGACCCTGTACCCCAGTGAGAGTCAGCACCTTCAGGAGAGTAGGGGACCCTGTACCCCAGTGAGAGTCAGCACCTTCGGGAGAGGGGGACCCTGTACCCCAGTGAGAGTCAGCACCGTCAGGAGAGGAGGGGACCCTGTACCCCAGTGAGAGTCAGCACCTTCAGGAGAGGAGGG